>NC_046160.1:48923171-49283171 GCF_011064425.1 Rattus rattus
AGATCAGAAAAGAAGAAGTCAAAATATCACTATTTGCAGATGATATGATAGTATATTTAAGTGATCCCAAAAGTTCCACCAGAGAGCTACTAAAGCTGATAAACAACTTCAGCAAAGTGGCTGGGTATAAAATTAACTCAAAGAAATCAGTAGCCTTCCTCTACACAAAAGAGAAACAAGCGGAGAAAGAAATTAGGGAAACGACACCCTTCATAATAGACCCAAATAATATAAAATACCTCGGTGTGACTTTAACCAAGCAAGTAAAAGACCTGTACAATAAGAACTTCAAGACACTGAAGAAAGAAATTGAAGAAGACCTCAGAAGGTGGAAAGATCTCCCATGCTCATGGATTGGCAGGATTAATATAGTAAAAATGGCCATTTTACCAAAAGCGATCTACAGATTCAATGCAATCCCCATCAAAATACCAATCCAATTCTTCAAAGAGTTAGACAGAACAATTTGCAAATTCATCTGGAATAACAAAAAACCCAGGATAGCTAAAACTATCCTCAACAATAAAAGGACTTCAGGGGGAATCACTATCCCTGAACTCAAGCAGTATTACAGAGCAATAGTGATAAAAACTGCATGGTATTGGTACAGAGACAGACAGATAGACCAATGGAACAGAATTGAAGACCCAGAAATGAACCCACACACCTATGGTCACTTGATTTTTGACAAAGGAGCCAAATCCATCCAATGGAAAAAGGATAGCATGTTCAGCAAATGGTGCTGGTTCAACTCGAGGTCAACATGTAGAAGAATGCAGATCGATCCATGCTTATCACCCTGTACAAAGCTTAAGTCCAAGTGGATCAAGGACCTCCACATCAAACCAGACACACTCAAACTAATAGAAGAAAAACTAGGGAAGCATCTGGAAAACATGGGCACTGGAAAAAATTTCCTGAACAAAACACCAATGGCTTATGCTCTAAGATCAAGAATCGACAAATGGGTTCTCATAAAACTGCAAAGCTTCTGTAAGGCAAAGGACACTGTGGTTAGGACAAAAGGGCAACCAACAGATTGGGAAAAGATCTTTACCAATCCTACAACAGAGAGAGGCCTTATATCCAAAATATACAAAGAACTCAAAAAAGTTAGACCGCAGGGGAGACAAATAACCCTATTAAAAATGGGGTTCAGAGCTAAACAAAGAATTCACAGCTGAGGAATGCCGAATGGCTGAGAAACACCTAAAGAAATGTTCAACATCTTTAGTCATCAGGGAAATGCAAATCAAAACAACCCTGAGATTTCACCTCACACCAGTGAGAATGGCTAAGATCAAAAACTCAGGTGACAGCAAATGCTGGCGAGGATGTGGAGAAAGAGGAACACTCCTCCATTGTTGGTGGGATTGCAGACTGGTACAACCATTCTGGAAATCAGTCTGGAGGTTCCTCAGAAAATTGAACATTGAACTGCCTGAGGATCCAGCTATACCTCTCTTGGGCATATACCCAAAAGATGCCCCAACATATAAAAAAGACACGTGCTCCACTATGTTCATCGCAGCCTTATTTATAATAGCCAGAAGCTGGAAAGAACCCAGATGCCCTTCAACAGAGGAATGGATACAGAAAATGTGGTACATCTACACAATGGAATATTACTCAGCTATCAAAAAACAACGAAGTTTATGAAATTTGTAGGCAAAATGGTTGAACTGGAAAATATCATCCTGAGTGAGCTAACCTAATCACAGAAAGACATACATGGTATGCACTCATTGATAAGTGGCTATTAGCCCAAATGCCTGAATTACCCTAGATGCCTAGAACAAATGAAACTCAAGACGGATGATCAAAATGTGAAGGCTTCACTCCTTCTTTAAAAGGGGAACAAGAATACCCTTGGCAGGGAAGAGAGAGGCAAAAAGATTAAAACAGAGACTGAAGGAACACCCATTCAGAGCCTGCCCCACATGTGGCCCATATATATACAGCCACCCAATTAGACAAGATGGATGAAGCAAAAAGAAGTGCAGAAGTGTAGATTGCTCCTGAGAGACACAGCCAGAATACAGCAAATACAGAGGCGAATGTCAGCAGCAAACCACTGAACTGAGAATAGGACCCCCGTTGAAGGAATCAGAGAAAGAACTGGAAGAGCTTGAAGGGGCTCGAGACCCCATATGTACAACAATGCCAAGCAACCAGAGCTCCCAGGGACTAAGCCACTACCTAAAGACTATACATGGACTGACCCTGGACTCTGACCTCATAGGTAGCAATGAATATCCTAGTAAGAGCACCAGTGGAAGGGGAAGCCCTGGGTCCTGCTAATACTGAACCCCAGTGAACTAGACTGTTGGGGGAGGGCGGCAATGGGGGAGGGTGGGCAGGGAACACCCATAAGGAAGGGGAGGGGGAGGGGATGTTTGCCCGGAAACCGGAAAGGGAATAACACCAGAAATGTATATAAGAAATATTCAAGTTAATAAAAAAAAAAAAAGGGAGATACCATAGAAAGAGTAGAGATCACAATGTGATCATAGGAGACTCTGCAGGAAGAAAAGAATACTGTGGTGAAGCCATCAGATTTTACTGACACAGATTCAGAATGTTCAGTCAGTCACAATTGGTAGTGAATGCCCGTGAAAGTTATTGCTAACATGCAGAAAAAATGTACAATAAAATTGATCAGTCAAACTTGCTGTGAGGAAAGGATAATTTTCAAGGATGTTTCAACCTCATCTAAATGAGGATTATAGCCATTTCAGAAAGGGCAATTATGAGAATTTTCTAGAATCCTTGCTCAGAATGACACAATCAGTAGGGCATAATAAAAAATATGACTCCCAATAAACAAAAGCATGGTATGCAAGCATTGGAATGGCACAGTCTGGACCAGTTCTCCGGACCTAAGGGAATGGGGTTCTAACATTTTGAAAGAACAGCTTCATCTTAACAGGATAATGAAAAGTGTACCATTTTGTGGGAAAATCAAGACTTCAGAGAAGGCAAATAATTGGACTGAGCAATTTTCATGAGCCCATGGAAATCAAAGTGAAAGACAGGGCTCCCTTCCAGTTTAGAAGATAAACATACACACACACACACACACACACACACACACACACACACACACACACACACACTCATGCTGGGTGGGCTGGGTAAAAAACTAATTCTATCAGCTCTGATTTATATCAACTAAATCATGTGTTACATAATTGTTTTGAAAAATTGTTATAGCAACCTCCCAGGCACAAATCAACATTGACATGAGCAGCTGTGAGTTCTGAGGGGAGCTGTGACAGCATTTACAGACTTGGTGTGAATGCATTAAAATGATGCTGATTCTGAAGGGAATTATCTTCTATTGCCTAAAGTCCAGTTTCCTAGTCCAGTACCTGCAGTTTCTGCATTGGCCTTAAAACACTAACATGCTGTGTGCATGTCCTGCCCATTCCACCCTTTCCTCAACATGCTATGAATAAGAATACTGGAATTCAATAGCCTGATAAGACAGGTCACAATACCAGCTAATACTGACTGACTAAGAAAAAAATAATGTAAATACGAGTTTACATTGTTTGGTATTAATAGAAATGGCATTATGTATAAGACCTTGGGAAGAATAAATAATTCTAAAAACTGAATGGTTTTGGCTGAAAATGTCTTCTTCATTTTATTTGTAAAATACCATCTCCATTGGGACACTCTCTGACTTCAGTTTTAGTTACTGTTTTTATATTATTATTATTATTATTATTATTATTATTATTAATTATCTTGTCAAAAATGCCTCCCATGCTGAAAGGCTTTACTCCTTCAGACTAAGAAACCTTCCAGTCTTCAAAAGCAAATCATTTCTTTGTGCCTGAGCTGAATTTTTCATACTTCTGTGTCCTGCCAAGCAGTGTTAATAATTTTTGTCCTGTAGTTGCCTGTCAGTTTCATCAATGTAATACAATCTAGAACCACCAGCAAACAGTCTCAATATGGGATTGTCTAGAGCATCTTGGCCTGCGGACATGCTTGTGCGGCAATTTTTCATATTGAGGTGGGAAGAACCAACCTGTGTGCGAGCACTGCCGATGCATGGCTGAGCCGTGAATTGTGTGAGAGCTGAAGACAGTGTGCTCAGCAAGTAAGTGTGTGTTCAGCCCTTCCTCTCTGCTCTTGGCTATGGTGTAAGTAGCTTCACAGAGTTCCTGCCTTGACAACCCTGTTGTGACGGACTATATGACGGAATTCTAAGACAAATACACACTTCCATCTCAAAGCTGTGTTACGTGGGAGTATGATATCACAGCAGCAGAAGTGATCCTTTCATTTGCACTCACCCCTTCATCAAAGCACTCAATGTATGAATCTTTCTCTTTGGTCTATTGGGATGTCATTTCCACAGAGCTAGATTCCCTCACACCTCCTGAATCCTTAGGAATTCACATGCCATGCATTGCAGAGCTAATTACAAACCGAACCCTAGGAGTGGGATGAAGGGGGTGTCTAAGGTCAGGAGAAGATTCATTCGAATGCTTTAGGCTTAGTGTGTAGTCAGGTATAATTAGTGCACCTTCAACAGAGCCGAGTATTATTAATTCCCCTGTACATCCAAGGAGTAGAGAAGGATTAGATTGACTTCTAAATTAATAATGTGTGCTTTATTTACATTTTCAAAGCATTAGTTGGAAAGTCACAATAAAATTAATTTATGCTAAGGATTTTGTAATTATTAAATTCTTCACTATTTGCCAGATGCAGAATAATTTACAATACAGTGGTTAATTGGTGAGAATCTACCTTTTAATTTCAATAAATAAATGTCTAAACTTCTACTCTAGGCACCACAGTAGCCGGAAAGGTCATCCGATAAAAGAATCACATTTCACAGAATTCCTTCAGTCAGCTCTGACTCTGGGACTCTTGGGCTTATCATTATAAAAAGCAGTTAAAATTCAACAGGCATTTTACATGCCTATCATCTCCATCCTTGCCACTGAAGGAGTTTGATAATTTTGAAGATGCATAAGCAACAGCTTAAAATGGGTATTGAGAAGTGAGGGGAGAAAGAGGTATGAATAGAAGCAAAAGACTGAAGCAAGAGCAAATTTTTAAAATATTCTATATTCATTCATATAAAGTGAGCATTCACCAGCAGTCTGACAGCAATATTGGTGATTATCCAATGGCTATGTACGTTAGGTATCTCTTCTGATAGATTAGTACCCAGGATTAATTAGCATTTTAAATATTTCTGGTGCTGGGACTAAAACAAAAGGGAAATATGGTGCCCTCACCTTATAGACTTTCACAGACATGCAAGAAGTATACTTACATACAAGCAGGTAAAATTATTGTGAAATCAAATATAAAGCAATACAGAAACAAAAGAAAATAAAGAAATGTAAGCCAGAGACAAAAAAAAAACAAGCAAACAAAAACCAACCAACCAACAAGCCAGGTCTCGGCTACCTTTCCAAAGTTTGGACTTCATCTTTATTGAGTTTTCAGGAAATAAAAGGCATGGTATATTGCAGTAGAAAGATCATGGTGCCTGGAGCCTGGAGCATCCCTTTCTGGCCTCATGTGGTCTCATTCTACCACTGAAGACCCAGCTTAGAAATGTGCACTCACGTTAATTCTAAGCAGTAGAATCCTGGGTTCAAACCTAGGCCTATCTATAATCAGTTGCTGCTTTCTATAAGCCAGATTTGAACTTTACTTAGTTTCGACATCTGTGAAATGGGGGTGATTATCTACCTTCTGGGAATTTGTAATGAATAAAAGGCAATACAAGTAGATAATAAAGCTAGAGAGCCTTGACTTGCACATAGAGTGCTCACTGGTTGTTTCACAGCCAACCTCCTTCCTCTTTATGACACCCGATAGGAGGTATATCATTATCATCTCATTAGCATATTTATAATCTTTTAAGACTCCTTTTACATCCTCACACACAAAACCAAGTTTCCGGTTGGTAATATTTGTTCAATCTCTGCTCTTTCCCCTTCTGATGGCATGTGATAAACTGATAATTTTGAGCTCTACTTACGTGATGAATATGATTATGAAAGTTGCATTTACCAGAGTGTGGTTTATGTTGGCATCCTGGACTGTCACCTGCTGACAGATGAGCTCTCTCTCTCTCTTGAAGGGAGAAAACCAATGATGTGAGAAGCTGGTTTGTGACTAAAGCAATTGAACTACAGACATGCTTCGTGCAGACTACAGAGATCACTTAAGGCCACAGAGGGATGTATAAGGAAGTGACTCTGAGCACTGGGACCCTGGCCTTCTCTCTGACCTGAAGTTTTGTGCAGCTTCGGCAGAAGGGAAGGAAAACCGTGACGTGACTGAGATAAAACCTCCCAAAGTCCAACTGACATCAAATAAATATTTCAACAGACAAAGTAGGAGGACTATTTATCTATGAAAGTTGGACGATACCTATGGAAAAGGGGCCAGAGGAATTTCCATACTTTTCTATATTTGTCTGAGATCAAAACATGTCTGTAGACAAGTATGCAACACTTGTTGAAAGGCTTTCCTGGACACAGTGTGTATCTTATGTCTCACACTGTGGTAGCACAGAAGAGACATTTCACTGGTGTCTCCAACCATACAATGTCCTATACAATGGCAGAGAACCTCAAAAATTATTCAAATTTCCCCTAGGAATAAACAACAACAAACAAACAACAAAACAAAGCAAATCCTGTAGAACCTACTTCCTCTATGGTGTGTGTGTGTGTGTGTGTGTGTGTGTGTGTGTGTGTGTGTGTGTGTCTGGGTCCTCCTCTCTGGTTTCCCACTTTCCCTCAGAGTATATCACCTTTGTGGTAGGCATCGTTTTATGGAATAAATTTTTTGTTTTGTTTACTACTCATTTTTTTTGAGATGGGTCAAAACACAGTTAATTCAGAACCAAATGCTGGCTTCTTTTCTACTCTATTTTTCTATCCCAGTCCAATTAAGCATGCTGTCCTGAGATAAAAGATGAAAGACAATTCTAGACTTTTACATTGGGTGCTAGATCATTGTCTGACAATATCAGAGAAGTCAGGAAATCGAGTCGTGGCTCAATCTGCAGAACTGCTGATGGTATTTTAGTATTAGCGTTTTCCTTCTTAAATGGGTAACAAATGTGTGGTGAGTGTCCTCCCCCCACCGTATCTGGAATTAGTCTAATTCCCTGAGGAGATACAGACAGCAACAAACCCAGAATTTAGGGGATTCTTTCTCATAGTCTTTACATTAGCTGCTGCACCCAGAAGGTATGAAATGAAAGGCAGTATGCTCTGTTTAAATGTTTGGGCTTTGGAGGCAGATACTCTGCCTTCCATTTAAGCTCTCCCACTGAGACTTTGAATAAATTATTTACTAGTATTTTTATTGTTAGAGTTCTTAAATGTAAACACATACTGAAAGATAAATATGTTTAAGGTACATAAAACTTGACAGCATCCCAGACAGAATACTCCTATGCCATCAAGGAAGAGGTCATAGATGCCCACAGCCTGTCTCCTCTTCTTGTTTAAGATCAGACCTTGGTGGAAAATGAGGGTACAATGACAGATGCTATAAATTTCTGACCCTATGGTTAGCCTTCTTAAGCCTTGATATCTTCACATGAAAAAAAAAATCAGAAAAAGAAGGCTAATTTCGAAGAATGTGAGGATGAAAGAAACTGACCAATTGTAGAATACTCTGTACTTTGACATTTTGCACTGCATTCCTAGCATTCTATTTTGATATTTATTTGCCTTCTTGCATCAGAAGGGTCTGTCCTCTGCCTGCTTAAGTAGAAAGCAAACTCCATCTCCTTCTAAGAGATGAAAACCTGTTCCCCCTGCCCCCAACAGGATTGAAGAGTTTGAACCTAACTGGAACGAGCAGAGTTCTACAAACCCATGACAAAAAAGTAAACAGGATTAGACCAAGGGTTCATCTTCAAGAAACACCAGTGACTGTCAAAACAAATCTGATTAGCAGGGCAAGATGAACAGGGTGGAGCAGGAGAGTCTTCTATCTCGAAGTCAGGGGAGTGGCAGGTGACAGGACCCATTGTGTTAACTTCTTTCAAGAAGAGAATATTTCTATGCATTTACTTCTACTGAGAGAAATCTCTATTTCTTTCTCAAAGGTAAATAGCTTCTAATGGACTCTTTTTGACCTCTAGATATCTAGAATTTTTTAAATTCCTCTTATTTTCCAGACAACTGCTTGTCTAACTCTAGCACACATTAATCTTTCCTGTTCCATCATTGTACCCATCCATGGGCCCATGGAGCATGTAGATATGCATTCTGACACAGAAATATTTCACTATGTAACTAACATTCCCTAAACCCTGCGTTTTGTACAGTGACCTAACATTGAACTTGGAGCATTATTAGAACCATTGTACATAGGTCAATTGTACCTTTTGGGACCTCAAGGCTATTCTAGAAAAACTACATACATTAGTTACATTTCTTGTTGCTCTGAAAAAATACTTGACCAAAAGCAATTAAGGAAGTAAGGGTTTATTATGACCTAGAGTTTGAACATACATGTACTATCATGGCCAGAAATTTATGTGGTCAAGATGAGAAGGCCAGCTCATCACATGGCATCCATACTGCAGAAGCCTATATCCACAGGAAGTGAGGCTGGCCCATGAAAGTGCAAGGTCTGTCCCCAGTAACTCACTTCCTCCAGTAAGGTCTCAGAAGCTCCACCAACTTTCCAAATGGAACCACAACTTTATCCAAGAATTCAAATGCATGAACATCTGGCCCCCTGGTCCTAATAAGCTCATGTCCATCTTATGATACAGAATGCATTCTTTCCATCTTCTGTAGCCATCAATAATTCCAACAATCTTCAAAAGTCCAAAGTCTCTTTTGAAACTAAATGCAGTTTCTACTTATAAGCTCCTGGATGATGATTGATAATGATGATTGATGATGATGATGGTGGTGGTGGTGGTGATGAAGAGGAAGAGGAAGAGGAAGAAGAAGAAGAGGAAGAGGAAGAGGAAGAAGAGGAGGAAAAGAAGAAGAGGAAGAAGAGGAAGAGGAAGAAGAGGAGGAGGAGGAGGAGGAGGAGGAGGAGGAGAAGAAGAAGAAGAAGAAGAAGAAGAAGAAGAAGAAGAAGAAGAAGAAGAAGAAGAAGAAGAAGAAGAAGAAGAAGAAGAAGAAGAAGAAGAAGAAGAAGAAAAGTGGTGGTGGTGGTGGTGGTGATGTGGATCGTGCTCTATACTTCTATACTTCTGGCATTTTATGGAACAGAATAAAATTTTTGTTCTAAATAGTAGGAATGTGAAATAACAAGGGATGATAAGATCTAAGCATGACTAACCTTAGCAGATCAAACATCAAATCCCAATATAAGGTATTTAGGGCTAATGACAGAACAATCTTGTCTCCAGTAGAGCTTCTTTCTTGAATGTGATCTATTCTAAGTTGCAATTTTTCTCAGGGGATGCTCCATGATTCCATTATCTTTAACATCTTGGGGTCTCAGTACAACTTATGTTCATTGCTTTGTGATGACTTCTCAAAGCCTCCTTGAAGGGACTTGAAACTTATCACACATTGCTAGGTCTCAACTGTTCTGTGGAATCATGGTGGGAGACTGAATAATCTACTCAATTCTGCATCATCTTCTATACCTGAAAAACAGTACTCTGTGGATAATGCTGCCAAGTTCTGCTGACAGCTCAGGATGGATATTGGATCCCCTGAGCCATATTTGCAGCAGGAACTGTGTCTAGAGGGAGACTTCTCGAAAATTGCTTTTCAGGAATAGGGAAGCCCATTTAGCATTCTTAATTTAGTCCTTTTTCCTTTCAAATACATTTTACCTGCTTATGAGTTGGAACGTTTAATGGGTGAGTTTTTGCCTATTTGGTACATTTTCCATTGTCTCAGTACAGAGCAGAGGTTCCTCTTCTACAGTAATAACCTCAATTTTAGGACTCATGCATCTTTGTCTCAACTTTAAATTTATTCAAGCTTTTCTTTTTGACAACCTGAAGATTTTCAATATCTTTCTTACCCACTCATTGTTTTCTTTTTACTATATACCTGAATAAGAATGGTGAGCAGTAATCATTCTTCTCATTCCATAGCCTGGATGCAATCTTGCCTTGAAATTCCTCTACTAAACACATAGTTCATTAAATTTCAAGTCAGCCTCATTTAAAATACACCTGAATATAGATTTAAAACTAGAAAATAACCTAAGCATCTTCGAATCTAGTAACTAACAGAATCCTTGTTCTCCTCTGAACCTCATACACTGGGCTTCTACAGTTTCTTTTTCTGTTAATGTTCTAGTTTACCAAATATCTTTTAGAATGACACATTAAGCATTTTAAAAGTACTCTAGAGTTTTTCTCACCCAAAGTTCTAAACTCTTCTGCCGTCTTCCTGCAAACGAGTTCCAAAGGCCTACAAAGTTTATGATCACGTTTATCATGCAACAACCCTACTTATGTAACCAATTTTCTGTTTTATTTTTCGCATTGTTGTGACAAAATACAAGACTAGATGGCATCTATGGAGGAAAGAGCTTTTCCTGGCTTAGAACATGAAGGAATTCATTCTGTCATGGTGTGAAAGGGATGGAAATGGGAGCAAGACGGCATTTGGTCCTGTCGTATCCACAATCAAAAAGCAATGTGTGAGAGAGAAGGAGGTGAGGCCAAAGTCTAAAACTTCAAGGTCAATCCTCAGTAATCCACTTTCTCTTCTGAGGCTATAGACTTCTTAAATGTTCTATATCCTTCCAAAATAACACCACCATCTAGGGATTAAGTATTCAAATATCTCAATTGATGGGGGATATTTCACATTCAAACCACATTGTTGAACTTCATAACCTTTACTTTTTTTTTCCATGTGCTTTTCTATATTAGGAAATCGGATTCAATTTCAGAATATACACAGACCAGTAAAAATTAAACAAGACTACAGATTACAGATAAGTAAAAGGCTCATTTCCTCAGTATTTTCTTCCATCAGAATTTGAGCTTTAGTATAGAATAATGCGCAAAGGGTACTGGTTTGGTAGGCTCAGTAGCACATGCCTGTAATTCCAATACCCAGAAGGTAAAGCAGGGAAATCACAACTCTGGAGGAACATTGATGGCTCTGTGTTCCAAAGGTGGGGCCAGCCCACGCAACTTATCAATACCCTGTTAAAGGAAACGCAGCTGAAGCATAAGGCAGAATGGAAGACTGACTCAGGAGTCGGACATAGCCAATCGACCTGATATCCCTTGTGAGCTTAAGCAGATTTTCATCTTCTCTGAGTCTTAATTTCCTTTTTACGCAATAGCATCAAACGTAGTCATATACAGTGTCATTATGAACTCAGAAGGATTACTCAACTTGAGCCTCTTGCCCAGTGCCTGGCACAGAATATCAAACCAAATCATAGTATCCTTAGTAATGAGAGTAATCTTAACAAATTGGTTTTTTATTCTCAGTTGTTTGCGTGGTAACTAATGTTTCTTTTTGTGAAATAAATCATCATCAGTAACAATGTGCTAGGTATTATTCCAACCTGGTCTTTTAAACTTTGCCTTTCTCTTTGAATTAGTTATTAGTATGATCTCCAGGTCTACATGTGATAAGTAAGTTTCTCACATTCTAAAAAAAAGCAAGGGCTGGAAGATCAAAAGGTTTTACTGCATATCATGTTCTTAACTACATGTCTATATATGATGCTGTTCCTCCATGGCTTCTGTATATATGATAGAATCAACTTCAGAGCTTGACCAATGCATCTGTAACCATTTTATAATAAATTATATACATATGGTATTGCATTATGCTTGAGTTCAAGATTTTGTGTCTGGTACATTTGCCAAACACATGTGTACTGTCTTTGGGAAGAGGGCGCGTGGAGTCAAATAATTCACATTTACTTCCACTTGTATTATCCTAAAGCTCCCTACTTAGTTATTTTTTTACAGGTTATAAGTATAACGTGGCACTCTAAACTACCAAAACTGTTCTCAAGAACTACACATAGAATTTCAGCAATTTCAGTGTCTTGGGTTGTTTTCTATAGTGGATGTACACTAGGATCATATTCTGAATTCAATTAATTTCAGAACAGTTAAAGTTGAGGTTTATAATTATCATATGTTGACGTTTAAATGTTGTGTAGCAACAGGGGTATCTTGATTGGAGTTTCTTTTTTTTTCCTTCTTTTTGTGGATGTAGCGAACTTTATTGTTGGTATTCAAGAGAGTATGGAGGGCTCCCTAGGCCGCTCCTGTTATTATGGATGGCTGGGATGAAAATTGTGAGGGAGTTGGGGCTGAGGTGGGATGGGGACTGCTCAGCCACTGAGGGCCTCTCTCTTGGTCTCAGTATCCTTGCTGAGTTATGGTGGGTGGTCCAGGGTTTCTTACTCCTCGGAGGACATATAGGCCATGAGGTCCTGTTGCTGTAACCATATTCATTGTCATACCAGGAAATGAGCTTTACAAAGTTGTCATTGAGAGCAATGCCAGCCCCAGCATCAAAGGTGGAAGAGAGTGGGAGTTGCTGTTAGAGTTGCAGGAGACAACCTCAGTGTAGCCCAGGATGCCGTTTAGTGGGCTCTCAGATGCCTGCTTCACCACCTTCTTGATGTCCTCATATTTGGCAGGTTTCTCCAGGCGGCATGTCAGATCCACAATGGATACATTGGGAGTAGGAACAAGGAACTGGAATGGAAGGCCATGCCAGTGAGCTTCCTATTCAGCTCTGGGATGACCTTGCCTACAGCTTTGGCAGTACCAGTGGATCAGAGATGATGTTCTGGGGTGCACCATGACAATCACACCACAGCTTTCCAGAGGGGCTATCCAGAGTTTTCTGAGTGGCAGTGATGGTATGGACTGTGGTCCTGAGCCCTTCCTCAATGCCAAAGTTGTCATGGATGACCTTGGCCAGAGGGGCTAAGCAGTTGGTGCTGCAGAATGCATTGGTGATAATCTTGAGCGAGTTGTCATATTTCTTTTGGTTCACACCCATGGCAAACATGGGGACATCGGCCAAAGGGGCAGAGATGATGACCCTTTTGGCCCCACCCTTCAAGTGAGACCCAGCCTTCTCCATGGTGGTGTAGACACCAGTAGATTCCACGACATACTCAGCACCAACATCACCCCATTTGATATAAGCGGGATCTCACTCCTGGAAGATGGTGATGGGCCTCCTGTTGATGAAAAGCTTCCCATTCTCAGCCTTGACTGTGCCATTGAATTTGCCATGGGTAGAGTCATACTGGAACATGTAGACCATGTAGTTGAGGTCAATGAAGGAGTCATGTTGGCAACAATCTCTACTTTGCCAGATGCAGAGAAGGCAGCCCTGGTAACCAGGCACCCAATACGGCCAAATCTGTTCACACCAACCTTCACCATCTTGTGTATGGGACAAAGCTGGCACTGCATGAGAAGATGTGACTGTCTCCAGAACAGGAGGAACAGAGTTGGTTGGAGTTTCTATTGTTGCGATAAAACACTGTGACCAAAAGGGAGGAATGGGTTTATTTTAGTTTAGAATTCCACGTCACAGTTTGTCATTGAGGAAAGTTAGGGCAGGAATTCAAACAGGGCAAGAACCTGGCAGCAGAAGGAGACAGAGACCGTAGAGGAGTGCTACTTATTAGCTTGCTTTGCATGCTTGCTCTGCTGGTTTTCTTATAACACCTATGAATACCTTCCCAGGAATTGCTCACCCACAGTGGGCTTCGGTCTGCCTACCTCAATTACCAGTCAAAGAAAATGAACAACAGACTTGCCTATGGGCCAATCTTTTGGAGGCATTTTCTCAATTAAGATTTCCTCTTCATAGATAGGCCTCTAGTTAGTGTCAAGTTGACATAAAACTAACCAGCAGAGAAAGCCTAGAAAAACCAAATGTCTTTGCTATGTATTTGTTAGTAAAGATTTAAATAGCAGGTTTATTGCAAATAAACTAAGTCTTATGTTCCATGCTTAAAAATGGCTCTATCTCGCAATAGCTCATAAGGTGAGTTCTCTATTACTATCCAAGGTTAGATTAGTATTTTCTACATAACACACTTCTCCTAGTATACTGTCAAACCTCTGGATCCTTCTGCTGCACCTGAGATGACTTCCTTCCTAATCCTTACCTCTGTTGTCATCTGTGATGGTGATTTCTATCTGTTGACATGCTGACAGATTATAGGAACCCCGGGTGCCATGGAAAACAAAGAGCAATAACTGTTAGACTCTTCCCTTGAGATTCACACAAAACCAGAGTGTATAAAAAGTGAGATGCAGTAAAATCAGAGAAGTATCTCATATGGTGGCCAGGTAGGGGGGCGGCGCATGCTTACACCTCCAGCTCTCTGGGGTCAAGCTGAAAATATGGTGAGTGTGATTCCAGGCTAGACTGGACGACAAGTTGAAGGCCAAGCTGAAGTTCACAATATGAAATAGAAGACTTTATTGTGTTTCTAGGAATAGCCACTCATCCCATTGTTACTTGCTGACTTGGAGAGCAGAGAAACAAATGAGTGACAGATGCTAATAAACTGTAGTGCAGAGATTTCGTCTAACATGGGAGAGCATGGCTGGAACTGACTGCACAGAGCTAGGCTGAAAGCATTAAGAACCTAACGGATCCAGTCTATCTATTGTTCGCTCTTGGCTTTTCAATCATCTTTGGTAAGGACATATGACTTAAAACCAACCTTAGCATGAGAATAAAATAACAGAATTTTCATCAGCAACTAAAAATGGACCCACTTGCTTATATTTTTCTTGAATAAAAGTGAGAGTGCCAAATATTCTCAGGGAATGGTGGGGTAGTCCTCACCAGGGATGGTCAGGATGAGAGATAAATAGAGGTAAGGTCTGGACAGAGTTCTGAATCTGGGTAGATGTTGAGAGACAGATGAACAAAGAGACAGCTAAGTAGGGGAACCGAGTGTCACAGATCCAGAGAAAACAGAACACTGTAAGGATGCCTGAGTTTTGTAATACCAAGCCAATCAGGGTTGAAACTTGACCCAAAGGGCATGTGACAGTATAAGAATAATTTCAGAGCTTAAGAGTAATGGAGCGAGATGCTAGGAGGCCAAACATATGAGGACTTTTCTTTTAGGCCCTACCTTTTATAAAAGTCTATTTTCATAATTATTTTTATTACTTTTTCATATAATATATTTAATCATATTCTTAACCCTCCTGTATTTTCTCCCAGTTCCTCCCTACTCACCCTACTTCATGTTCTTATTCTCTCTCCTAAAAAAGAAATCAAACCTAAAAAAAAAAGAAAATAAAAAAATACCAAAAAAGCAAAAGCAAAATAAAAAAATTAAAAGTACTTACACACACATATTCATATATATATATATGTATATATATGTATGTATACACATATATGTATAATATGAATGGGACTTTTGTCACTCCTGGGTTTGGGACCTCCTCTAAGTTTTTAACACAAACCTATAAATCTTGTCAAAATTTGCATGTTTGACGAAGAAATATTCTGTTTGCCTCTCTAGTTGCAAGCTGCAAACGTCACCTTAGGAGTGAAGCTATGAGTCTAGCAAGCTTGTCTTGTCATAGCCTCCTGTTTGTATGGAACATTTTCTTACCTGGTAGAACTGTTTAATGTTTTCTTACTGCTTCATTTCCCCTCAAAATGGGGCAGGGAGACTTAAAATGCTTTTTATTTTTGTGAATGAAATACTGACTACCATCTAAGGAGACTCAGTCTTAACATGTTACTGTAAATATGAGTTTCATTTTATGTCAGTTGGTTATTTTCATCCAATTTCTAAAAGATTTGAAGTTTGCCCTCAAGAAGGGGAAGTGGGCAGAGCCACATAAGTCAGGTGATAAGAGCTCACAGGGGCCAGGAGACAAAATTTAACCCTAGGTGTATACCTCTAAAAAAAAAATCAGAAGCAGGAAGAAAGTTGAGACCCATTTTATGAATTTCTTTCAATTTGAAAAGGACTAATTTTTTTGTTGTTGTTTTCAAATCAAAGTACTAAGAAAATTCAAAAATATATGGTAGCGACCAATGTATCCTTCCATTCAGGAAGTAGAAAATTGAACTGATGATATTGTCTGGAAAGCACTGACAGTCTGCTGGGGTGAATTCTTTCTCTGGGTAGGAAGTCAGTTTCGGCAACACCAAAGGCCTGTAGTTTGAAATGAGAAAAACAGACATACAAATAGATCACACAGACTAAAAAGGTCATGTTTTAGAATCTACATGTATAGACACAGACATATATGCATGCAAGGACAGTTAGTAAAAATGAAAGGCCATGAGTTTGAGGGACAGTGAGAGGAATATAGGGAAGTTTTTGGAGGGAGTAAATAAAAGGGAATGTTGGAATTAAATTATAGACTCAAAAATGAAAGAAAATTGAAATAAAATAAGTAATCTGACTTACTGCTGGTAGTAGTACTTTAGCGTTTTAGAATGTTTTTTTTTATTTTCATTCTCCTCATTTTTTAATTTTTATTATTTTCTTCCAGTGTAAACAATCTAATGTCTCTAAAATGAATATCAATATTAATTTTTGCATTACAAAGTTTGGCTGTCAGCAAGGTACTTTCTTGTACATGCTGTACGAGGTACGGTTTTAGTAATTTCATTAAACAAGTATTGTTTTAAATCCTATCTTTATAAACCTGGTTTTGAAGACAGGACAGAATTTACATAAACCATGTGGTTGCCCTTAGTCAATTTGGCAGTGCCAACTACATGGCTGCCCTTAGTTAAGATTGCAGTGAAGCCATGATGGCTCCATGTTCTTTATCCCACAGCCAAGATGGCAACCAGCCATGTACTGTTTATATCCAAAACAGAATCACGGCATATGGTTTAAGATGATCTAAGCACAGATTTTTAATCATCAACCCCAAGTAACTAGTTTTAAGCTTTTTGTTATAGATCTTAGATATTTTAACTATATCCAAAACTGATAAGCCCATAATCTCTTTAGTTTTTCAACCTGGACTTTGAAAGCATGCCTGGGTCTGCAAAAGGGTAAACCATAACCCAATTCCAGAGCCAGCAATAAAGTAGAATAGCATAAGATGACTTTAATATTATTCATACCCAAGTAACATTTCAATCCCTACTATATTAGATCTGGTGACCAGAAAGCCCAGAGGTAAATTCTGAGCCCAGGCAGGTGGAAAGAAACAGCATTTATTTACACATTCAAGGCCAGTCAGAATCAGGCATGCAGTGGCCATGTACATTCATACATACAAAGAGACAGCAAAACTTAACAGACATAGAAATTACAGATTCATCTATACCTTGGAGTTACAGCTGTGCGGCTGAGCTGACAGGGCCATCACAAACTCTGTGGCTCAGCTTCTCTGCCGTCTGGAGGCAGCTGGGAGGTGGGGCTAGGTGGCACCTGGAACCAGTGTTTGTCAGGGCCTTCCTTCTCCAAGTCAGAATACATTTCTTTTTTTAGATCAGACAATATGACTAAGCTGATTTTTGTGAGGAGTTTACTTCAGTGAGAAGAATGGTAATCAATACTGGGAGAAAGGACAAGAGCTCAAATACATATTCCACTTTGACTTGCTTTCTTATTCTCAAGTATGAGTTTTACCCAACTTAGCTTGGCATGTTGCTTTTGATCACTAGCTATAATTGGGTTGTCATATTGAAAGAATATTTTAGATGCCATATTTAAACTGATGAGATTGGCAGTCTCAGAAGGAAACAATAGTGCTAAGAGCAAGCAGATGTCAGCCCCTGGCCAAGAGTACTCAAGAGGCAAATAAATTAGACAAGAACCCACAGTTGTCAGAACTTGCCAGAGTGCACCCAAACCACCAAGAGATAGTAAAATAAATTTATAAGAGCCAGAATGTAAGGTTCAAAGTGTGAGGAACACTGGTTCTAACTGTAAAAGCCAGTTCTGATTACTCTGGTTGTCTCTGGCATGCTATAGGTACAATATGCCACCAGCATGGTTGTTTGCTATGGGTTCTGCCTTGAGTGAAGGATTTGCATTCATGGAGTTTATCACAGGCACTGTTTCTAAGATTTAGGGAGCATATTTGCAAGAATAGCATCACTTCTCAGAAGCAAGGTGCCAGTCACCAAAGGGGCTGTATTTCCTAAACACTGGTACAAGTGTCCTCAGCTGTTGTGCCTTTGCTGTATCCGTGGGCTACATTATGGTAGTATTATATTTTTTATTTTCAAGAAAGTTCACTTCTTCCTTTCCTTGTCCTTCTCTGAGCCAGTCAATATCTGCAGTCATTCTTTCCTGTAGAAATATATGGAGAGAGGTAAATCCAGACTTGTCAAAGGCTATTGGATGTTATAAATGTGGTCCTGACATTTCAGTGCTATTGATCCTGACCTAGAAAGTCAAGCATGAACATGTTTTTATAGCCATACAAAAAGAGCATTATGTAATTAATTAATAAGGAACACATGTAACTTCCTATGGGAATTTTTTTTGTGTATTTGAGATTTGGGAGAGGTTTGAAGACTTGTCAATGATAGCCAGTTAAATTAAAAGAGAACTAGAGAACTCAAATGTAGGGAAATGTTGATTATACTACCCTTTTCATATTCATCTTGCCACTCATGCTACATATACCACACCCTTGTGGGGCAGAGGGATGCCATTAGTTGTAACAAGTCTTCAGGTGAATCAGCTTGCCTATTTGGTTATCATACACAAACAAATATACTATCTTCTTTCCCACTTCATGTCATAATTTTTTGGCCTTCATATTTATTCATGTACTTACTCTTATTCATCTCATTATAAACAGTACACAGAAATGTTAAGTAGACATCATGAAAATATTTAGTTGAAAAAAATTAGAAATGTTCAAAACAGTTAAAGGGTCAAATGAATGGATTAAAAATGTCAAATAAGTGACATGGACAAAAAAAAAAGAGGGGGAAGAAGGAGACAAATCAAGTCAAGAAATGAATTGCTGACCAACCTAGAACACCAAGAAGCTATCTTTTCAAATTGATTGAAGAGAGTAGGCAGGAAAAGGCATACAACGAGGAAGAGACTATGCAAGGTGGAAGAACTAACGGGTCCACTTTGATGCATTTCCTGTGCTTGGGGCACATACATTGTTTCATTCATTTGCATAATATCAGTAGAGAACTATATGAGATGAAGCTGTGGAGGCTCAAACTAGGTCAATTATAAATTTTATTGTCTAGAAAGGAACATGATTTGCCAGCATGGGGGTAGACCCTTAAGTCAAATTTCCAACAGAATGTTCTCTATATCCTTCATCACTGAGTCATCGAATATTTCTTAAATGTCTAGTTCAGTCTGTCATTCAAATGGATACTGGGATGAAAATACAGGCAATCTGCTGGCTGCTCTCAAGGACCTTATAACCTAAGGGATGCCACAGAGACATCAGCAAGTAATCAATAAATGCACAATAACTGTCTAGTGTGAAAAATCAGAATTGCACTGTTCAGAGAATGAGGATGCTAACCTCACTCTAATAAACAAGTCCCTATTGAAAGCAAGGGAAAGGGGAGTCAGATCTCAGGAGAGACGGTCATCGGTAGCAGTTAATCAGAACATCAAGATATGAGTTGGAGCTCAGAGCAGCTTCTCTACTCTAGAGACGCAAGAAAGCCAGCCTGGTTAGGGACTAGGGGAGAGAAGATTGGAGCTGGGTTAGAAAGATGGATGGTCAGGGACAAGATGCATGGATGCGCTAAGATAGTGCCAGGCAGTGAATATACAATGCTGACTCCATGGCTTACCGACCAGGTAGACTGAACAAGTTTCACAAATTTATTTATATGTATTTGCTCTGAATACATTTTCTTTCACAGAACCATCAAAATTCACCTGCATAAACACAGTATTACAATGGTTTCCATTGACGGCTCCTTTCAGTTTGGTTCCGCCTCTCACTTCCAAAAGTACATCTTGTGATGTGCCGTGGGAGCTTCAGCGCTGGGACTCTTATGTGATTACGCAGGCTAGAGTGGGCTTTTCATGGATGCAGAGAACTCCTTACTCACGCTCCTTCAACACCTATAAACTCATAGATTCTCCGAGCTTAACGTGGGCAAAACTGTTTCTTTGGTTTCTTCTCTGTCCGTTCTCTGTAAAGAAAGTCGGGTACTTTAGCTTTGAGCTTAGGATCATCCTGCCTCTGCTTCCCCAAAGCTGGAATTGCAGGTGTGTACCTCTATGTCTGGCAATAATAGCGCTTAAATAAAAAATTATCTCTCTAAAAACATATACCTTTCTTGTAGGTAGAAACACCAGATGTTGTAGTTGACAAAAACCATTTAGGTTCTATTATGTTTTATGAGGACCAAAGAACTATTGTGATAGGTGCATTTTGTCTGATATAACTTGACCACAAACAGTGTACCTACCACAGGATACAATGGATTCCCAGAGCTGATCCCAGGGTAAGATCCCAGCAACATATGAAACACATTTCCTTCAATGAGAACAAAAGGCTAATATGTAATCTCACCCCCTCGCTCTTTTGTTGTTCTGCCATTTCTGATTTTATCCCAGTGCAATTGCAGCACTCTTTTTCATTTTGGCATTTCTGGGATCATTAAAGGCAAATGTTACTAAAACAAGTCCAGAAAAAGAAGAGAAAATTTCAAACAGAATTTTTATGCATTATTAAATAAAATCCTAAAGTGAGGAATTATGTGCTTTCCATGGTGCATAAGACAGCCACACATATTCTTAAGTGAATGATTTCTCAGACAACTTTACTTACAATTCTTTATGTGTGTGTGTGTGCGCACACGTGCACGTGTGTGTATGTATGTATGTGTGTATGTATGTATGTATGTATGTATGTATGTCCACTTGGTGTAAGCTTTGTCACAAGCTTTCAGGGAAAGTTCTGATAGTCAGGCTTACATTGATTATCTCTTGGAGAGCAAGGAACGAAAGGAATTGTCAGGTAAAAACTCCCAATGACTGCTGGAATACTGCTGGCTGAGGGCAATGAGAGGAATTCTTAAAGAAAGAGCATGACAAACCCATAAGAAGAACAATGCCAACCAACCAGAGCTCTGGGGGACTAAACCACTACCCAAAGACTATACATAGACTGATCCATGGCTCCAGCTGCATATGTAGCAGAGGATGGCCTTACTGGGCACCAATGGAAGGAGAAGCCCTTGGTCCTGCTAAGGTTGGACCCCCCCCCAGTGTAGGGGTGTGGTAAGGGGGTAGATGGGGAGAGGAACACCCTTATAGAAGGGGAGGGGGAGGGGTTAGGGGACTGATGGACAGGAAAATGGGGAAGGGGATAACATTTTAAATGTAAAAAAATATATATCCAATAAAAAAGAAGAAGAAAGCAGGTGATAGTTTTAGAAGATAATATATGGAAAACTAAATGAACTTCAGCAAAACCTGTGGCTATCAGCACATCTGTGTTCATGTGCATATTCATGCATGCATCAAAATGTATGTGCAAATATTTACATGTATACAAGCCTATGTACTCATGGAGGCCAGAGGTCAACCTGGGGTACTATTTCTTAGGCACCTGAAACCCTGTTTTGAGACAGATTCTCTCACTGGCTTGGAACATACCAAGTAGGTGGGACTGGCTGGATAACAAGTCCCAGGTTTAGGAGTCTCTGTCCCCAACTCCCTGCACTGGGAATATAAACAGAGCCACTATCCCTAGCTTTCTCATGTGAGTTCTGAGGATGCAAACCATGTCTTCATGCTCATGAGGGAAGTACTGTATCAGCTCAGCTATTCCTCTTCCCTTCATTAACATTATTATCTATTCACTAGACTAAGTGGTACACGAAGCACCATGACCCTCATACATTGACAGAGGTAGCCAGATTTTAATTTTTGTCTAATTTTCCTAGGAAGAGTTTTAATCTTAGCATTGTATCATATAAGGCAAAAATTTGAATTTATTCTAAAACGAGTTTCTGATATATATCAGCCATGACCCTCCCACATTGAGAGGGGTAGCCAAATTTTAATTTTTGTCTAATTTGTCTATGAGTAGATTTTAATCTTAGCAATGTATCATGTAAGACAAAAATTTGAATTTATTATAAAATAAGTTTCTGATACATCAGCATATAATCTATTTAGATTTTAAAGGGATTTATGCACTTAGAGCAACTTTCTATCAGTACATAATATATATTATGTCATATTGCAATTTTAAGCTTAAGTTTCTCTTCCTAGAAAACTTAGCAGCCTCCTAGGCATTCTTCCAGAAATGTTTCACGGTTGTGTAACCTAGAAAAGCATATAAATGGTTTCAGGCGAATACACACATAAATATACACATTCCTACTTATACAAAATGAAGCAGAACATTTACACTATTAGACCTTTCACTGCTAGTGACAATTTACTGTCACTGAAGAGATTATAATTAATTTTCCGGTGCTATTTGGCTAAGCCTCAGGCTGATTCTCCTTTTTAACAGTATTAAATGAGTGTGTATGTCTAAATCCCTAGAGATGCTGACTGAATGAATCATTATAGCTTTACTATCACATTGTCCCCACAAAATGTCACTATGCTGTGTCCCTATTGTCCCTGTGTGAAGATACTACTTCGTATACAGTCTTGACAACATAAGGGAAGAATACTTTTCTCTATCTGGTCAACCCATGGCTTTTCTAGTCACATGACGGTAACCTTTCTACACACCATCATCAGTTATGGCTTCTTTAGAGTTCAATGGTCGTTTCCATGTTGCCATAATCACTTCTCTGTTTTTGATAACTTTCCTTTGCATTTGTAAGGGGAAACTTGGTGCATTCTCAGTTACAAGACAGGGAGAGCAAGAAATGGGGCTCAGCCCTCACCACGTCATAGGTCCACATGGTGCATTAATATCAAATGAACAGGAATAAGAGAATGGCGTTTGAAGGTTCCCTTTGCCTTTCAGAGTGCACCAGTCCTCCTGACAGCCCCACCCCCAGAGCTGAGAGTGGCAGGCCTATAACGTGATCGCACTAAAGAGCCCAACAGTAAGATTTCACTTCTGGATGTGACTTCAGGAACAATTGAATTTCCTGGTTTGAAATGACAAACTCTGCTGTTACATACTTTGCCATCTCAAAGAGCATCTGTCACCACACAAAGACAAATACATTTCTAAAAATAAATAAATAAATAAATAAATAAATAAATAAACAAACAAACATCTGGTACTTTTAAAAACAAGCCCCAGGCCAACTCTGCGCAGTGAGTGAAAAAATGTGCTGGAGATAGAAAGATAGGGCGCGTTGCTTTTCATTTCATTGGCAAGTGTGGAATGTTTGCATTAAGTTCAAGATCGAGAGAGAGAGAGAAAGAGGGAGTCAGTTCTGAACAAGGAGAAGCTCTGAGGGTGTGTCATATTTATGAATATCTGTCTTTCTGCATCATAGCAAAAAGTGATGAGATAAATTAGGTCATGTTAGTCCTCCAAAAAATTAATTTGTTAGGAAAACTTTTGTGAGCAATGAGGTTTCAATGTTCTATGGCTTTTGTTTTCCCTCTAGGCTATTTTATACTTAACAGACTCTTTTTCCATGTGAATGTTTTTATTCCAACAACTATCAATATTGGTTTCTATAAAGGCTCTAACAGTTCTTGTCATCTAACTCACATCTCACAAATCAAACTGCATATGGGGACAAGGCAGAGAAGTACCATAGATAGGAAGAATTGCTGTTTACAATTCAAGACCAGAAACCAGCTTTACAAAAGAAAAAAAAAAATTGGAAGCCATCCAAGTCCTCAGCAGGAAAGAAAATACATTAATGCATTAATCATATAGTTGTCTAGTATTGATGCCCTGTAGAACACCAGCGGGCATCTAGGAGACCTTGCCAAAAGAAGGGTGAAGTGTGACCTCTTTCTGAAGCTGAAAATTGGAGCAAAGCTGTCATTTCATGAGACATGTAAGCATACTGAATCTCAGAGGAGAGGCTCTGGGATCCCGACTGGTGTGCTGAGTGACCTCTGTACAACATCGTAAGGACAAACTGAGAGCATAGGAAATTATTTTGCATGATACCTTTCCATATGTGATGCTATAAAGACTACCAAGTATGGGCTCACATTCCAGTGAACCTAGAAATTATAGAAAACAATGCTAGTAAGCCTCAATGGGAGCTATGAAAGAGAATGTCTAGTGTCTCCGGGAGTTTTTTTTGTAATTCTTGATGGAGAGTGAGTGGTTATGTTCCCACTGTTTAAGACTCTCTTTAGGAGACTCCGAGGGCTCCAGATCTTCATCCGGGTCATGTTTTCTGGGGTCTCTTCATCTTTGAAATAGACATCCACTTTTCAGTGGCTTATGCGTTGGGATGCAAACATCTAGCCCTTTCTATCCATCTAAAGCCTTCTGAATATCTTATACAATCATTAGTTTCCTCACAGTTCTATTTAGCTGGGAAAACCAGAATGTGAATCTTAAGTACCCACTTCTTGCACAGGAAGGGATGAGTCGCGCATGCTCTTAGGTGAGCAGAGCAGCAGGCTGGAGAATGAAGAATGAAGTGCACAGGTACAGCAATGCCCTGCTTAGGACGTACGAGGTGGGGTTTTAAGATTGAAACGACTGAAAGAGTTCCTTGTTGTTTTCTCGGTTCTAGAAGCTGGAAATACATGTGGAGGATCCTGGCCATGTCCGCTCTGAGCTATGCCTCCACTCACCCGCCCTGTTTTGACATCGGGTTGAAAGTCGAGCTGAGTGACTGTGTTTCCACCATGGGGCTGCGTCTTTCTTCAATATCCCAGCTGAGCAGAAAGAAGCTATGTCCGACCCTGCAATCTGCTCTAGTGCAGACACCCGCGACAGGCGACTTCATCAACTACTTTAGCGTTTCAAGGTGACATCAAAGCTTCCTTCCAATCTGCAGGCATGAGAGGAAGAATTGCAACATTTCTGTCCTAACATTCCTTGTGTGTCCTTAGGTGTGTCTGAAATGTTCTCATTTATGACTTTCCTTCCTGGTGTTTCCTCGTTAATTGTACAGCACAGCTGAAGGGACTGTACCTGACATTCTGGAAGATCTCCTGTTTCCATTGCTTCAGGCAAAGCAGATGCCTGCTTTGCATTCCAAGTTATTTATAGTTTATGTTTGGGACATACGCTAAAAGAGCAAACCAAACACCTCTAACCTCAGTTCCAAGTAAAACTCACCCCAGTTAAGTGCCTGCTACCATACAAAAGAGTCTTTGCAAATCAGATGTCAATTATGTCAATTACATAAATGCTACGTCATGCTCAAGTGAGTAGATATTAGTATTATACACAGCTTTTCCCTGCATGCAACTGCATAACTTAGTCTCTCGGTGAGGGTATTAAAACGGTAGGTTTAAGTATTACCATGTCTCTCCTGGCTCAGCCCAAGTTGTAAGGGTACAGGGTACGTTACCAATCACCTGCATGCCATATCTACAAGTGCTAGGAGACTCATCTGAGCAAACGCACCTCCTCTGGGGAGTGCCTGCAGGGCTTGGATTGCTTTATTTTCTGTCTAAAGAACCCACTGAAGGCTATAGTGTTATTCATTGGAATTCGACTATATAAAATAAACACTTGGAAGGCAATTGCTACTTGTACTAAAGGGAAATAAGAAAATGACTTCAGATAAATGCAAAAATGTTAATGCCACTGCCTTGGGAACTGATGGTGAAGAAAAGAACAGAATCTTACATAGCAGATGATGCCTCTGTGACCTAGGAGCATGAGTGGTCTTTCTTCTGCTAAAGGAGGACCAGAGAACATAAGGTGAAGTAGAGGGTCTTGAAAAAAATGCTGGGTTTGAGAGAAAAAAACCTTGTACCTCATATCAACGAAAAAAATGGAGAAAATGGGCCATTCATTCTGTACTGATTAGGTTTGTCATCTTGCACCGACTAGTTTCCTGGGAATAGAACCCCAAATGAGGAATTGTCTCGTCAGATTGCCTATGCCCAGAGCTGTAGGGCTCTTTTTACTATCAGTAATGATTGATGTGAGAGAGCCCAGCCTAGTCTCACTGTTGCCACCCCCAAGCACATAGTCCTGGGTTGTAGAAGAAAAAGAGCTGAGCAAAGCCCAAAGAGCAAGCCAGTGAGCAGAGGTTCCTCCATGGACTCTGCTTCAGTTCCTGCCTCAGCTTCTCTTGATGATAGCCTATATCCTGTAATCCAGATTAACCCTTTCCTCACTGCTTACCACACGAACAGAAAGCAAATTAGAAGAAGTTGAGTGTGAAAATAAAGTTTAAAATGCAATTGGACAAAGAGGCTCTCATCACACACGCAGAGTAACTGAATTGTTTGAAGCAGTGGTCTGGCTTCAGAGTGCCCGAATCTTAGAAAACCATCCCCAGGTAGAACATGGAAAATAAAGAAGAAAAAACGTACTTGATTTTCAAGGAGACTCAATGGCTAAGACTCTTCTAATGGAGGAATGCACCAGGCTCTCAGAGGTGAAGACAGGAGTCAGGGTTGAGCATATGGCACAGACTTTGGAGTTTGGAAGTGAGAAAAGACACCTTGGGCAGTGGCTGTGGCTTGAGAGAAGTCACGCCTTGCTAGAAACGTCAGGTTAGTTGAGTAAATGGAAGCTTGGGCAAGAAAAGGACACTGAGAAGCTAGCAGAGGTTAAACTTCACTGCTTGCATTTGCTATGTTTAGCGACGTCAACTTTCACCATCAAATCAGAACCTAGTTCTAGCAGGAAAGTGGGAACATGCTGCCAAAACGGGGGTTTTACAGGTCCTACTTTACAACCAAGGTCTTCTGATGGATTATATATATTGCTGTGGCAATAGGACATATTAATTTTCATGCAGAGAATAAATACGTAAACTAGATAAACTAGGAACATCAGTTCTTTAATGTTTTCAAAGAACAATTATGACAAGTAGAACTCATGGGCTAAGGGAATCCTGGAAGGAAGCCAGGGGACTGTGCTGCCATTTCCTTCAGGGCCCCTGCTGAGCCTTAAATTGCATGAGGCCAGCAACCAAAACAAACTAGAGAGTGGCAAGATGGTAGCTAAGTGTCTTAATTGCTGTTTTATTGCTGTGGAGGAACACCATGATCCAAGAAACCTGTGAAAGAAAATTTTTAACTGGTGGCTTGCTTACAGTTTCAGAGGGTGAGTCCATGACCATCATGGTGGGGAGCAGAAGGTAGGTAAGCAGGCATTGTGCTGGAGCAATAGATGAGAGCTTACATTTCATCCACAAACAGGTAGAGAGAAAGGGAGAGGGAGAGACAGAGAGGGAGAGACAGAGAGAGAGAGACAGAGAGAGAGGGAGAGAGAGAGAGAGAGAGAGAGACAGAGAGAGAGAGAGGGAGAGACAGAGGGAGAGGGAGAGGGAGAGGGAGAGAGAGGAGTAGGATTTTGAAACCTCAAAGGCCACTCCAGCGACACACCCCCTCCAACAAGGCCACACCTCCAATCAGCAGGTGTGTTGATGGAACTAGCAGCACAGTCCTAGTCTTCTTGGCCTATCGAATTCTAGTTGTCAGAATGGTTCTTTGAAAGCTTTAAAGAACTGAGCTTATAGCTGAGTCCATCCACAACTCTGGGACTTGGAGACATCGAGAGGTGAGAGAATAAAGAATAAAACAAACATACAGATGCACAAAAAGAAAGCTGGTGTTGGGTGGTCTGGGCTCTTTGATGGAGAAACCACAGTGCCCAGAAGCACAGTGTGTTTACCAATAGAGTTAAACAAAGGGGCACAGTTATTATGTGCAGATGGACCAAGAGTCTATATCACACAGCTGGATCCAGGAGACAGGTTTAATTAATCTCAGTAGGTGCAGTCCCTTCAGGCAATAATATCGGTCAGAGAAGCTGCGGTAGACATTGCCGTGCTCACTGTTCACACTTGCAGTCAATACCCTGAAGACAGCGTTGCCAGTTCCCTCTGAGCCTCAGAGGGTGGAGGAGGTTTGTGGTTCCTTCATATCTGTGGCTCTGAGATCCTTGACATGGCAGTGCCTATGTCAACAGGGCTCATGCACTCAAGAGATTACTCACTCGGGGCTTCGTCTACTCTTTCTCTCTACAGACAAGAAGAGAGAAACATCTGGTCAGGAAGAGCATGACAACATCAGCCTCTGAGGTTCGAAGCCTAGTACGTCAGCCATGATGACTGCAATCTGTGCTAAAGTTACTGGAAATAGATTTCAACTTGCAGTGCAGTTTCTCCATGAGAGCATTCCATTTCTAATGCTCCATTACCCAGTAAGTGGAATGCCACCAGAGAAGGAGGTAACGTGGGCTGGACCAAGTGTGGCTTGTTGTTGTTGTTGTTGTTGTTGTTTTCTTTTGTTTTTGTCTTTGTTTTACACTGTGGAAACTTCCACTGAAAGCAGCAAGAAAGAGAAATAAGTATTCAAGACAAGAAAAGGGCTGATAAGGTCATAAAGGATACATTGGTGTCTAATTTTTAACTGTAATATTTTATTAGCACCACTTTATTGCAATATGTTCCTAAGATTTCTTTTCTAGTGATGGAAATAATGTCTACCATTCCTTCTAAGGTCCCAATGATGCCACTGAAGTTCACTCTGGAGAACGGTTTAGCATGGAAAATGATAATCCTGTACAACAAACTCTAACTTAAATATACTAAATAGTACTATGTCAAAGTGTACCTATAACTGTGGTTTTATACAGGTAGAGTCAGCACCAAGCATCAAAGAAAGAAGAGCATCTCCCATGAGTCCACACAAAGAAGGCTTGTATAGAGCTCCCTACAAGCTAACAGGTCAGGTAAGTGAGTTGACTCATTACTGGAGTGTGCGTTTGTAAACTGCGACTGTGTGGTGCAGCACACCAGACAGCAGACCAAAGCAAGTTCATATTCCAGCACTTCCTCAGCCACAGGCTGGATCTGCCGCCTTGAAATGGGTGCTTTCGTTTTCTAGGTTCTGCTTTTCTCTTCTGTAAAGTCGTGTGGCTGATCTCAAAGGTTCTTTCCAGCTCAGGATCTCTATGTTTCTAAGCAAGGAACCACGTGCTTTACTGCAAACTCAAGAGCCAGTCATAAGGGCAAGACACCTTTCACTCTTACTGTCTGCAAAGTCATATGGAAACAAAATGAGTAAAAGTGTTCCTTCTAGAATAAAGCGGACAGTGCCCTCATATGCCTCTGTGGGAAGCATGACTAAATTTTGACTCTTTGGCACATGTAATTTTTAAAAAAGTTGGGACTCCCATCATAAATAATGTTGAATGGAGCTTACCAACATCCACACAGAAGTACCTAGCAACTTTTCATGACTGCAGTGGGGGATTCCTTACTCAAAGACACATCATATTTATCTCAACGAAGAGACTGGATGAGAACTTGAAATGAATATATTAAGCAATGAGTAGTTTTCAGTCACAATCTCTGTAAAAACAAATTTGGGGAAATTACCAAGCAACATATGTGAGGCCAGAGAGATGCATTGCTGACTTCTTTTTGTTTACCTGCTAGTAGAGTATGTTTTAAATATTCATTAAATTATTTAATATAGTACTTTGCTTATTAACCTCCAACAAATAGCTACATCTTAAAAATTAAAATTAAGGCTGAGCTCTGGCCTTCATGTGGGTCTGGAACAACTGGAATGGGGGCTATGCAAAATCTGTTGCCTGTATGTGGAATATGTCGTACTACCTGAGCTACATTGTGAGTCCTCTGTAGAAGAAGTGCCTAGCCTCAAAGACATGAAGCGCCATTGTTGGAGGTCAGGTATACCCAGGATGCCCTACCCACTCAGAAGAGGAAGGAGGAGGAGGAGGAGGGGGAGGAGGAGGAGGAGGAGGAGGAGGAAGGAAGAAGGAAGGAAGAAGGAGGAGGAGGAGGAGAGGAGGAGGGGAGGAGGAGAGGAGGAGGAGGAGGAGGAGGAGGAGGAGGAGGGAAAAACTGAAAGATCCACTTTGACAGAAGTAAATAGTTTCCTCCTATAATTCATTTCTTTACCTCTGAGGGAGGTGGTGTGTGCAGATGTGAACATGGGCTCAAGGTGCCTACCTTTGACCTTTCTCTGATATCAGTGAAGTGTCACCTGAAGTTAATTAATCGCTCTGTGAATTTTTCTATCTTAAAATATTAAATATAATAGTTCTTCATATGATTTATGGGGTATATACAAAAATAATCATACATCTCAACTCCACAGTTTCCCAAGCTTAGTTTACAAAATATACTGAGTGCATGAGATAGTCACATTTCTAAGAGCTCTAGGCTTTTATCATTTTCCTTCAGGCTCCTTAATGCAGCAAGGTCAGCCCCACCTGATGAGCATCAGTGTGTCACAAATTAGTCAGTATTGACAGGATGGGCTTTCATTCTATTCTAGATTAACACTCTTAAAGATTCACAATGGTAAGTACTTCCTTTTGACAGCTATTCAAGGTTTATATGGAGAAAAAAGAATAGATGAAAGAGAAGGAAGGAACTCCCATAAATTTCCCATTCAGGCATTCACCTAAATCTACTCATGCTCACAGTTCTTCATGTAGCATAAGGGAGAAGTCAAGCATTTTGACAGAAGTCTCCAGCTGACAAACCAATCTCATCCTCAACTTTGCCATTTATGGAGACTCAGGAAAATCACAAGGCTCTCTGAGATGAAGTTAGCACACGCCAAGTGTTTGGTACATGCCCGCTCTTTTCCATAATGGACAATTTATGAAATAAGTCATAAAAGTAAAATTAGTCATCAAATATTCTCCATCAGATAAAAATGTACCCTATACATACTTTCTGTCTGTGTTGATAATTATCTCCTTTATACAAATAATGTGGCATGTGCTAATAGGTTTGGTTTCTTTGAACTGTTGTTAGGGTTTACCTGATGCCCTAATCTTAATAACACTTGATCTATCTACTACTGGGAGATATTTGTTAGTGTCGTCATTGCAATTGTTGTGATTTATAAAAAAGAGAAAAGAAAAGAAAGCCAGGGATAGGTTGTGGTGTGAGGAGTTGGAGGGGGAAAGCCTCTGCGGGCCCATCCCTTCCCTCTGAGGTAACAGCCTCTGAAGTACCATTCACATGAGGATGGCGGGTATAGTATGGTATAGAGTTTATTTAGGGCATAGAAAGAGGAATTGGGAAGGGAGGAGAGACAGGGAGAAAGAGAGAGACAAAGAGAGAGAGACAGAGACAGAGACAGAGACAGAGAAACAGAGAGACAGAGACAGAGACAGACAGAGACAGAGAAAGAGAGAAAGAGAGAGAAGAGGCAGGCCATGAACATGTGGAAAGAGAGGTGGGAGAGGAATGGGGAAAGGGACAGAGAAGGAAGAGAATATGATGGTAAGATGTAAGAGGGTAAGAGAGTAAAGGAGAGGGGAAGGAGCAAACAGCTCCTTTTACAGTGAGTCAGGCATGCCTCGCTGTTGCCAGATAAGTATGGGGCAGAGCCTAGAAGGAATGCTGTTTTGCCAACTTTTACATCTTTAACATAGTATGATTATTTAAAATTATTACATCTTTCTAGTAAAATCCATTAAAATTAAGACTATAATATATAGATATATCTTATTGGTGATAATTCTTGTACTCTTTGAATTTTGTAATGGCATGCTCTTTTCTCTGCTTAATAAATGTTTGCCATGCAACTTGATGTCCTTTACCTCTTTACTTGCAATCAAGATTTCTTACTTATTTACTATTTCTATGTGTATTGTGTCTGCCTATATACGTTTACATGCACCACATTTATGCATGAACACTTAGAGGACAAATGGGAACATTAGAGCTCCTGGAATTGCAGGTTAAAGCAGTTGTGAGCTACTATTTGTGTGTGTGTGTGTGTGTGTGTGTGTGTGTGTGTGTGTGTGTGTGTGTGTGTAAGTGTGGATGTCTCCAGACTTTCCTGCAGGTTAGTGAACAACCTGGGTGCTAGTTCTCACCTTTTTGAGAGCTAGCTCTCTAGCCCATAGACTTCTGGAGACTCTTGTTTCCACCTCTATTTCACTGGAGAAATGCAGGGTTCTTGAATACATGCTGCCATATGCATAACTTAATTATGTGTCCTGTGGATCTGAACTCAGATCCTCATGCTTACACAGCAAGAATTTTACCCAATGAGCCATCTCCCTAAGCCTGCTACTACTTTTCATAATATTTTAAGTGAGACATAATGCATGGATCACAAGTTAGTGCAGACATGGCTAGGCAGTTGATTATTACATTGCCCTCTCCTTGTCTTACTATTGTTTCTCTGCCTTGTCACTACCTCAAGCTTGTACATCTTCCATGAAGGTTTAACACTATATCTTTTTCTCAGGCTCTACTTTTTAAAGAACTTAGGTTAAGACTTGAAGTTTTCATAAGAGAAGTTATTACAAGTATAGGTGGAGTCAAATCTATGGCAAGACTATTCATACAATAATGAATTTGCTGGGAATCGCTCTATGGACTTAGATAAGATAGCTTGCCAATGACAACAGTACATAAGGGACTTTCAAAACAATGTGGCTGATTGTGGTTTGGTTTCATTTCCCATAACATTAAATTATTACCATCTGTATTATCCTGAATTTGAAACTAATCATTAGAGCCTACTGTAGCAGGCCAGGTATACAGTAATATATATAAATGGAATATAAAACATACACATACACACACACACACACACACAGAGAGAGAGAGAGAGAGAGAGAGAGAGAGAGAGAGAGAGAGAGAGAGAGATCGATCAGTGGATATACAAGTGAAAACTATTATTGTCTTTCTCCATGAATCTGTTGGTTGTCAATAGATTAGAAGGGAGGGGGAATACACCAAAATACATAGTGTATGTGTTTGAAATTGTGAAAGAACAAAATCTATAGTTAAAAACTGATACAATACTGGTAAATTGGAAATATTGTTAAGACAACTTTGGAATACAGTGCTGCAATATTAAATAAAAGAGAAAATATATTAGTAGATCACAATAGATCCCATGTGAAAATTGTGTTCAGTATTTAGAAGAAAGCCTGGACAAACAATGATCTAGCATTTGTGGCATGGAAATATTCTTACAAAGAAACAAGCTATTGCTGTTGTTCTTGGTTGCTAGCCAGGCAGACTATTATGGCAAAGCTTTATCACTTAAAATTCCACACTTTGATCACATGACATGGTGAAATCTATTGGTACCAAAATGCATCTATATTGGATAGCTTTCCCTTTGTTAGAAGGCTGTATTTAGGTTCTTTGCAGAGAAAAATCGAAAGCCTTACCTAGCTATGAACCCTATGAACTACATAATAATCACAACAGACAAATATGACCATGTGTACAATTGTGGCATCGTGGTTATGGGAGTAACCAATTGCTTTCTGATGCAATTTAAGACAAGGGAAACACATGCTTGGTATTATAAATTTGACCAAGAATCCATGCCTGGATAGCTCATAGATCAGAGTATTGAAAATATTGCAATTATTTTTGCTAAGTGATCACGATATGAAACTACATTCTAAATTAATATCTCTAGATCCACAGATTAGGGCATCTACCAGAGATCATCAAAGAAGTTCATTTGTACAATAGCTATTGGTTATTATAGAAACTCACAACTGGTCAAATATGCAGAAAATAAGTCTCTGTGGAAGACTTTGCCACATATGAAGTATCAATATGACAATTTTACCCTTCACAAATGAGTAAAGGAAGAAAGCAGGGGCAGAAGAGAGCACCTGTATGAAACAGTGTCTTCTGGATATGACAGGAGAATTTCAGTCAGGAACTTCCAGACACTGTGGTTTCTCACAAAAGACTACACAAAATCCATCCAGTTAATAGTCCAGCATGGAAGAGGGGTCTCATGAGACTCTACTGCTAACTAAAGGATATATTGATATTTAATAGTTTCTGGGGAAGAATCAGTTTTCTTTAATGGTGTGGCTTTTGGTTAAGTTAACCATGATTAGTGAATGGTCTCTTACCCATGAGTTTATGGGCAGTATAAAATGTGTTACTACAAAAAGAGTGCATGAAAGTGGTTGTAAGGAGGTCCTGGAAGAATTTAAGGGGTGAATGTTATCAAAATGCCTTGTATGCATATAAGAAATTTGATGAAAATATTATAGTGTCAAAATATTTAAAAGTTCTATTATAATTTGGAGATATTTTTCTCCATAGATAATTTACAATGTTGAGACAAAAAAATCCAAAAGAAATTACCTAGACACACAGATACTTACACATACAAATTTCTTACATGAGATACATCAGCTGAACAGATTTGTCATTAGGTTTTACTTGAATTATATATTATATATTATATATATTATATAAAACCAAAGGTCATTTTTTTCTAGTCACGAGATAACTGTAAGAGCTATTTGGGACTAGTCACCCACGATAAACTAGTTAAAAATTTCCCAAATACTATTTCATAAGTTTACATTCCAACATGTAGAATCAGAAAGTAAATAATGATATTTATATAAATTAAAAGATATCATAACTAAACACTGTGGAGAAAAAAAGAGCAAGACACAGGATACTGAGACTTAGGAAGAGATTTTAGAGTAGCAAATGGTTGCAATTTTGCTTAAGATGTTCAAGGTCTCTGTTCTCATTTCCTTTCCAGTTGCTGTGATAAAATACTCTGACAGAAAGCAGTTTAGGAGAAAGGAGTTTCTTAGCTTACAATTCTAGGTTCCAGTCCACCACACAGAAAAGTTAGAGCAGTAGGAACTTGAAACAGATAGCCACATCACATTTACAATAAAAAGCAGAAGAATGAAAGTGTCTTTGATTATTTGCTTGCTCTCTGTTGTAGTTCTCCACTCCTATATAGTTCAGGACCCCTTTCGTAGGGAATGGTGCTATCCACAGTGGACTGGCTCTTCCCATAGCAATTAATTTAACCAAGACAATATTTGAAAGATATACTCGGGTGATTCCAGGTTGTGTCAAGTTGACAATTAATGATAACCACTATAGCTTCCTTAGGAAACATATAGGAAAAAGTGAATGAATGAGTCAAGCAGAAATTGAAGAGAGTTCAAGGCCAAACCCACAGTTGATGCAAAAGTTGAAGGAATGGTGTATATTAGAGGCAGTGTAAATTGTCCAGAAGATAGAATATAAATAATGATAAGGAAATTTGAAGGACAAGAAGGTGGGTGAGTCCAGGAGTAGACTTTATGACCTAGTAAAAGCACTGGGCTAGTATTGTAAGGGAAATTACAGAGTCAGAAACAGATAAAGTTAATTGTCTGCCTTCACTTTATCTAGATCACTTTATATGCAAGAATAAGTGCAAGAGCAATAAGTAATAATGATGCTCAAGGATACTAGAAGATTCAGTTAATCATTATATTGATCCAGGCAGTGTGCTGGCACTTGGTGACTGTGAGGTTTAAATATTTGAAAAGAGCAGTAAGAGAGTCTGACTGAAAGGAAGAGGCTTCTGAAAGGGTCCAAGAGTGGAGCAATGATTCATAAATCTTTGAATTGAACACTGGACAATGTAGGGCCCTCAGCCCAAATGTCAGTCAGGTTAGAGCAGGTTTTAGAGGAAAGATAAGTGTGGTTTAGAAATTTTGAGATTCAGCCTTTCTTTTTCAACATCTAACTAGAAATAAAAGGAACTCTTTTGATGGACAGATGGAGAAGAGACCAATGAGCTCTTTTATGAAGGGCCAGATTAAGCATTCGAGTCCTTATGGCCAGATGCTATCTGTCAGAGCTACTGCATCCTGTGTAGCCGCATACCACATTCAAATAAAGAACCATTGCTGTGTTCCAGTAAAACCTGTTGTTGTTGTTGTTGTTGTTGTTGTTGTTGTGGTTGTTTTGCAATAACAAGATGCAGCTGGATTTTACTTGGGGGCCTATAATTTGCTAACTCATTCCCTAGAGTTAAGTAAGAAGTGTGGGTGAAGTAGCACAGTTGGCTATTATCAGTACATAGATATTTCTAGACCTCTGCTAATTTGATATTGTAACTTATTCCACATGTGATATTTGTGTCTCACCACTTAAAAAAGCAGCAATTGTACTTTCTACACAGTGTTTCTACTTACATAAAAAAAGGAAGCCTCCAAGGAACTATAGAAAAATCAATTTGAGGGCATACAAAGAATACACTGACTGAACTTTTTTTTAAGATTTTTATCTTTTAATTTTTATTAGGTGCACATGTGCGCATTTATGCATGTGAGTGCAGGTATATACAGAAGCCAAAAGAGAGCATGTGAGTCTCCCAAAACTGTTACTAAGAATCAAATTCAGGCCCTCCACAACAGCAGTACACAGTCTCTTCTTCTGAGCATACTTTCTAAAGGACACATAAATATATGTGGTATTGGTGTTGGCTATACTGAGTTTGATCCAAGAGAATTAACACTTAAATGTTGTTCTCTCTAGAATTTGTGTGCTTACACACACACACACACACACACACACACATATGTGTGTGCAATACATCAATAAACAAGATAAAATTTTAAATATATGTATGAAATATTAATGCTTATACTGCTTGCAATATATACATGTAATAAATATATCTAAGGACAGACAGTGCTACTTGGACTAGTTTATACACATTAACTTAGCATAAATATGTACATATATACATAGATACAAAAGAGATGAGAAAATACATTTTTCAAGTCATTTTCCAGATGAAGGGAAAAGTGGAGGTAGATAGAAGGCTCAGCGATTAAGAGAGCACTTGCTATTCTTGCAAAGTTTGGCATTGAGTTCAGGGCCCAGCACTTTTGTTGGTAACTCACAACTGTCTACAAGTCCAGCATAAGGGGATTTGATGTCCTCTTGAGGCCTCCAAAAGCACCTGTATTCCTTTGTACATAGGTACATACAGATTCACACACATTGACATAATTAAAAGTAAAATCAATTTTTAAAAGAATATCAAGGGTAAATGTCATAAACATCTTAAAAGTTTAAAAGAGATTTGCACAAACCCAAGAGAGCTACTCAAGACAATCCTGATTTCATAATTAACACACACAAAAAAGTTTTAGTGCAAGAGTAGCATACTCTTAATGGCAAGAAAGATTCCATTATCAAGGCAATAATTCAAAAGGATGCTTAATAATCAATGATGGAGTGATTTTCCAATTACGCTTTAATTTGGCAAAGAGAAAACTATGACTAAAAATACTTGTAGGCAGAGGAAAATCATCACAGTTTGATTGCTATTATTAAAGCACTATATAAAGACAGTATGAAGAAGACTCGAATGGTTAAAGGTCTGTTCTGGGCTAATGCTCAGAGCCATAACAATCTATCTTTCTTCCTCTAAGAGATGGCACAAGCCAAGTATAAACTACAAAAGAGATCATTCCTGTGCAAGTAAGCCATTTGAGAAGGCAATGGGATGCTCATGATTTAAAAGTGACATTCCTCGACCTTTTCACCATTCCCTGAAAAGGAGTCTTGTTGACTGTTTCTATCTAGTCTTCAGCCCCTGTGACACTATAGTACCAAAACACTGACGACTTGGGGTACTTATATACAGTTCAATATGTATTTCTTGGGAACACAAGCCATTTTTCATATCTGGGGGAGTTCTTTCCATAGAAGGTTTTCAGGAAGGACTACCTTCTATAAGACTTGCATTGACTAATGCTTCAGTTAGTGAGGGTGGGGTGGAGGCAACAGAGGCCAGTTAAGGAACACAGCTAAAGAGACAGAACAGTTTCTCTTGCTTTAGCTGTGCTTGTTTCCCCTCTTCAGTCAGTCTTTTACTGTAAAGCATAGAAACATGAGAAATTTCAAACACCTTCAGCCTCAGCAGCTCAATGTTGGGAAATATGGCTAAAGTATTAGAAAAAGACACAGCAAACAAAAATTAAAATACTCAGAATTGCTCTCATGATATAATTGATAGAATTAATGCTGCTTCTAAATGGCAGGGTAAATGTTCCTTCTACTTTGCCAAGATTAATTGTCTATTAAAATCTTTTGGTATCCAAGGTCAGTCTGCATTACAAATGCATTACTGCATCCTCAGGCTATTTTGATGAGATCATTAGACTGCCTCAGCATCTCAGTTTCTAAATCTAAAGCCAGTCCCTAGTTAAAACTTCAAAACATAAGAACTATGCCATAGAACTGCAGGAAAACAGACTGTACTCTCTAATTATCTCAAATTCATGAGCCATTTCATCTTGAAAGTAATAACTTTGAGGTGACTTCATAGATTAACTAATGTCCTTCTCTACCCTCCTCATTATGTTTTGGATGGAGCTTGGGAGGTACAGATAACAAGGGAGGGTCACTTCCCAGGGCAGAAGATGTTGGCATGACTCATCGGACCTGAAAAAACCCTATAGTGAATTCTGACAAAGAGAGATGAGTAACATCCTGATTGTGTTCTATAAAAAATAAGTTACTGGCTGGCTTGGTGGTACCTGCCTTTATTCCCATAACACAGGAGGAAGAGGCAGGCAGGTCCTATGAGTGTGAAGCCAATCTTGTCTACATAGTGAGGTCCAAGTTAGTCAAGGGTACATAAAGAAACCTTGTCTCAAAAAAAAATCTACTATTAACATGCTTAATTCTTGCTCTAGCTGCACAGAACACATGAAACTCAAGAAGGATGACCAAAATGCCAATGCTTCACTCCTTCTTTAAAAGGGGAACAAGAATACCCTTGGCAGGGAATAGGGAGGCAAAGTTTAAAACAGAGGCAGAAGGAACACCCATTCAGAGCCTGCCCCACATGTGGCCCATACATATACAGCCACCAAACTAGATAAGATGGATGAAGCAAAGAAGTGCAGGCCAACAGGAACCGGATGTAGATCTCTCCTGAGAGACACAGCTAGAATACAGCAAATACATAGGCGAATGCCAGCAGCAATCCACTAAACTGAGAACGGGACCCCCATTGAAGGAATCAGAGAAAGGACTGGAAGAGCTTGAAGGGGCTCGAGACCCCATATGAACAACAATGCCAAGCAACCAGAGCTTCCAGGGACTAAGCCACTACCCAAAGACTATACATGGACTGACCCTGGGCTCCAATATCATAGGTAGCAATGAATAGCCTAGTAAGAGCACCAGTGGAAGGGGAAGCCCTTGGTCCTGCTAAGACTGAACCCCAGTGAGCGTGATTGTTGGGGGAGGGGCAATGGGGGAGGATGGGGGGAACACGCATAGAGAAGGGAGGGGGAGGCTGGGGGATGTTGGCCCCCTAAACCGTGAAAGGAATAACAATCGAAATGTAAAAATAAGAAATACTCAAGTTAATAAAGATAAAAAAAAAACTAAATTTTAAAAAAATGCTTAATTCTGTTTCAAAGAGTGGCCAAGTGAAATTGGTGGATGTGCTTGCTCTGTGTTGTTCAGTTTTATCTGATGAAACAAATCCCAGAGATGGCCCCCACCCATTTTCATTCTCACTCCCAGCCCTCAACTACTGCCCTGCTCTCCCCACACCTGATCTCCATCCCCATTTCCCTCCTAACCCCTCCCCCATCCAGTTCCCTCCATCTATCCACCTCCAATGACTTTTTTATTTCCTCTTCTGAATGAGATTCATACATCCTCCCTTGAACCTTGTTTATTACGTTCTTTCTTTGGGTCTGTGGATTATAGCAAGGCTATCCTGTACTTTATGGCTAATGTCCACTTTTAACTGAGGGCATACCATGTGTGTCTTTCTGGGTCTGAGTTATGTCACTTAAGATGGTATTTTCTAGTTCTATCCATTTGCCTGCAAATTTTATGATGTCTTTGTTTTAATAGCTGAATAGTATTCATTGTATAGATGTATCACATTTTTCTTTATCCATTCTTTATTTGAGGGACATGAAGGCTATTACAAATAGAGCTGGTAAGAAAATAGTGGCGTAAGTATTTCTGTGGTATAGTAAGACATATTTTGGGTCTATGTTCAGAAATGGTATAGCTGGGTCTTGGGGTAGAACTAAACCAAATTTTCAGAGAAACTGCCAAATTGATCTTCAAAGTGGTTGTACAAGTTTGCACTCCCACCAACAATGGAGGAGTGTTTCCCTTGCTCAACATCCTTACCAGCATGCACTGTCACTTGAGTGATATCACTTTTATCTTAGCCATTCTGGCAAGTGTGAAATGGAATCTCGAATTTGTTTTTATTTGCATTTCCCTGATGACTAAGGATATTGAATATTTCTTTAGGTGTTGCTTGGCCATTAGAGATTCCTCTGTTGATAATTCTCTTGTGGAATTCTATATCTCATTTTTTAAATTGAGCTATTTAGTTGTTAGTGTCTAATTTCTTGAGTTCTTTATATATTTTGGATATTAGTCCTCTGTCAGATGTGAGTTAAAAAAGACCTTTTCCCATTCTGTAGGCTGTCATTTTGTCCCATTGATAGTGTTCTTATTCTTACAAAAAGCTTTTCAGTTTCATGAGGTTCCATTTATTAATTGTTGCTTTGAGGAGTCTTGTGGAGAGGTTGGGAGAGAATTGAGTGAGCCAGATGGTCCAAGGACATCACAAGAAAGCCTACAGAGTCAACCAACCTGGCCCCATAGGGGTCACAGAGATTGAAACACTAACCAAAGAGCATACAGGGGCTGGACTTAGGCCCTCTAAACTTTTCACACAGACGTGTAGCTTAATTTTCATGTGGGTCCCCTAAGAACTGGAGTTGGGGCTGTATCTGACTCTGTTGCCTGCCTGGGGATTCCCTTTCCTTAATTGGACTATCTGGTCAGGCCTGAGTGAGAAAGGATGTGCCCTTACCGAAGGGAGGATTCCCCTTCTCCTAAGAGGATAATAGGGGAGGTATTTGTAATGGTGGGACTGGGGAGAGAGGAGGGAGTAGAGGCTATGATCGGGATGAAAAATACATACATACATACATACATACATACATACATACATACATACATACATACATAGAAAAGGGAGAGTTTTTCTCCAAAGCTAGCTTCCCTTTATTACACCAGCCATATCTTAGTTTGTGACCCCTGGGAAATTCTTGTGCAGCTCTGTGAGTGCTAGCCTTGATCTAAATTAAATATTAGTTCTTCAAGATTGGTATATGCTCAGCGTAACATTTCTGTAATGAATTCTAGTCAATCCATTCATTTGAGCTTAAGTACCCTCACCACCACCCACGTGAGTTCTATTGTTCTATCCATCTAACTATTTTCCTAAACTCATCCTGTGGTCAGCAAGATAAAATCCTCATCCCTCCTGACCTTGACAAAGGAGCTAATTAACCACCTAAACCCAACCTGGCTTTGAGAGGGAAACTCCAATAAAGCCTGGGTTCTGCTTAATGGGACTTGGTTGAGGATGTGGCACCTGGGACAATAGTCTGCTGAGAATCAGTGACTTGTTTCACCCGGGAGCCTCAGAAATTGGCCTGGTAAGAGTAGTTCAGTTTTGAGTGCTCTAGAGTTTATTAGTCACAATATGACTTCATTCTTAATTATTAAGGAAGTTGCAGCTGAAAATAAAAATGGAAGAACTACCGTTCAGTAGAAACTCTCAAGCGCCACCCCCACCCCCCCGGGCATAAGAAAGCGCTGCACTGCTTACAGCAGGGCATAGAACAGGATGTTCTATGGTTCTCCTGAGTTATGTGTAAAGTACTAAAAAAGTAATGAATGAGAAGATGAATGAGTGAATCGATTCCAGAAAACAGAACCTGTCCTAGCTTGCTTTCTGTTGCTGTACTAAACACCATCACCCAAACCAGGATTGGGTAGGATATCATCAAAGGAAGCCCAGGCAGGAACCTTCAGGCAGGCACTGACACAGAGAACATGAAGGGAAGTTGCTTACTTGCTTGCTTCGCCTGGCTTGCTGCTAATTTTCTTATATAGCCATACCTACTGCTATCCCTGACAGTTGTCCCATGTCCTATCATCAACAATATCCCATGGTTTCCACTGCAATCAAGGTTATAACTTCACTTCTAGTTTCTAGGGACTGTCACCCTACCTCATAATGCCAAACCTCAGCTTCTCTTCATGACCCCCTCAATCTTGAGTTCTCCATGGCAATGGAGACTGCACCTTCACCCATAGCCTCTTCTAGTTCCAAGCCTCAAATGTCCTCCATGACTCCATTAACCCTATAGCTTTTATGTCACCCAAACCAGTACTATATGGTAGACTCACACGTTACCAAGTTCTGCTGCCCACTTGTGACGTAGCCTTAGACTCTTCTGTACTATAGCTTCCACATGCTGATTCTGAAGAAATACTTCACTGAAGATTACTCCTCAGTGACACGGGTTTCTCACTAAGCACAGCTGTTTCTTTAGCCCCAGATAGTCTGCATCAATTATCCCACCAAAGCCATGGTTTCACTTCCACAGACTTTAATCCAAAACATCACATGAGCTGTCTCTATAGAGTGCTTCCCCCTGAAACTTCACAAGTCAGGCCTCCATCATCTGCATTTCTCCCAAAGTTTTTATCTTCCACACTCCTATAACATCTCTAAGTTCTGAACAAGTAATAACGTTTCCAGCCTAAGGTTCCATGAGTCTTTCTAGAAAAAACCCATCATCAGGTCAACCACAATCATCCTACTTTCTGGTACCAATTTCTGTCTAATCCACCTTCTGTCACTTTAATAGATGCCATGTCTATGACTTACTTTGAGAAGGAAATGCATATTTGGATTGTAGGTTAAAGTTCATCATTGAGGGAGTTAAGCAGGAGCCTGGAGGCAGAAACTGAATCAGAGACTATGGAAGAAAATTGCTTAGCGGCTTGCTTTTTATTACTTTCTCAGCTCAATTCTTACAAAAACTCTAAAACGTCTGCTCAGGGGTAACACTGCCCACAGTAAGCTGGTAACCCACGTATCACTCATTAATCAAGAAAATCCCCCACAGACATGTCCACAAGCCAATCTTAGGAGGGCAATTCCTCAGCCCAGGTTCTCTATTCCAGGTGAATCTGGCATGGGCCAAACTGACAAAAACTAATTAGTGTAGATTTATAAAATTCTGTCACAGGACTGTGTTCTGAAATGCTAGAAATTAAGTTTTCTCTCAAAAACTTAGTGCTATTTTATTATTTTACAAGCAATGATTAATATAAGCAAAAAATTTCTATATAGTGGACAATATATTCATTTCTGGACGTTGAAAATAAATCATTTTAGGCTTTGTTTCCGATTATACATTTCTATGTATCGTGTTGGCGTTAGGCACAAGGTTTATAAATCCCCTGTGGCTGTGATTCAAATTTAAAGATGTGTTTGCTGTGACATGAGTGTGACTCAGAGCCCTGCAAACAGTAGCTACCTTGTTTTTATAGCAGTCTCCAGTGTGTGATGAAATGTACGCAATTACAGTCATTTATTCTGTTAGAGGAGGGAATTCTCTTCTGCAGTTGAAATTTTCATAATTCAAGTAAAATCAGACAGGCAGTATCTACCTCAAATAACAGAAGAATAGTGTTCATAACCTGATACCTGATACCTGATAACTTGAAAGGGCAATTGTACCACTTGCCTACACAGTAAACACCTACTAGATTTCCATCCGAATTTCTCAATTTAAAACACTATTGGTATCTACTAAGCTAATCATTTTCATTACTATAAAAATGAACTGGGTTAATTATCCCTTGAAAATAGTTATGTTCTGGTAAATATCCTCCAAATAACTGTTTTCTAAAGCTTAGCACACTGTGCATCCAGATTCATATGAGGATTCAGGGCACACTTCCCATTAAGTGGAGAAGTACTCATAAGGATCCATGCAGGATCTGTTCAAGACTAGATAGCGTAAGCCAGAAGAAGTTTGACCTGCCATACCAGGTGCTTCTCTTCTACAAACTTCACCTCATCCTTTGCTAAGCTTTGACTGGTGTGTATTAGAACAGTCACAGAAATCAATGTTGCCCTAAGTTCACTGTCAATCGTATAGGTTAACCCTCAGTTACATGTCACCTACAAAGAAATTCTGCCAACCATGTATGTTAAGGCAGCAATCCGTTATACTTTGCCTTACAAAGCAATTCTGAGAATGAGTTGAGAGGCTTAAGAAGTCTTTAAAGCATGAGTTAAGCCTATGGTCTGAAAGCTATGTATAGGAACTCAGGCTCTGGAGCTGGGGATATGACTCCGGGGTGAAAATGTTTGTTGTAGAAGCACGAGGACCAAAGTTCAACACCCAGAACCCACGATAAAGGCCGGGTGCTGCAGCATGTGTCTATAGCTCCAGAGATGGGGCTTGGAGACAAAATGATCCCAGGGCTTATTGGTCAACCAGTCTTGCTGAGTCAGCAAGCTGCAGATTGAGTAAGAAGACTGACTCAAAAATTAAGATGGAGTGATGAAGAAAGATACCCAATATTGACCTCGTATCTAGCCTAGACACACACAGAGACACCAACAAAAACAGACACATACACCCCCACACACACACACACACACACTCACCATCAGGATTTGTAGGTACAATGATGGCAGGACAATCTCATCTATATTATCTGTTTCTCCTGCTGAATTCAATGCCATTTAGACTGGCACACGTGGTTGCATCTGCCTGTATTCTCCAAGATAGAGGAATATCGAGTTCTAGGCCAGCTAGAATAAGACATTCTCAATAGGACAACACTCAGCCAAGAAAATGTGATCCATTAAATAGATAGACTCCATCTCAATAATCAAAAGCAACTAACTATTGGGTCACAGAGAACTTCAGATGATAACAGATACATTTTCAGAAGTAGAGGAAGCCAGTCGGCCATGTTTATATTCCATATACTTTTATTTACCTGGCACTTAGGGAAAGGAAAAAGAAGGGAATAAGCAGATACATCATTACTGCTAGAAGTCTGTGAGTGGTTAAATGAGGGAAACACTATTTGGGCTGGAGAAAAAATTAGTATACATAAAAATGTAAGAGTAGATTTATGAGTCGCACATTTGCCAAAACATGTAACAGTTCAAAAAAAGAAAATAAAAAAGAAAAATTGACTTGTGATTATGTGTGCATTTAAAAAGCATTTTAATTCATTCCTAGCACTTGACTATTTATGGTTCTCTCCTTTGAAGTATCTGACAGTGAACTCCCATAGATCCCTTCCAATCATTACAAGCTATTGCCAGTGCTCTGGGTTAGCCTCCAGAACTTAAGGGTAATCGAATATTGCTGAAGGTACCAAGTACTTGCATATAGAACATGAGGAAATAAAAGTGGGATGGACCTGGAACCATTATTCCGACTGTTTTCTTCCATATTGCTGGAAGGCTATGGAAGGTACCAGGGAAGGAAAAGTAGCCAGCAATTACAGCTAGCTGATAACTGTGAGCTACAACGACTGTAGCAAGACATTTCCACTAGTGCAATAGTGGTATGAACATTGCAAAAGTAAACAATCACTTTCTGATTGGAATTAAGTCCCACTCCATAAGATGAATCCAATAGCTGGCGTCAATTTAAGGTCAAGAACCAATGTATTAATATTATGCTGCTAAATGACTCCTGATGAATTGTCATTATACTCATAGATGAATATTTCTCAAAACCCTCACTTGAGAACCTTCTATTTGTTGTAGATGGTAACTAACACAAAGATCCACAACTGGCCGAAATATAGAGAAAAAGAGACTACAGAGTAATCATCCCTAAAGAGAATATATATATAAATTGATATATATATAAATATAAAGTGAGATATATAAGTATAAAGTGAGATATATATCTATATCTTGTCCCCCTCCCAAGGCTCAGGAACTACTCTTTTTGGAAGGTGAGGCAAAGAGTGAATAAGACTACAGGAAAACAGCTTTTAGACACAGCAAGGCAGCTGTACATATGGATGCACCGTGTTGTGACAACACACACAAAGCCTGTACAAGCCAAAGCCAGAGCAAATCCCAGCATGGAAGAGGGGAGTTGGGCACATGCTGAGAAAAACTAGCAAGTGTTAGCTTCAGTTTTCTCTAAGAATATAGACCCTGATAAGCTGACTACCCTCCAGCAGAAGACCGCCCATCCAAAAATATTGGGAGACGTACCAATTGGTCTTAAGGTAATTTTTAAGGACACCAAGTTCGATGGGTAAAGAAAGTTAGAGTGATCTCACTACTGGAGGTTGGAGTTACAGATAGGTGAGAGAAGAGTCAGAAATGATTCACCTGTGGAGAGGGAGAGAGAGAGAGAGAGATTATTATGTAGTATTTTCCTACTTAATATATGCTATATCTCATGTAAATTCTCTTAAATATTATAAATACAAAAGTTTGAATACACATATATCGTATTACTCTGCTAGCTAGAGGACTAGAAGCAAAGATTCTCTTGTAATGATGAGTATATCCAACATCCAGATTTTGACTCCCAAAATCTTTACTAATACCAATACTAATTAATACCAATAAAAGCAACCGGAACTTCTTAAACAAGATGTGACTGATACTAAGACTGGGACCATTGCTCTACAGGATGAACCTGGGATAGTATGTTGTGATAGAAAGTAGTCAAGACAAAAACAAAATGATATGAAGAACATTTAATGACAATGTGTTAAAAGGACACAGGAAACTGAAAGAATACACAATGACTGTAGTAAAAAGTAAAGAAGTCCTGTGTGTCCATTGAAAGTGTGACCTCACCATGAATCTGTTCCACCATAAATAATTGGAGAAGTGAAGAATGGACCAAGTGTCCCAAACAGAAAGAGTCCAAATAAGTTCTGTATGATTTCCTATTTCTGACATCTAGGCTGTACATATAATTTCCAGCCCAAGATTATAGTGTGCAAAGAAGGTAGAAGTCACTTTACTGAAAGTAAATAGACAATATTGTCTCAGCTGCTTGACCAAGGGTAATGCTTCTGGTGGTAACATAGTCATGATATGCATGCTTGTGGATATGCGATGGCATTTGTCTCTGCTCTTAATTCCTTGATTCTATTCTAACTATTCAAAAAACATCAGACAACGTCACTGGACACAGCTGTTTTTAATTGGCATCCATTACAGTTACCAACACTGTGGTCTTGTCTAGATGGCCAGGCAGGCCCTTTGCAGTTTTCCACACTAAAGATTAGATGCAATGTTAAACAGGAAGGATCAAAGCAATGAGAATAAAATACAAAACCTACGAAGTTGATTACAGACAGCAGTGCTCAGAGAGGTCCGCCAGCCCCAAAGTCTCACAGATTCAGCTCATCTGCTTTTAGGAGGTTTCATTTGAGTTTCCATATTGATTGGAGAAAGAACAGTGCTGGAGAAGATGGACTCTGAGGCAAGGAGGATACATTTCTTTCCCAAAGTCTAATTTCATTTAAGTAACTGGCCAGGATCAAAAGACCGCATATTTTTCCTGTTTGCCAAAGCATCCCTCACTCAAGCTGTTGAGTCAGTTTGAAGGATCTATCAATAAGAGCACAGACATAAGAACAACTAAGCAAATGTCTTGAAAATGGACAGGATGTGGAGGAAGGGAGTTTTCACCTTTTTTGATTTAATGAAATGTGGCCTTAGGGAATTGTATCAGTTATCATCACAAACACTGGGATGTCAATGATCAAGAGCATTGATGGTGAGCATCTGGTGTTTATTTGGTTTTTTGGGTTTTTTTTTACATATTTGATTTGTGTGTGTGTGTGTGTGTGTGTGTGTGTGTGTGTGTGTGTGCATCCATGGAGCCAAGGTTGCTGTAAGATGTTTTATTCAACCATGCCCCGCCTTATTTTATGAGACATGGTCTTTCCTTGAACCTGGTGCTCACAGAAGACTGATAGGCCACCAAACAAGGATCCTCCTGTCTCTGCCTTTCAGCACTGGGAGTACAGGTGTATGCTGTCATATCCAGTGATTTATTATTATTATTATTATTATTATTATTATTATTATTATTATTATTTTATGGGACTCTAAATTCAGGTCTGCATTGTTTAGCCAAAGGACTTTTTACATTGAGCCATCTGCCCAGCCCTCATACTGGTTTTCTGTTCTAGGAGACAAACCTTCCTCTGCTCATAATTATCTTTCTCCATTTTTGCCAACATTCTGATTCTCTTTATCTTCTAAGAAAAAGTATCTTTCTCTAAAAGTTTTTATGTAGTCAAACTAAGCTTACCTTTACAATCCTATATTCCCTTCTTAGGCTTCTCACCCCTATTTACATACGCAAAGTCACTTTGTCCATTTAGAGTAACAGGTTCTGAAAAATAGGGCTGATCCATCTTTGGGAGCCAATACTCCGCTCATTTCACTCCAAAACTGTAGATTAATATGTACTATGACTACTCATTTCTTATTATCTCCTGTAGATATTTCAAACAGGATTTCCAAGCTGGCCTCATGGTAGTCCTACTGTCTTAGCCTCTTGTTTGCTGAGATTCTAAACAAGATTGTGTTCTATACAGAGGCCAGCCCTGTACTCCAACAATCCCAAAATAACTTATTGCTTACACCACAATGTCTATTCATCCATAAGAAACTCGGTTCATTGGCAGGAGATAAGGCTTAGCATGTAAAGTACTTCTTGTGCAAGTATGATTTCAGATTGCAGCATCCAATTGAAAACTAGAGTATGATAGCCCATGCTGTAATACCAAACCTGGAGGTGGAGACAAGTGGATTCCAGTTTGGTCAACCAGTTGAACTTTTGGTGAGCTGAATTTTCAATGAGAAACTCTGTCTCAAAAAAGAAGTTGGGAAGCAATTGAAGAAGACACACAGTGTTAACCTTTGTCCCCTCCATGCATATTTACAATTGTGCATGTATACACACACACACATACACACACACACACACACACTCACACACACACACATACACACACACACTATTTCAGATGTACATTTCATTCTTTTAACTTGACTTTTTCTGCTCTGCATTAGCAAAGTTAATGAAATGTATGTTGACTGGTTTCCTTTGGAAATTTTGCAAGGCAAGAACAAAGGATAATATAACCATCTACCTTTCCCACAATCCACAAATACCAATATAAGTGAAATGGGTGCCAGGGATTATTATTATTATTATAAAAAAGCCATCCCCCTAAATGATTAAGTTCTTTGAAATAACATGCTCATATTTCCAAAAGCCTTAAACTTAGCTCATAATCTGGCATTTTACCACACAAAGATCTATGCTGAGAAATTTAAAGGAGTTAAGGAATTCCACCACAAAAGAAAAACTCTACTCTAGTAGTCTCATTGTGTTATAAATCTCTCTAAACATACTCAGTGCCACCTAGGAGATATTTGAAACCAGGATATGTTACTTTCATCTACTGAAAGAATTATCAGAATTTTTTCTTCATACCAGCTTTGATTAATGCTCAGATGTCTTTCCTGGGGCTGACTGTATTATTAGAGAATGCTTTTGCTGAATTCTCACTAAAGTTCACAGGAGTCTGGACTTCACAGTAGCAGCAGATGATGTCAAACCCTGGGGCACAATTCAATAAGGAAACAAAGTTCACATTGCAGAAGGATTTGTGTTGGCACAGTTCATCAGGTGACTTGTTATTCTAGGTCAGGGTGGATTCTCTCTTCTGACCCTATTATGCTTAGATGACAGCTAGAAATAAACATGGCCACCATCCTGATGTCTCCCCAGCCCTCAAAAGCATGGTACAACACTTTGGAAAAGGAAAAACTTTTAAACTCAGAAAAGAGATTGATATTACAGCACTGGATAAATACTGTTGGAGACAAGAAAGACCACAAACTTGGCCTGACCCCTACTGTCCACTAAGTTTGAATTCCTACTTCCAGCTCTTGATTTGCAATGTCTTTCCACAGCTATCTGTGTATCCACACACTCCAATATTTTTCTGTTATTTTTCCCCTACCTGTTCTGGTTTGTCACAGCCACCCCCGACCCCCCTTTTCATCTTTCTAGTATAGAAACATTTTGGATATGTAAATGTTTTTATTATTGAGATTATGAGATAATTTCTCACTTCCATCTCTCTGAGCCCTCCTGGGCATCACCTCCACCACTTGCTTTCCTTTGTATGTGTGTGTGTGTGTGTGTTTTTGTAGTCTTAAATATGTAAATACACCTGCTCTGTCTATATATATATATGTATATATATATATATATATATATATATATATATATATATATATATATCAGACCGATCATTTGGTGTTTTATAACCAACTATGCTCTTTCCTGGACAATACTATCTCTCTCTCTCACAAGATCCCTTTGCCATCTGTAGTTCTTTGTCTAGGGCATTCGCTCTTCCACATGAACATATCTCTTGGTGTCATCCTTGTTCTGGTCGTATTGCTGAGACCTCAAGTGTATGGCTTCTGGTATTCCTAGGAGACACATTTCACAGCAAACTCCCCTTTCCTTTAGTTCTCATGACATTTCTGTCCCCTGTTCTACAGTGATCCCCGAGGCTGAGGTGCAGCAATTGTGTTTGCTGTGGATGTATCAGTGGGAACCAGTGGCAAATATTGACGGAACTTTCTATGGATTTATTTAATGTTGCTCAAATTTCCAAGTTATTATTCTGTTTCAGATGCTTCTCAGTATTGATATAGTGGCCAAAACCAGGGGAAATATAGCTTTTAAAGAAAGTGTTTTAAATAATAAAGTTTAAAAGTTATGAGGCTATTTAAAGACAATTATGAAGAAAATCACTGTAGGCTACATTTAAAAAGATTAAGAGGGTGGCAACATCACCAGACCAAGAACTAGCTGCAGTGAAAAATTACATGTAAATCTGTCTGTGATATATGTGTGTGTGTGTGTGTGTGTGTGTGTGTGTGTGTGTGTGTGTGTGTGTGTGTGTGTGTAGATAAAATATTGGCCCATGCCATATTGAAGCCCAAATGTGGTCTGGGCTACCCCTGGAGGCCATGTCGATGTCCTCCATGTCCAAGGCCCAGACTACCTGTGTCCAGGTACACACACACACACACACACACACACACACACACACACACACACACACTGCATTTTCTAGTGTCACTATGATGAACAAATACATGATGAAGAGGTGTGAAGAATGAAGGAATGGATGGAGAGGTACCTGCACATTGAAAAGAGGAAGAACTAGAGACACAACAGTGATGACAGATGTAAGAGAAGGCTGCAGTTGACAGGGCGACATGTCCTTGTTGAGGAGGGTTAGCAAGGTTGTGTGTAGTAGCCTGGAGCTTGCATAGGCTCAAACCCTGAACATGCTACCCAACCTAATGATTACCCTGACTCTGAGCACTGGCAGGATATCTGGGATGAAAAACAGTTTATTTTCTGGATTGGACATTTTCAAAAGACCTCCATGGGCCATGCTGCCCCAGGAGGCCATGTTGGTATCCATGATAAGTGTGGTTGTCCCATGCCATGTTGAAGCCCAAGGTTCATGTGGATGACTGTGGTCTGGATTACCACTGGAGGCCATGTCAATGTCCTCCAGGTCCAAGACCTATGCTACCAATATCCAGGTGAATGTCCATAGTTTGTGCTACTACAAGAGATCAAGGTAGTAACCGTGGTCTGAGTTGTGTCTACTGTAGGCCATGTGGTTGTCCATGGTCTGTATTGCCAGGGAGGTCCATGTTGGGCTCAGTGGTCCCACTGCAGCAGTGTGTGTGTGGAGTGGGGAGGGTGCATTTCAATGTCTATAGCTTGTGTTACCATCCTAGACCATGCAGATAACTGTAGTCTGTGCTGCCACCTGAAGCCATGTAGATGTCCATGGGCTATGCTGTCACTGAAGAACATGTTGATATGAGTGGATTGTGTTACTCTGGAATCCATGTACGTGTCCATGGCCCGTGCTGCCCTCAAGGACCATGAAGGTGCTTGTGATTCATGCTGTGGCCAAGGGCCATATTGATGTCTGTGGTCTGGGCTGCTGTTTGATGCTATGTTCAGGTCCACACTGCTGAAAAAGGCTACACAGGTGTTTGTGGTCTATGCTGTCACCTGGATGTCCATGGGCCAGACTGCCACCAAAGACTATACTGTCATCTGTGGCCCATGCCCCAGAGACCATGTTGATGTCAATGGCCTGTGCTACCTCTGAAAACAATGATGTTGTCCATGGATGCTGCAGCATAGGGCTAAATTGATGTTGGTGGTTTATATTGTCACCAGAGGTCATGTTGAGGTACATGGCCCTTGTTGATGCTGGAGGCCATATGGCGTCCGTGCTTCTTTCTGGACCCATGTGAAGTCCATGATCCATGTTCCCACTGACTGTAAAAACAAGGAAACTACTTTTGCATGGTATCAATGACTACAGACTCAGAGTTAAGAAAGAGACTCACAGAAGGCCTCTGTGATAACTCCTCCCTCTTCCCCAAGGTAAAAGCCATTGAAGAAAACTTTCTAAAATTGTGATAAGGATGCTGAAGTATATAGCTCTCCATAACTGATATCTTCTTATAAGGGGTGTGAGTGGGGAAGGACTCAATTTTCTTTAAGAAGCTAATCGGGGAGAGTTTGACCACGTTCCAGTGAGTATATGGGCAATACAAATTGAACTTGAAATTTTTGTTATTTGGGCTTTTGGTTTTGGTTTTCTTTTTCTTTTTATTTTTTGAGGGAGGTTGGGAGGAAGTTACACATTAAGGGAGGATTGGGAAGTTATCATGATATACCATATGAAAATCCCAAATAATAAATAAATTATTATGTCAAAAAATGAAAACAATAAAAGTAAAATCTGAGAAAAAATAATGTCAGCATTATTTCCACAAATAACATTTTTAGATAGAACTCTTTTGATAGCTGTTTTTCCTTTGAATGCTACATAATCTTCTGAAAACTGAATTTTACTATACTCTTTGTAATAAAAGTTTTTATTTGTCTTGGTTAGGGCCTTATTGCTGTGAACAGACACCATGACCAATGTAAGTTTTATAAGGACAACATTTCATTGTGGCTGGCTTACAGGTCCAGAGGTTCAGAGGTTCAGTCCATTATCATCAAGGTGAGAGCATGGCAGCATCACTGCATCACAGCAGGCACGGTGCAGGAGGAGCTGAATTCTACATCTTTACCTGAAGGAAGCCAGAAACAGACTGAGCATCCCCAGGCAGCTAAGGGGAGAGTCTCCAAGCCCACAGTGACACAGAGGAATCCAACAAGGTCACACCTTCTGATAGTGCCATCCCCTGGGCCAAACATATGCAAACCATCACAGTATTTTGAAAGATACATATTCTCATCTTATATAAACTCTGATTCTTTGTTTCCTCTGTTTTAGTTTTGAGACATGGTTTTAATCTACAACCCAGGCTATCCTATAGCTTACTGTAGAGCCTGAACTGGCCTCAAGCTCATGGAAGTCTTCCTGCGTCAGCCTCCTGAACTCTGAGATTATACAAATCAGCCACCAGTCCTGATCCATACACTATGTACTGTTTTATAATCTGCATGCCTCTAAGTGCAGCCTCTTCGGTCAATTAAGCAGTGAGAAAGAAAATAATTCTACCTTTCTCTTTGCAGACATTTTTCTTCTTCTGTGAGTTCAAAATCCATTATGATATTTGTTATTTTTCCCAAAGTTGGAGATTGTATTCCATTGCCTTCAGGAACACAGCAAGCGAAAATAGCGATGTAGGAATCCATCTTAAATTGCGAATAATTTTCTACTGTTGGTGATATTATCATGCCTGGTGGTAGAGAGGCAGACAAGTTCCTCTTTCTGTATTCTCTTCTTCCTGCTGATTACATTCAACTACTGATATTATTAGAGTTATTTAACATCAAATGTTATCCTGGAGCATATGGAAGTCAATGTAAAATGTTCTATTCCTAGGAATAAGTTCAAGAATTCTGCTAGTCTGTGGCAAACAAGCACAATTTCTCCTACTTTGGAAAAAGCAAATACAGTTTGCCATATAGATGATATGTTCTCCTGAAGTTGAGGAAGGCAGAAACCAACAGTGACCAAAATGCTGACCGGTGGGCAGCCTCCCTGCAACCTCATGAGCAGACACTGGGAGAAAAGAGAGAGAGTTAAAAAATGGAGGGAGTTGCATCTTAGTTCGCTTTCATCTACTTTCCATACTGTGTCCTTAATCCAACCCTCTGATCTATTCTACATTGTCTCAAAGTAAAATAAAAATTCCATATCGATTGAACAAGTCAATAAGCAACAGTCTGCAGTTTCCCAAGGCATTGCTAATAGTTGGTCTTTCAAGATGGTTCATTTGTGCTGTTGAGATAGAATAGACATATCTTTAATTCTTTCCACTTCACTTACTAAGGCCCCATTAGTCAAAAATAGTTCTGTGGTGCTCAAAAGAAAGCATCTAAAATGTGCCATGCTTTCTTCCATATCCTTTCAGATGTAGCATCTCTAGAAGCCCTGTATCCTATAAAATCAGTACTCAACTGACACAATTGTTTTGATGATAGATTCAGGCATGAAAGAAAATATGGTACCTTTGGTACCACCATCACTTTTAGTCATAGCTAGACCTGTGCATCTCACACAGTTCCAGAAATGTGTCCCATCACTGCTGCTATCAGCACTGATACAGGTATCACAATTACCACTCTCTGGTGCTGAATGCGAACAAGTAAAACCTGTGGGCATATGCACTGAGCATCACTACCACAAAAAGTTCAATTCAACTGAGTCTGAGCTTCATCTACTTTCCCTCTGGTAGAGCTCCTTATAGCTTCTGACAATCCTACATGTGGCCTTGAACTGGTCACTTTCCCAAGCACCCAGCTTGTTGTTTCTTGACTCTGTTTTGACCTAGGAGGCTGGACACAATGAAGAAAACACCATTATCTATTGTAGATCACAAAGGAAGCCAGTGTTTTATATATTATATAAGAAGAAAGCTCACATTGAAAGATTTTTATGAGGATTACTTAGGAATCCACAGGAAGTGGTTGTTTTACTGACTGCTCAGAATAAACACTGTAAATACTGTGTTCGCTTAGAGGCCAAGCATTTCACGGCTGGCACTTATCAACTACCACCACACCCAGCTCCCATGTATAGTTCAGATTTGATCATTCTGTTTTCTCTCTGTCATTTAGAAAATGCAGATTCCACATGTTAATGAAAATCCTGGACAAAGCATCTTCATATTACATAGTATGTCAGGTAGTAGGAACATGGAGGAATGGTTCTCGTATGTATTCTGCCTGTGGCAAAGAGTGTTGGTCCCTGAGGCTCTGCAGAACTGAAGTGCTTTCCTTCTAAGGTAATTTATGGGAGTTGTTCCATTGTAACATGAAATTATAAGATTTCTATACTTTGGTTCACATTGCATGTCCTTGTAGGACATTTCTTTTCATGTGGTTTGTTTAATGTAGGGATAGCATGTGTATGAGTCCTGCACAGGTAGAGGCTAGGGTGTGCGTTTTCTCAGCAGAGTGCTGACCCAGATGCTGGACAATACTTTCAGTGTGATGGACAAGACAGCAAATACATCCACCCCTCAGTTGTGCAAAATGGATATAATACACTTAACTTCTTTGATAGATATCAGCATTAAATGAAGCAATTGGGGAAGGGGGAAGGGGAGTATTCACAATGCCCAGAATGTTTCAGCAATTCCTAGGCAAAAACAAACAAACAAACAAAACAAAGCAAACACACACACACACACACACACACACACAACCAAATAAATAAATAAATAAATAAATAACAAAAAACAGAAACCCTACCTACCTAATAATTTTACTTCTGACATGGGATCTTAATGAGAACTGGCATCCAAACAAACCACAATGCTTACACTTGAAGGTATCATACTTCTAAACCAAACATAGTATTTCTGTTTTATTTTGAGCTAGTATTATTACTACTATGAAGTGTGTGTGTCCTGCACAGCCTCCCCGACCATTGATCCACAGTGGCCATTGCCATATCCATTGCCTTCCATACACGCAGTTTCAGATAGGCATTGTGTTTTGTGGGAAATGGACTAAAGTCCTAAGCACTTGACTACTGGCAACTGGGCATGGCCATGCAAGGATTCAGACACATGGAGTGGCAAAGCCTTCCTCTGATCCAAGTGAAACGTGCATAGTCACGTGTGTGGAACATGTCCCTGTAGCTTTTTCCTCTGATGTTGACTATTGGACAGCTTCCCCGCACACAATGCCTACAGAGATTAGATCCAGCTGTAAATAGTAAACACCATCTCCCTGTTCCGTCATGTACAATAGCCATGCTTTCCTGTTCAACCGTGTACAATAAACATGGCAAGCTTCCAAGTTGCTGTGGCTTCTTCACCAGAGTCCATACCACCTAATTCCAGTTTTTCTGTGTGTCTCTCTTTTCTTTCTTTCTTTCTTTTTTTTTTTTTTAGCTGGGGACCGAACCCAGGGCCTTGCACTTGCTAGGCAAGCGCTCTACCACTGAGCTAAATCCCCCAACCCCTGTGTCTCTCTTTTCTTTGGTGTCAGTATTTTCTTCGTTCTCTTGCCACCCCAGTTAGGTCGATTCCTGAAGCCATGCAGGCCAAGACTATGTTTTATCTCAGCAACTCACAAGACCAAACTTTGAAAAGATAAGCCACAACCTCAGGGACTATTACATCATCTCTGGTGACAGCTGGGAAGTAGCTGGTTCCAAAAGATCAACCAGTACCTGGCAGATATAAGGCAACATGGCACTGAATTCAAATATTTGAAACATTCCACAGAGGCCCTGTGAATTTAGTGCCAACTTCTGTTGACACAGTTTAGGGACCATAGAGTTTGTCTAGGAAGCACTGAGCCCTCTGTCCTCCACATCCCAAAACATCCATCAAGCAAAGTGTCTTCCCTTCAATGCCTCTTCAGATTTGAAACCAGGCTTCAAGGAGGTTAAGCATGTCGCCACAGATACTAGGCATTAGAGGGAAGAGAGTTTGAATTCAATTTATTTTTCTGTATTCCAAGTTTGCAATCTCTCCATATGCTGCAGTGCCTCCTTCTAGCTATAGCAACTGTAGGCTTCATCATCCATATATGTGCATGCTCGTAAGAAAGGTACTTCTTAGGGTTCGATAAATGACTCAGTGGATAGAGCCCTTGCTGCAAAACTTAAGGACGTGAACTTAATCCCCAGAAACCATGTGAAAAAGAAACAGCCAGGTGCAGGTAGCACATGCATCAGTAACTCTAGGGCTAGGGAGGCACAGACAAAAAGATCCCTGAGGCTTGGTTGCCATATTGTCTAACAGAAGCATCAAGTTCCAGGTTCAGTGAGAGACTTCATCTCAAAATAATAATAATAAAGAGTTGTTGATGAAGACACACAATGTTGATGACTACTCTCCACATACATACACACCTGCTCACATCTCTCCCTACGTGTGCACGCATGCAGAAAGGTTGTGTGCCTCCTTATGAACTTAAGAGCTGCCATTATTATACTGTTATAATGGAACTTGTGTTTAATTTTGAATTAGTGAAGCATTTGAAACCAAATGAAAGCTATATTCATGAAAGTGGTATTACATAATATCCACCAACCTTTTACAGATATTGGTTTTTATAATTGTAAATAAAAATCTAAATAAATCTATGCATCAGCCCACCACCAGCCCATTCTGCCTTCCCGTTCCTGGAGAAGTCAGTCTCCTGAAGCTGTGCCCTTGCCTTACCTAATTTGACCTTTGACCACACACATAAGTATGCTGTCTGCCAACCAGTTGAACTCTGGAGACCCAGGACACAGTGTTTGTTTGTATGTGTACTCTTCAAAGTTTAACTCTAATGCCAGAAACAGAGCACCAAAAACAGAGCCTAACAGTTGGTAGACACGCTAGGGAGATTCTAAATGATTGAACACTAGAGGTATTTATATTTTTTTCGCTTTCCCTTTTTTCCTCTTTTTCTTTTACTGAAAATAGATTTTTTTCATACATATTCTAATTATGGTTCCTCCTTTCCAGACTTTGGTATTTTCCACTGTTCCGTTCCCACCTGAATCCACATGTTTATGTCTCTCCTTAGAAAACAGAAAGGCATATAAAGAATCATGATATAAAATGTGATAAAACAAAACAAAAACAAACCTGAATGGGCAAAACAGAAGAAAAAGTCAAATAAAAACACAAGACACACATATAGATGCAGAATATATATAGGAATCCCTTCCCAAAACCAGGTGCCACATAGATACACAAAGAATCTGTAAAGTAAGAAAAGGAAGGAGGAAGAGACAGAAGACAAAGACAGAGAGACGGAGAGACAGAAAGACACACCTAGACACAGAGAGATATAGAAAGAACTTTCAAAGATGCCATGGAGTTTATTTTGTGTTGGCCATATACGGCTGGCTTAGAAGTTGTTTGTATCCTCAGTAATATTCTGTCGGAGAAAAGCAATTTTTCATTTGCACGTGATTCTGAGTTGTAGCTAGCTTCTGGGTTAGGGAAGTGGCTTGTGTATACTTGTTCTCTTGGCATTAAGGCCCCATTTGGCCCCAACCCATGCAGGTCCTGTGCATGCTATGCTCTTTGAGTTCATATGTGTGTCAGTTCTACTTTCCCTTCCAAGGGGTTCCCTGAGCCCTGAAGGAGGGGTTTGATGAAGACAACCCTTTTTGGGCTAAGTGTTCCAAGGTATCTCATAGTTTTATACACTGTCTGTCTCTGGTTCTCCCTATTTGTTCCTCTATACTGCAGGAGGGAGTTTCTCTAATGATGGCCGACCAAAGCACTGACATAGGAGTAGAGCAGAATGTCCTTAGGACACATTTTACTTCTACATTCCATTAGCAGGCAGTAATATTTGGTTTTCCCCTAGGTCACTGGCCTCTCTTGTCTCGGGTTCTTGGGCATGTGAGCAGTGTCAGGGATGGGTTCTATCTTGGAGTGGGTCTTGGGTAACGGTTGGTTTCTCCCATAAGCTTTGCACTACTATTTCACTGACACAACATCCATCATTGTACATTGAAGAATTTGTAACCAAGTCAATGATTATCTTTTTCATTTGGTAGTATACAGAGTACTGCCCAGAGCACTGACTGAACGAAAGTCAGGGGGTTGAAAGCACTGGGCAAGCACCAGCTCAGCTTCTGCATATTCAGAGTGTTGTGTAGATGTTTGTCTTCAACAATGGGGCTTTGCCGTTAGTTTGTGGAGAACAAACAACAGGCTGTGGTGTTTGAGGAGTCCTATGAGGCCTTTTGGGCCAATTATATGTAAGCATATAATCATATGTAACCTGTTCTCAGCACTGAAAGTTTCGTTTGGTGGTCAGCAACGTCCAGTTGGGGCTTTATTTCCTTTTTATTTGGTGATTTCATTTAGATCACATTTATACATGTATATATTTTCAGAAGCTTCTATGGTATTAGGTTTCTATATGGCCCTAAAATAGCCTTAGTTTTAACTGTCTCAGCAAGAAATCCCTTCCTCACTCCCTCTTTCCCTCCCCAGTCAATCTTTCCATTCCATTCCACCTCCCCCCACATCTATCCCTGCTACCCATTGTCTGTCTCTTTGTTAGCATGATTACCCCCTACTAGTCCTTTACCTGTAGCTAACCCCTGCGCTATAGCTGTGATGTAGCTGAATCAGTACAAGTTCCAGTGTCTAAAAGCAGCTGTTGTAGATGAATCATGGGTTCTGGGGGCCAGTGGTTTAGTAGGAGCAGCAAGTATAGTTGTTTCTGCCCCATAGCATCTGAGGTCTCAACTTCAGGGATTTTGAAGGACTGGAGCACACTCCTCTGGAAATGTCACTCTCATGTATTCATCAGCGATGAGCCAAGCTGGCTGGTGGTAGAAATCAGAACTGGATAAAATATACATGACCTGAGCTTCCTACATCAGCCATCACGGTAGTGCAGAGCCTTTTGGTGGAGAATCGACAGTCATATCAAAACTACCATTATTTGGGCTGGGGAAATGTCTCACCAGATAAAAGCTTGTGCTGCACAGCATCAGGACCTGTGTTCAAATCCCAGTACTCAGGGAAAAAGATAAATGTAGTGGATTCTGCCTCTAATGCCAGAGCTGGGTAAGGAGGGGACAGAAGATCACTAAGGATTGCTGGCTGCCAGTGAAAGATCCTACCTCAAAGGAATAATGTCAACAGTGACAGAGCACAGCATCAGACATTTGCACATGTACACACATGCCACACACACACTCGCACATGTACACACATGCCATACACACATATACGTACGGTGGTTAATATTCAAAACCTCTGTGAGGAAATACATCCTCTGTGAGCTGGCCTTCTCTATACCACAGATGAAGTAGTGCCTGGAACAGAGGAGGGAATTGAGACTCCATTTCTCAAGAGGGAAGTGGCCAAAACATAGGGTCGGCAACACCACAGCTAGTTTTAGATTCTAAGAGCCAGCCCTGCCCTATCTTCTGTGAATTTCTGTAGACCATGGTCATTACAGACATACAGTCACATGTTTGGGTAGCTCAAAGAGACCTACACATGTATCTCTATGTGCACCCTTCTCTGTGACTCACATTGCTCCATTATTGTGTCTACTCATTTTGCCAGCCTGTGCCACCATCACGTTGGACATGTTCCCTGGGTGGCTGTGCTTTTTGGGCAGTCACCAGGAGCAGCAAGCACCTACTTGCATGGCTCCCACAGGCCTTTGCTTGTCAGCTTTCGTACTTTGGCCTCCTTGCTTCTATTGAAGGTTTATCTCTTTCTGGAAAGAGGTAGAAAATATCAGTGTTTGCTCCTTTGTTTGTTTTTATTCCTTGCTGAAAAAAAAAATATGGCATGACTCATGTTTACAATTTCCTCATCTGCGGTCAATGTTTTTCTTTCTCTATGAGTTGATCTCCATGCCCCAGGCAGTCCTAGAATTTTCTTTTGTATTTTATTTTAGTTGAGACTGCATAAGTTGGTGCCCTAGGTCCAGAAATTAATTGATCAACTCTACTATAATTTACACTTCCCATCTTTAAGTGCCAGTTCAGAAGACCCTGTGTTTTCTAAAATCTGTTTGTTTCAGGGTTTCCTTTTGGGATGTGGTGTGGTATAAAAACCCTTAGGGAATTTCCAACCTTAACCATGAGCCTTATCCCAAAAAGGAGAATGTAAGGTATGCATGGAACCCTCATCCTTTTTTCTTTACTTTTCCTAAATTATCTAAAATATCCAGGGCTTTAATATTTGTTCTTAGATACTCATTTGGCCCAAATAATGAAATATTACTTTTCTACTGTTCCCCCATCTTCAAGTCCCTAGATCTATTACTGCAGCATTTACCCCTGTATTTTCATCTCAACCATTGTATTTTGCGTTACATACATATATGTGTATATGATATATGTAGAGAGAGAAATGGAGGGGAAAAAGAAAGAGGAGACTCTAGCTCCTGTCACATAAAATTAGTCAGCATAGCCTGAAAGCCTGACAACCTGAGTTCAATCTCAGGACTCCACAGTAGAAGGAGAGAACCAACCAATAAATTAAGGATATATACATGTATATATCCTTATTATATCAATATAAAGAATATATGAATGGTGAATTTATATTCATGCCTTGGAAAGATCTGGTCACAATAGTGTACACGTAAAAAGTAAAGAAGGAAGTCATGGAAAAAGGAAGCAATTGGTTAATGTGTTTGAAGCAAAGATCAGCAGAATGTTCTAAGTTGTCCATCAGACAGCAAGAGCACTTGCATACACATTGGTTCAGCCTCGCAGAATATCAGAACTTCACATATCTCTGAGACATCCCATACCTTTCCATCACTAAACAGATTGTGATTATGATTCTAGAAAAATCTTTCCTCTTTCTCCTGACAAAATTTTACTTTCAGCTCCCAGGAAATCACAGCTCCTATGCCAAGTGTTCCTTTCATTTCCTATCATCCTGACTGCAAGTTATGTATGTGTCTCTTCTTCTAAATTCACCAGTGACTGGACTTGTGTTTGACAGGCCTCTTGAACGCTAGGGCCAGACAAACACTTACTAAATTGGTGGACTGTGATGACTAACTTCATTACCTTGGATGAGTTACTTAGCTTAGCTGAGTTTTATGCTTCATAGAATGAGGATCAGTGTTACTATTTAATCTAAAGAACTTTCTTGAAGATTAAATGAAATAATTCATGCAGAAAACAGCCCTTGACCAACTTTTTTTTATGTTCAGTAAATATTAGATGTGTGTTTTGACATTTTTGAAGAATATTTTATTTAATCATCCAAGTATTATCACAGTCATTATAAATAATAGTCAGGAAGAGGGACATTTCATTTTCTGAGTTTTTTTCTTAGGAGATCATTTGTTTTATTACTTCAATACCAGGTTTGAATAGGTAGACTTGCTTCTTACCAAAATCAAACACCGCATGATGACCCAACGAGATGGCTCACTGGGTGAAAGCGTTTATTCAGTGCCGTTGTTTCTAGTGCTGTGATAAAACACCATGACCAAAGGTAACGTGGGATGAAAGGTATTATTTCATCTTGTACTTCCAGATAACAGTCTGTCACAGAGGGAAGTTGTGGGAGAAACTCAAGCAAACCAGAAACCTGTAGGTGAGAACTGAAGCAGGAACACTGTTTCCTGGCTTGTTTCTCAAGCCTTGCTCAGTCTGCTTTCTTATATACATCAGAATCATTTGCCCAGGATTGGCACTACTCACAGAAGTCTGGGTGCTTGCACATCAATCACTAATTATAAAAGAGCCCTACAGATTTCCCACAGACTAGGCCGGTGGTGACATTTTCTCTATTGAGATCCCCTCTTCCTAGTTTGTGTCAAGTTCACATAAAACCAGCCAGCACATCCTGTAAGTCTGACAACCCAAGTTCAATCCCAAGACCCCTCTGTGGAAGAAAAGAAGAAACTCTTTAATGTTACCTTTGAACTCTATGTGCATGTCGTGGCATACTTGCCTGTGCTTACATATATACATGACACATCCACAATGATACATTTTTAAGTAAAAAGAAATACAAGTATGCCTTCTCTGTAAAAAAAAAATTCATGTTACAATATGACATTGTCAGGTGCTAATAGGTAGAAACGCTCAGCACTATTGGAACACCCCTCACCATCAATGCCATCTCTGATTGATGCTGGACTATGCCCATCTTTCTTAGGAGCTATTTTATCGAATGATTACCATGTTTTAAATAAAGATTCAGAGTAGATTAATTTGCCAACAGAAGGCAGATGTAAATTTTTGTTTGTCATAGGATTGAAAAGAAACAAATTTCCCTATCAATCAGGTTTTATATTTTTTTCTAAACAAATATGTTCAGATATGTATATTAAATGCCATATGTATTCTACAACTCGTTTTTTCAGAATATTTTATACTAAAACTTTAGATATGTATGTATGTAAGCAGCAGTGTCTTGAGGGCTCTGTATTTGAAATCCTCCAGTGAGGAAACATACTTTAGCATCTGAACATTCATCTCTAGACTGCTAATGAGCCCTAACCAACTCCATCACTCACCCCTAAAACAGAGTCAAAAAGATTTTGCTTTCTAATTCTTGCAACAGATCTGAGAACTGACTTGTTTCTTATACTGGCCAATCATTTTGTAACGTGGGCACTTCACTTATTTTAACAACTGTGGCAGATTCGACAACTGCAATCTACTTGTGTCCAGAATATTTATTTTGCCACACAGAGGGTTTTTGTTTTGCTTTGTTTTGTTTTCATGCCGGCTGACACACTGAGACAGAATAGTGAAGAGAAAATAGCACTGGAGTCTTTACAAAATCTTTCAATATGGTGACGATACTTTTAGGTTTCAGGAAGGGTTTAGAGGCTAATGAGGAAGGGTCCCACAAAGGAGAGTGAGGGAGACTTAGAGAAGTCTGAGCCCTATTAATTGACTAATGTTCTAAACATCAAGAAACAAGTTACTGCAGAGTTCCTACTCAAAGGCCCTGGGGGGTGGGGTATGGGGGATGAGAGGTGGGGGTGGAGAGATGGCGTGGTGGTCCAGAGCACTTGTTCACTCTTTTGAAAGACCGGGTTCAATTCCCAGCACCACATACTGACTTACATACATCCTTAACTTCCGTTCCAAGGAATCTGATATGGTCTTCTGAACTCCATGGACAACAGGCATGCACATAAATACAAGCAGACAAAATATTCACAAACATAAAATCAAATAAATATTTTTAAAATATTAAACAAAAAGTTCTGACGTACATTTTCTCTGCTTTGGGGTTCTTTCTGCTCTAACAGATGCAATAATACAATGTAGTGCAGAAAACTCTCCCAAGCTCTGACCCCGAACACATCTTGACACACAGAAGGCTGTGGATTGGCACAGGAAGTGGTTTGCCTGGTAGTAAGGGGGAGGCGGCCCTCAGCAGCAGTGCTCATGGCGCTAGGGCATGGAGCCCGTGACTGGGAGACACAGCGGAGCCTAGACTGGGATTGATCTGAAAACTCTAGAGTGCAGCAGAGTAGAACTGGTGCCGGGATAAGTGGTCAAAGATACAAGAGCAGGACCTGGTCGGGCAGCAAATAGGACAAACGATTAGACATCTCAAGCTTCTTTAGCAGGGCACACTTGTCCTCTAGCCATTAAGCTAAGAGCAGTTCATAGTTTTCAATCAAACTCATCTCTGGAAAACTGACCCGATGGGGAGAGGGGTTTCTCTCCATCCCTCCTTTCCCCACCTCTTACTCTTAACTCAATTCCTTTAAATCTTGTAGCGTCTGCCGACTTTTATCTTTTGGTTAGATTTTATTAGTTTTCTTTTCCTAGTTTTCAAGGGTAAGCTGTACTTTGAACACGCTCATTGCTCTTTACCTCCTAGTGTTTCTTCCAACTTTTGTATAGTAGACTAGCGCCCCCTCCTGGAAATAGCCATGTTCCCTCGCTAACTGGTGGGCTAGGCATTACTGTTGAGAGACTGGGTTTTTCCTCCGATGGGATCCACTCCCACAATCTCCTGTGACACTAATCTAATGCTACTGTATCTGAGATCAAATCAAATAATTGTTTAGCGTCATCATCTGCTGTATAATGCCATTCTCTTCTTTGGAGGGGCGGGGGCTGAAGGAGTAACACAGTCTCTGCTTCTAGATAACTCATCATGGAGGGATAAAGAAACGCACGTTTCTCTGGAGTACCAGTGATCTAAGAGGCAAGGTAAAGAGATGCTGTTCCTTCCCTTTTGCTCCTTTTATTAGCTCAGCTTGGAAAGCTAATCTTTCTCATCGATGGTATTTAAGATGATTCAGCAGATGTTCAATTATAAGCAGAAATAAGAGCAAACCATCTAAACACAGAAAAAATTAACCCTATCTATAAAAAACTTCTGTGTACACTAAGAGTTTAACTTCTACCAAGAAGTCAACCAGAAAACAAGAAGCATCTGCGGGCCCATGGTGATGACTGTATCATCTTATAACTCATATTCTACCAGCTTCACAAACTATCCACGTCTACAGAATAGGATACATTTCCTTAAAGAAATTATAAATCATTTTAAATGTGAAAAACGAGACTATTGTCTTAGCCATAGTTCTATGGCTGTGTAGAGACACTGCGACTATGGCAACTCTTACAAAAGAAAGCATTTAATTGGGTCTGGTTTACAGTTTCAGGAGTTTAGTCATGTCATGGAGCCTGGCAGCATGCAGCCAGACATGGTGCTGGAGAAGAAGCTGGGATTCCCATATCCTGAGTCATAGGCAGCAGAAAGAGATAGATGCTGAATCTGGATTAAGCATTAAAAACCTCAAAGCCCACCCCCCCAGCGACACACTTCCTCTAACAAGGCCACACCTACCCCAACAAGGCCACACCTCCTAATCCTCCTAACTAGTGCCACTCCCTAATGACTAAGCAAACGAGCCTATGGGGGTGGGGAGTGCATTCGTATTCAAACCACCATAACTAGGATAATCATCTATGCCTTCACCTCCCAGCTTAAGGAATGAGCTATGTGGAGGTTGGAGACAGCTCAATCCGTAGCTGCAGCACCTGTCAGCTGTCACCTGCATTTGGATTCCAGTACCCATGGGTCATGTGGCCATTTGCTCATTCCTACAACTCTAGTGCTGTGGGGAGAGGAGAGGAGACAGGATCAGCGGGCCTTGCTGGCTGTCAATCTAGCTTCAGCTTTGGTGAAAGATGCTGCCTCAAGAGAGTAAGGAGTGGTAGATTGTGGTATCTGGTATCTTCATCTGGCCTCTACATATACACCTGTGCGTGCAGGTCTGTACCACCACTCACACACCAATTACATACTCATAAAGGATTAAAATATTTCACTAATGCCCCTTCTCTTCCTCTCCTTAAACATAACCATGTTCTTCATTTTGGTGTTTATCAACCCACCTTTGACTTTCTTTGCATTTTCAATCTGTGTGATATGTGTGCTCCCCTGAAACTGTTCTGCATTTCACTTTTCATAATTGTGTTCACAAAACTGAGCCTTGTGGGTTGATGTTTAAGCATGTCTGCTGCAGAATACTCTACTCTGCTGTCACCCCTTCTGAGAATATGCATTGAGTGTGTTACAAAATCAGCCAATACAAATGATGACCTTTAGTCATATTTCTTTGGACACTTGTGGGACAGGGATATACGTGCAACAATGACATTACAGGGCCATTTGGCATGGATTGGATATTATGAGTGTGTGTCCCCAAGACTCATGCACTACAAGGTTCAGTGCAGAGCTACTGATAAGGTGAAGCTTCCAGAGAAGGAGCCTAGGGAGTTAACGAGGTCTTAGGACCGCTCCTTAAAAAAAAGGATAATGTAGTTCTTTAGGAATTCTATTTACTTTCCACCTTAATATTTGTTATAAAAGGGCCTGGTCCCCAAGCCCTCTCTCATTTTTCTCAGTCTTGTCTCTGAAAGTGTTCATTTATGACACCATAAACCACAAGATTTTCCCAGAAGCAAAGCACATCTCTAAATAACCGCTCAAATAGCCCACCTAGTAGCAAGTGTAACCACACATGGGATTCCAAAGCATTTCTGAGAGAAATCACAAGCTCTAAGCATAGTTCTTTATTCTAAAGTTTGCTGTTATAAAAGTTTAAATCATTCTAAATATAGTATGTAGTTGAGGGATATATTACTACAAATTGAAATGCTTGAAAATGAAAAATAAACAGGAATAACAAGGACACAGTGACAGGACAAGAGAACTAGAGAAACTACATTGTTGGATCATTAGACTTCTTACTATAAATAGCTAGACAGTGTGGTGTAGAATAAAGATGACAAATAGAGAGGCAGAGCAAAACTGAAAACCTGGAAACACACAGACATGGGCGCACACACACACACACACACAAAAACACACACGTAAACTCACACATAAGCATATGCACACATGCACACACATACACACACATACACATACACACAAATAAACAAGTGTGCACACACATTCACAGACATACACACAGACAAATACACACACATGTGACTGACACATATGTGTCCCTGTGTGTTATACAAATAATCAGAAATGTACAGAAAATCAAAATTATTTAACAAGTTTATAACTGTTATTCTGTCATATAGGATTTTTTCCATCTTTAATGAATTGGGTATTTCTTATTTAATTTTCAAATGTTATTCCCTTTACTGGTTTCCATACAACCATCTCCCTAACCCCTCACTTTCCCATTCTATATGGGTGTTCCCCTCCCAACCCTCCCCCTATTACCACACTCCCCACAAGAATCCCGTTCCCTGGGGGTCCAGTCTTGGCAGGACCAAAGGTTTCCCCTTCCACCGGTGCCCTTACAAGACTGTTTATTGCTACCTCTGAAGTTGGAGCCCAGGGTCAGTCCATGTATAGTCTTTGGGTAGTGGCTTAGTCCCTGGAAGCTCTGGTTGGTTGGCATTGTTGTTCATATGGGGTCTCAAGCCCTTCAGCTCTTTCAGTCCTTTTTCTGATTCCTTCAATGGGGATCCCATTCTCAGTTCAGTGGTTTGCTGCTGGCATTCACTTATGTATTTGCCATATTCTGGCTGTGTCTCTCAGGAGAGATCTACATCCAGTTCCTGTCAGCCTGCACTTCTTTGCTTCATCCATCTTATCTAGTTTGGTGGCTGTATATGTATGGGCCACATGTGGGGCAGGCTCTGAATGGGCGTTCCTTCAGTCTCTGTTCTAAACTTTGCCTCCCTATTCCCTCCTAAGGGTATTCTTCTTCCCCTTTTAAAGAAGGAGTGAAGCATCCGCATTTTGGTCGTCCCTCTTGAGTTTCATGTGTTCTGTGCAACTAGGGTAATTCAAGCATTTGGGCTAATATCCACTTATCAATGAGTGCATACTATGTGTGTTTTTCTGAGATTGGGTTACCTCACTCAGGATGATATTTTCCAGTTCCATCCATTTGCCTATGAATTTCATAAAGTCATTATTTTTTATAGCTGAGTAGTATTGCATTGTGTACCACATTTTCTATATTTTCTTTTTTGATAACTTTTGGTTGAAAACCGATTTTATTCAATATTAGAATGGCTACTCCAGCTTGCTTCTTCAGACCATTTGCTTGGAAAGTTGTTTTCCAGTCTTTTACTCTGAGGTAGTGTCTGTCTTTGTCTCTGAGGTGTGTTTCCTGTAGGGAGCAAAATGCTGGGTCCTCATTACATATCCAGTTTGTTAAGCTGTGTCTTTTTATTGGGGAGTTGAGTCCATTGATGTTAAGGATTAGTGATTGTTGTTTCCTGTTATCTTCATACTTGGAGGTGAGATTATGTTTGTGTTCTTGTCTTCTCTTTCTTTTTGTTGCAAAATGATTAGTTTCTTGCTTTTTCTAGGGTGTAGCTTGCCTCCTTGTGTTGGGCTTTGCCATTTATTATCCTTTGTAGCTCTGGATTTGTAGAAAGATATTGTGTAAATTTGGTTTTGTCATGGAATATCTTGGTTTTTCCATCTATGTTAATTGAGACTTTTGCTGGATACAGTAACCTGGCCTGGCATCTGTGTTCTCTTAGGGTCTGTATGACATCTGTCCAGGATCTTCTGGCTTTCATAGTTTCTGGTGAGAAGTCTGGTGTAATTCTGATAGGTCTGCCTTTATATGTTACTTGACCTTTTTCCCTTACTGCTTTTAATATTCTTTATTTATTTTGTGCGTTTGGTGTTTTGACTATTATGTGACAGGAGGAATTTCTTTTCTGGTCCAATCTATTTGGAGTTCTGTAGGCTCCTTATATGTTTATGGGCATCTCTTTCTTTAGGTTAGGGAAGTTTTCTCCTATGATTTTTTTGAAGATATTTACTGGTCCTTTGAGTTGGGAATCTTCACTCTTTTCTATACCTATTATCCTTAGGTTTGATCTTCTCATTGTGTCCTGGATTTCCCGTATGTTTTGTCCAGTAGTTTTTTCCATTTGACATTATCTTTGACAGTTGTGACGATGACTTCTATGGAATCTTCTGCTCCTGAGATTCTCTCTTCCATCTCTTGTATTCTGTTGGTGATGCTTGTATCTGGGGCTCCTTGTCCCTTCCTTTGGTTTTCTATATTCAGGGATGTCTCCCTTTGTGCTTTCTTGATTGCTTCTATTTCCATTTTCAATTCCTTCACCTGCTTGATTGTGTTTTCCTATAATTCTTTCAGGGATTTTTGTGTTTCCTCTCTAAGGGATTCTACTTGTTTACTTGTGTTTTCCTACATTTCTCTAAAGGAGTTCTTTATGTCTTTCTTAAAGTCCTCCATCATCATGATCAAATGTGATTTTAAATCTAGATCTTGCTTTTTTGGTGTGATTGGATATTCAGTGTTTGCTTTGGTGAGAAAATTGGGCTCCGATGATGCCATGTAGTCTTGGTTTCTGTTGGTTGGGTTCCTGTGCTTGCTTCCCGCCATTAGGTTACCTCTGGTGTTACCTTGTTCTGCTATTTCTGGCAGTGGCTTAACTGTCCTGTAGACCTATGTGTCAGAAGTGCTGTAGACATGTTTTCCTGTTCTCTTTCAGTCAGTTATGGGAACAGAGTGTTCTGCTTTCAGGCGTGTAGTCATTCCTGTCCACTGGCTTTCAGCTCTTCCTGTGGGCCTGTGTCCTGAGTCCACCAGGCAGGTCACTTGGAGCAGAAAAGTTGGTCTTACCTCTGGTCTCAGGACCGAAGTCACTCCTCAGGGCTGTGTTTCAGCTCTCCATGAGGGCAGCAACCAGAAGGGCCTGCCCCTCCTTCTCCAGGGTCCCTGTGCACAGGGGGCCCAGATGGCACTAGGTGTTTTCCTCTAGAGTCATGTCATATAGTTTCAAAAAATTTAAAGGAAAGAGAAATATTTTGCAGAAAAGAGGAACTTTTCAACAAGTGGTGGGTTACCTGAATGTAATAATAATTAATAATAATAATAATAAAATAATAATAATAAAGTTCTGAACCCTGACTCACTCTAGTCACAAAATAATTGACTGTATATTGGTTATATATCTACATGACAAATATAAAACACTATAGCTCCATAGAAAATATTTAAAAAATTATGACTTTCTACCATGTAGGTTGTGGGGATCAAACTCAGGTCTTAAGACTTGGAAACAAGTGTCTTTACCCACTTAGCCATCTTTCCAACCCAAAATTATCAAGGCAATCTCTCTTTAAGTGGAGGTTGAGGAGGTCTTATGTACCACAGGCTAACTTCGAAATAAATATGTAGCAAAAGGTGGTCTTGAATTTCTGATCACCTTGTTCCCACCTCCCAAGTGCTAGAATTATAGGCATGTGCCGCTGTGCTAGGCTCATGCAGTGCTAAGGATCAAAGCCAAGGTTTCATACAGGGTAGAAATGCACCAAATGAGCAGCATTGCCAATTATATTCATTTTTGTTATTTGTTTTGAGTGAGTTTTATTAAAAACCTTTGTTGTTTGTTTGTTTTGAGTGGGGGAAGTTTATTCCCCCCCCCTCTCTGTCTCTCTCTCTCTCAGATTGGGTATTTTTTATTTACATTTCAAATGTTATCCCCTTTCCTGGTTTCCCATCCATAATACCCCTATCCCTTCCCCCTCCCCCTTCTCCTATAAGGGTGTTCCCTCTCCTCAACCACCCACCCCTTGGTGCCTCCCCACCCTGACATTCCCCTATACTTGGGGGATTCAACCTTGGAAGGACAAAGGGCTTCTCCTGCCTTTGGTGCCCAACAAGGCCATCCTCTGCTATATATGCAGCTGAAGCCATGGGTCTGTCCATGTGCAGTCTTTGGGTAGTGGTTTAATCCCTTGGAGCTCTGGTTGGTTTGTATTATTGTTCTTATGTGGTTGTAAACCCCTTCAGCTCCTTCAATCTTGTCTCTAACTTCTCCATTGGGGACCCTGTTCTCAGTTCAATGGTTGGCTACAAGCATTCACCTCTGTATTTGTCATGCTTTGGCAGAGCCTCTCAGGAGACTGCTATATCAGGCTCCTGTCAGCATGCTCTTCTTGGCATCAGCAATATTGTCTGGGTTTGCTAGCTGTATGTATACGGGATGGATCCCCAGGTGGGGTAGGCTCTGAATGGCCATTCCTTCAGTCTCTGCTCCAAACTTTGTCTGCGTATCTCCTCTTATGAATACTTTTGTTTCCCCTTTTAAGAAGGACTGAAGCATCCACATTTTGGTCATCCTTCTTCTTGAGCTTCATGTGGTCTGTGGATTGTATCTTGGGTAATTTGAGCTTTTGGGCTAATATCCACTTCTCAGTGAGTGCAGACCATGTGTGATTTTTTGTGATTAGGTTACCTCACTCAGGATGTTATTTTCTAGTCCCATCCATTTGCCTATGAATTTCATGAAGTCATTGTTTTTGTTTTTGAAACAAGATTTCACTTTTTGCAGTAGTAGCTGACCTGGAACTCACTATGTAGACTAGGCTGGCCTAGAACTCACTACATAGACCAAGTTGGCCTTGTTGACTTTGCAAGGATCCTCTTCCTGCTCCTTTCTCTCTAGTGCTAGACTTCAGAAAGTACTTTTTAAATTTAACTCTTAACAAAGCTAAATAAAAATATATATTGGATATTTTTTCAATCAGTACCTCTTCAAAGGATAACACTGAGAAAGTGAATGGGTAAACCATTTGTTGAGTATCAAAATAATTTAAAGTGTGCCACCAAATGATGTATATAAGGAAAGTAAAACTAATGCTCAACAATCAATGTGAAAAATAAGAATAAAAACAATTAAAAGATAGACAAAAAACTGAAAGAGGTGAATCATGAAAGAAGCCATCCACATGCCTTTAAATGCATAAAAACATGTTTTAATAGTCACCAGATACCTACAAATTCAAACTAAAACAATATTCTGTAAACTTACAATAAAAATTTTAAAGACAATATATGATAAGTTTGCAAGAGAATAAGAATAGAATGAAATCACTCTTGATTAGCAGAAAAAAAATAAAACAACTAAAGCTAAGCCAACAAGCTTGATCAGTCTATAAAAGTACTCGCTGCCGAATCTAACCACTGAGTTCAATCTCTCGAGCCCACATAATAGAAGGAGAGAACTGATTTCCATTAATTGTCCTCTGACCTGCTCTCTGAGATATGAACCACCACCCCTACCCCCCACACACATACACACTCACAAGTATAAGTATAATAAATTTTAAATAGATAATGCTATTAATATTAACACTAATACTACCTGACAGAAAGATATGCATGTTTAACAAAAACAAGGTCAATTTTTTCCAGGTGAGAAGTCCCCAAATGCCTAGGTAATAGAGTTGAAAGAGAGAGAGAGAGAGAAAGAGACAGAGACAGAGAGACAGAGACAGAGACAGACAGACAGACAGACAGAGATAGATGATATAGATGTGCCAAGTTACTACATAATAACAAGAATATATGAATTATGACTATAGGGGCAATACGCCCAGATTCTACACACATCTGTCATGGAAAGAATCAAACTCAACATGGTACTTTGCCTATTTTTCAATTCTGTTGCTTCCATGTGTCCTACTTACATGGTTTTCAATTTGCGAATTATTAACCTTGGGACTAACTCTAGACTTAATGGGTAGAAGTGTGAAAAGTCTCCTAGGAGTAGATGACAGACTGTTTCCAAGCAACTAGATATATGTCCTTATTTTGTGTGTGGGGTTCAAGTTACACACATGATTTGTGTATTTTTCAGGATGTATTTCATACTCCAGCAACAAGTTGGCAGAAAGGACCATATTCAAGTGATTCTATATATTCACATTCATAACCATTTACAGCTGAGTATTCCTGTTGGAAAATCCTTTGGGAATATCCCAACTCCCTGCTGATAGCATTCTTTTTGACCAAATACACCACAGTGAAAATAAAATGCCACTCCACACATGAATTCAGTATAACTGAAGGAACATTGACAGCATGTTGTAGTTAGGGCCAAATCTTGTTTCTTATCTAAAGCCTTACAGTTGATTGTTAGTGTAACAGTCTCCAAGTGGAAAATTGTTAAGTCTCCAATCTTGTCTAGGAGGGTATGTGAGACTGTGATTACAGTGACCAGACCCCCTTGTGATGATAGCAGCATTCACCATCTCTGTTCTCCTAAAAGGTCTATGCTCTTGCCTAGGTATTTCCTTGCTGGATTTTTCTTTTACCATGTGTGTTTATAATGTGTGTGTGTGTGTGTGTGTGTGTGTGTTGCGTGTATGCGTGTATGCGTGTATGCGTGTATGCGTGTATGCGTGTGTTCATGTTCATATGTTTGGGGAGCCGAAAGGCCAATGTCAAAGGAATTCTTCACTTGCTTTCCACTTTATTTTTTGAGTCAGAGCCTTTAACTAAACTAGCAGCTCAATAATTTGGCAAAACCAATTTGCCCCCAAGCTCTAAGGATCTTCCTGCCTTGCACTGCACAATGCTGAGCTTTTTATAAAGGTGCTGAAGATAGAAAATCAGGTTTCACACCTGTGCAGCAAACATTTTACGTGCTGATCTATCTCCCAAGACCACCCGGTTAATCTTTCAGTGCCTATGGCTTCATTTCCTCAGAACCTTAGATATTACATGAATATAATTGGTACCTTTAGTATTCAGTATTATTGACAAATGTATTATTGGAAGATAAATATTGAAAAGTCAAAAGGAAAAGTAATTCTTCTTCAGCTCAATTTAAATGAAAATAATATAAGAATTTCTGGCCAATCTTCTAGTTAAAAGAAACTATCAAAAACTTATTACTCAGATTTGATGTTAGCTCACCATTTAAAGTTGGCCAGGCATGTGATGGATAAAGAAATGGATGGAGATCTGCAGGACAGGGAGGGAGCACTACTTTAGTCCAGGGAACTCAACCTGGCTTCCTTCTAGCCTTGCTATAACTAAACACAGCTCATTTAAGCAGCCCAGAAATGTTATCCAGAAAACTGAAATTTTTTCCTTGTATGTCATTACTCAACTCCAAGTTAAATCCAGTTTGGGGTTTGAGTGTTTCATTACCTCTTTACAAAACAGACTAATTCCAAAAATTTTAATTTCAAATTTCATTTCAAATTTCAGAATTTTATGAAAATGTTTCTAACATCATAGCAAATAGTCTCTACTTATCTGGGGGTGTGACCTCAGTAGAAGACATGCTTTCATGATAATCACAGGATGAATCAATTTTAAAACCTGTATGAGTAAATCTAATCTAAAATTACCATAGTCTGTTCTAGGCATTTTGTGGTTTTTAATGTGTTCTTCCATATGATGAAGAAAAAGAAATAACTTACAACTGTTTATGATAACACATCATGTGGCATTTTTTTGTGATAATAAAGACATATGTAAAGGACTTTAGTAAATTTGAAAGTGAGTCCATATACAAATAGAATCAATGAAATGTTTTATGTTTAAATAGCACCCTTTAAAATCTGTGCCTAAAAGCCTAACCATACACAGAACTATGCCATCTAAGACTTGGGTTTAGGGCAGCCACTGCTTCTACATTCATTCTAGAGGTGACAACGCCCTTCACACTGGTGTGAGAACGAGAAAACTGTAACAAGTACCCACAGTGGAAGTACCAGCAGTCACAGATAGTCATGTTGACATAAAGCCATAGCTGTGCACAGATCAGTTGCTCTGGGGGAATGGTTCCCAGAATTCAGGAAAGCCTCTCACAGTGTTCTTCAAACCGGTATCGGTAGCGTCAATAGGCCTCTGACATGATACCTGGGTTCCCTCAGGATTCTTCCAATGAATAACACCCACACCTCTGGGCTGGCCCCCAGGACAGCTTGTTTACTGAAACCTCTGGACTCTGCCCAAAGCAGCAGGGATTTCAGGAGGCCTCAAAGCAGATTAACTTACAGGTATTCAGTGTTTGTGTCATCACCCCATTTGGCCCTTGTGGGAAATGACACTGTCAATTAAAGGGAGCTACAAAGAGGAAAATGAGCAAGGCTGATATTTATTGTCTTCAGTTGTAATTCAGGACAATCACATGATTAAATTGTACCTTTCCTTGAACAACTTTGGTCTACCACAGCAGCGGTGGAAGCCTTTGATCTAATGACACCATGAGTTACCAGTTTTCTTACTAGAGGCTGGTACTCAACTTTTCCACCCTGAATAACCTTAGAAGAGTAAAGAAGGAAACCTAAGTGGGCAACATTCACAATGACTACAGTACATTTCCCATATAGAAAAGTCAAAAGGGTAAAGAAATACTTATCCATACATGAATTACAAATATAAAGTTTCTGCTATGCTTGCAGACAGGAGTTTGGCATAACTATCTTTTGAGAGATTTCATCCAACAGTTGATGGAAACAGATGCAGAGACCCACAGCCAAAGAATAAGTGGAGCTCTAGAAGTCTTATGGAAGAGTGCTGAGAAGGAATGAGGGAGCCGGAACTGTCAAGGACACCACCACAAGAAGACCTACAAAGTACATGGTATGCACTCACTGATAAGTGGATATAAGCCCCAAAGCTCGAATTACCCAAGATGCAATCCACAGACCACAGGAAGCTCAAGAAGAAGGATGATCAAAATGCGGATGCTTCCACTCCTTCTTAAAAGGGGGAACAAAAATATCCATAGGAGGGGATATGGAGGCCAAATCTAAAGCAGTGACTGAAGGAACAGCCATTCAGAGCGTGCCCCACATGTGGCCCATGTATATACAGCCTCCAAAATAGTAAGATTGATGAAGCTAAAAAGTGCATGCTGAAAGGGACCAGATATAGATCTCTCCTGAGAGACACAAGCAGAGCATGTCAAATACAGAGGTGTATGCTATCAGCAAACCACTGAACTGAGAATGGGACCCCCTTTGGGGGAATTAGAGGAAGGATTGCACAGCCCCATCAGAACAATGCCAACCACCCAGAGCTTCCAGGGACTAGACCACTACCAAAAGACTGTACATGGACTGACCCAGGGCTTCAACTGCACATGTAGCAGAGAATAGCCTTGTTGGGGCACCAGTGGAAGGGGAAGCCCTTGGTCCTGCCAAGGTTGGACCTCCCAGGGCAGTGCAGGGGAATGTCAGGCCGGGGGGCGGTAAGGGAGGGTGGATGGCGGGACACCCTTATGGAGGAAGGGGAGCGGATAGGGGGCTTATGGACAGGAAACCGGGAAAGGGAATAACATTTGAAATGTAAATAAAGAAGTATATCCCCCCCAAAAAAAGACCTACAAAGTAAACTAACCTGGCCCCATTGTGGCTCACAGAGACTGAACCACCAACCAGAGGATATGCATGGACTGGACCTAGGGCCCTTACACATATATAGCAGATGTGCAGTTTGTTTATGTGAGTCTCCTAACAATTGGAGCTGGGCCTGTCTGATTCAGTTGTGTATCTTTGGATCCCTTCCCAGAGCTGGGGTGCCTTGTCTGGTCTCAGTGGAAGAGAACGTGCTTAGTCTTTCTGTGAACAGATATACTATGGTGGATTGGGACCCATGGTGGAGACCTCCCCTCCTTTGATGAGAATATGGGGTAACTGAGTCAGGATTACTAATGCTTTTCAACACTTTAATACAGTTTCTCATGTTGTGGTGACCCCCAACCATAGAATTATTTCCGCTGCTACTTCAGAGCTGTAATTTGGCTACTGTTATGAATTGTAATGTAAACATCTGTGTTTTCTGATGGTTTGGGGTGACACCTGTGAAACAGCGGTTACACCCCAAAGTAGTTGCAACCACAGGTTGATAACCACTGGGCTAGTAGATACCAAGATGGCTGGCTGGCATGGAATGGGGTTTCTTTAGGTATCAAAGCAGCCCCAGTGTCTGTCTATCACTCAATCTCTCTCCCTCCTCCTCATTCCCCTCCTAATCCCTATAAACAAACAAACAATATAACCTTATAATTTATATTTTGAAAGATATAAAATCTCAGTAGTTTGAGAAGGGAAATAATGTCCGGTACTGTAAATCTGGTCAACAGCCTGTGACTAGGGGCGTCACAGCAACAGGGAATCTTAGCTAGGAACCTCTTACTAATGTTTTGTTAAATAAACTGCCTTCTCAATAATTATGTTCATATCAGTAGATTAGTATTGCCCTCATCCTTGTTCACAGAACCTTTAAAATATATCTAAACATCTTTATTGATATGTTTAGGTATGACCCCTGTGTGCAGGTTCTGTCAGAGGTCAGAGGAGAGTATTGGGTCCCGTGAAACTGGAATGACAGGCAGTTGTGAGCTGCCCGGTATGGATGCTGGGAACCAAAGATCAGGTTCTCTGTGCAAGCAACAATGGCTCTTAACCGCTGAGACTTCTCCAGAGACATTTATCAATTTCTGTAGGCAGCAACTAAAGTAAGAGTCACAACTAGTCAAGTTCTGAGAATGAATGATAGTAGAGTGTTGGGCACTAAAAGAGACATCTGCATCACTCCCTTCCCTAAAGGACAGAAGAGAAGGTCAAAAAAGCCAGAGAATAGGGAACCAAAACTACATGATAGCACCCTTCGTATTACTTTCCTCAGCAATGGAGGGGTGTTTCCCTTCCTCCATGTCCTCACCAGCATGTGCTGTCACTTAAGTTTCAATCTCAGCCATTCTGATTGGTGTAAGATAGAACTCAGGGTCGTTTTGATTTACATTTTCTCGATGACTAAGGGTGCTGAACATTCCTTGAAGTGCTCCTCAGCCATTCCTCTGCTGAGAATTCTCTGTTTAGCTATGTACCCCATTTCTTCATTGGGTTGCTTTGTAAATGTTCAAAGGAAGTAAAAGGACACCTAAATATGCAAAGGAAATGACAGCCCATAGACCATGAAGGAGGAGACGGGCAAGTATTATGAATGGGATTCTTTCTCCATTTCTTTCCAGTGTGTTTGTCACTGGTAGACAGGAAGACTGCTGATTCCTGGTGTGACCTGCTGTCCTGCATGTGACCTGAGAGGTTTGGGATGGCATTTTTCAGGTCTCTTATGATAGAATAACATCATCTACAAACAGGGATAATTTGACTTCTATTCCTATTTACAGACCTTTCATGCTCTTCTCGTATTGCTTTTGTTTGCCTCAACCCTCAAGCACTACTGAATAGGAATAAAGTAAATGGATACCTTTGTCTTACTCCTGATCTTGGGAATGCTTTGAGCTTTTTTTTTTTCATTTAATGACAGATTTGTCATATATAGCCTTTATTAGCCTTTATTATGTTGAGCTATAATTCATTAACCATTAGCCTCTCCATGACTTCATCATGGGATATTGCATTCTGTCAATCTTTTTCTGTGTCAATAGAGATGATCATGTGATTTCTGTCTTTGAGTAAATTTATGTAGCAAATGACACAGCTAAGAGTACTTTGCTACTGTTGCAGTTCTCAACATACACATCAGCAACGTATAGCCACCTGTATAATTTCACTTCCAGTGGAATGCCTCTTCTGATTTCTATAGGCAAACAAATATATAGACATATACAAGTAAACAATAATAAAATAAATGTAAAAAAAGAAGTTGGAAAGGTTAAGTGGGATACTAAATTAGAATTTGGATTTTAGAACTCCTATTAATATCACTTAATAATTAATAATGGTATTAATATTTAATTAATAATATTTAATAATAATACCTTCCTCTCAAATAAGAGAATCTTAAAAATAAAACCTCTATGCTCCTATCAGAACAGAGTCAGTTTTCAGTGACTTCTTAAGCACTACACATCATGGAATTTTCCACCCTGTGGTGTGTACTGTGAGGAGAAAAGATTACCATAGGATCCCAGAATCTGGGTCTGGTGAAATAAGCAGGACAACCCCAAGTGTGGGAAGACTTCAAAGCACTGCTTGGAGCGATGCAAAGCAGCTGTCAGCTCCACAGAGACAATAGCAACCCGTGAAGCAGGCAGCCCACGGGTTGAGCAATGGAGGAGAGATGTTGGCAAGGACACCAACAGGTTCTGCAATGACTGCAGGTGTACAGTCAAGGCAGGGCTCCACGCAGGAGCAGCCAGAAAGGAATGTTGACATTGCTTGTCTAGCCTGTGGACTCGTTCACAGACCGTCCCACAATACAGTTACTACTCTGGCATCTCTAGTTCAGTAAGAGGTACAAAAATGAGTGGCTTGGGAAATAATTAGCAGTCAAAAACCTAAAATAAAAATCTTGAAATATCATGTACATGGGAGAGAGAAAAATGAGACCTGAAGGAACTCAGTAAGCTGCCCAAGATCATGCAGCTACTAAGTAACCTTCGCACCTAGAGCTCAGCTCCACCCTCCCTTTATGGTCTTGGTACTCATGGTATCATGCTCTTCTTGTTTTTAAATGAACTGGACTAAAGCAGGCATTGATTACTGACTTTTCCTTTTCTTTTAGGTTTTTTTTTATGCTCGGTTGTTTGTAGTCTTCCTTAATATATTATAATTTATAATTATATTCATGTAAATAATATGCATGGATAATGTATATAGTTATATATATTTATAAATGTATACACATACATTTACACATGTATTTTATAAACATATACATATATATATATATATAGAGAGAGAGAGAGAGAGAGAGAGAGAGAACATGAAGTCAGATAGGTTTGAGAGTAAGTAGGATCTAGGGGAAAGTTGGAAGAAAGAAAAGAAAATGATCAATATATATTATACGAAAATTTTTAAAGAGACTAAGGACAAACACACAGCATAATCTCATTCCTAACTCTCAAGAAGATGGAACAAAATCACCCTTAATTTCTCTGAGTCAAACTGGAGTTGTTGCGGTTTTGTAGAACTCATGGGGACATTGTTTGAAATGATCATAGATGCACAGGGATCTCAGACATACATTTTGTTTACTGCCTGATGGGTTAAAATAGCTTAGCACTGCCATTTTCAAAGATGTGCTTATAAATTGTGTATTTAACTTCTCATACCAGGAAGATGAAAGCTAAATAATTTGGTCTGTGTGTTTGGCTGCTTCCTCTTGGTCTCTGTCTAAACGTCACTTTTGTGGTAAGCCCTTCCTGGAATACTCACTTTTAGGTCACAAACCACACCCCACACCCCTGTCCCTCAGCATGTGCAACTTCTACAATTTCTGCCCTTTCTCTGTGCATTTTTCAATCTAACAGATGATGAAATATTACTTGCTATGTCCTGTACTGGAAAGAGAGCTCTAGGTGACCGAGAGCTGAGTATGTGGTATGCTATAGGTACCACACAACCTGACTGAAATGTTCATTAAAGTTCCTGCATTTATAAAGACTACATGCTCATGAGAATTTATGTAAATTTTAGATAAACGTGAAAAATTTCACTTTTCTTTATGTAAGGAAGCTACAGATAAATAGAAAAAACTCAATGGTAATACCTAACAACTAATTCAAAGAGGGCATTTTGGTTATTCAATCATTAGCTTTTATAATACAAATTATATTAAACAAATTTTACCTTGTTTTGCTTAAAATTTGAATTTTATTTGTTTCTTCATGGATGTGCAAGAGATATTGTTGCTCATAGGACAGAATCACTAAACTACCAAAATGCTTCGAAGTCTAAGAACTTTTTAAAACAGCTCACTGATTCATTATTTTCCTTTGCAAAGTAAGTTGCCTTTTCTAACTGTCAAAGAGGATATTACCAAGCAATCTGGAATAACCTAGGTATAGTCATTCTGAGTGAGTCAGCACAAAATTACATTTATTGAACAATAGCGATGATAATGATCCGAACACCGAGAAAAGAGCGAAGTGCACCCTGGGACCTGTGGTCCATATGACCCAGGTCGCACAGGATGCTTCCCGTTGTGCCTATCCTGCGCCTCAGCTTTTTCTTAGATTTTCTTGCCATAGTAGCAAGCACTGTTTGACATCAGAAAACTTATATGTATATCCATATAGAGAGTGACACAGAGTCAGACAGATACACCAACACACAACCACACAGACAGACAGTCATACAAACACACAGACAAATAGACAGACAGACAGACAGACACACACACACACACACATTCACTGAGGGTACACATGTAGAAGTCAAAGGACAGACTCAAATACCATTCTTCAATTTGCTTCTGTTTAACCCAGGGCTCTTGTTATTCACTACTGTATATGCTGTATATGCTAGCCTAGAGAGCCCTCTTGTTTCCAGGAATTCACCTGTCTCCACCTCATTTTGCCATAGGCCCACTGGGATTATATACGCTCACTATTGTACCTGGCCTTACATCATTTTTAGGAGTTCAAACTCATCTCCTCATGCTCCTTGCTTAAGATTTTACCCACAAAGCCTCCCCCACACCCACACCCACCTGAGGTTTTCCTAGACTTTCTTGCTATATTAGCAAGCATGGACCACTGTTTGCCAGCAAGCACTCTTTGGGTGTTGTCATACATGAATAGAAAGAAAGACATTATCAGAAACATGAGTCTTACGAAAGAGAACACACTCTAGTATCTACAGATTGTCTAGTTGTGCAGCTGCAATGCTATAAAAGGGAGAGTCACAACATTTTTTTCATCTTTTCCTATTATATTACTTAAACTTTATGACATGTAAATAATAAGAATAAATAATAAAAAGGACAGCATGACCTACTTATGGTTTTACTGCAGTAGCTTTAATGATTCATCATAGAAAATAACTGTTAAATGTCTATAAATTCTTACTTTAAGTTTTCTTTGTAACTAAATACAAGATAATTCTATACCTGTACAATGAAATTGAGAAAACCTATTATTTTGTACATGAGGTATAAAGATCCTATCACGATCATAGCAAACTTAACAAATTTATAACCTTCTTTAGTCTTTATTTACTAGATATATCTATTTATGAAGACATATGAAAATAGCTTAGTAAGATACTTGTAAGTTAATAGGCTCAATCGATTGCTTAAAATGTAATATAATAGAAAATGATTAATACCTAAGCAAAACTACTGAAAATCACTTAAACAAATTAAACTGTATAACATGTTTTAACAGAACATTGATATAATTCAATTTTCTACAAGCTAATGAATTAGTATTATTTTAATTAGATGCACGGCAATCTTTTATTTTATTTCTAAGGAAATACTTTCAAGATTCAGTCACTCATCTTTGGTGTTATATTTACCAGTTACTAATGACAGGAGGTTTACTGTATACAGAGTATGCTAGGAGGATTTGATCACAATCATGTAATACATCCTAAGAACACCAGGAAAGTAACAAAAGTAAGATGTAGAAAGGAATAAGAGGGTAGAATGAAGGAGAGAGTGGTTAGATAGATAACAAATACTAAAGATGTCTGAAAAAAGCCATATGAGAATCTACCATTTACCAACGTCATGCATATTCATATTAAAGAGTTTAATTGAAGTTACCCTACACATGGAATAAGAATTAAAAGCCCAATGCCCAATGTAGGACACCTCTCCTCCAAATGCTGATCGAAGGTGTCCCAGACACCCCCAAATGATACATGCTATTGCTATTGTTCTCAGTTTCCCATAAGAACTTGATGGTAAGAGTTTATTGCTCAAAGCACCACACACTGACCACAGGACACAAACAGGACAGAGAGCTTCCTTCCTGATGGCTAGCTCTATATTGTTAGAAGGTTCTGTTCAAGCTGCCGAGGAGGAAAAGGTCATTAATAGTTTTACCCAGGTGCAAATCTTGTAATCTATAGTAATGGGCATCCAACCAGTTATTTCCATGGGTGCAATAGTGGGATTATTGTTCTGTCGGCAATCAGCCGTGTAGATTTAATGCCCACTGCAAGGGAAGGAATGCACGCCTATCAGTGTAAATCCAATGAAGAACCCATGGTTACAGAGAGGATAGTTTCTAAGGTTGAATCTACTACTATTACTTTACTAAATGGAACCAGCATCAAATTGTCCTCTAAATTTGTGTCTCTATGTCCAAGATTAATGCATCTTTCAGACTTCTTCAGAGAAGTTTCTTTGTGACACAAATGGAGGTTAACACAGAAACTCACTGCTGATTGAAATATAGAGAAAAAGTGTCTATGGAGTACTCAGCCACAAGATGGTACTCCATATCACATCACCTTTCAAGGCTCAGAGATCATCTTAAAAGAGGGATAGCAAAGATAATAAGAGACAGAGGTTAGGTGGGGCCGGGGTTAAACTGCTCTGGGCATAAGACTGCTGTTCTCATGAACTAAAGGCAATGATGATTTCCTGCCTAAGACCAGTCCAGTCAATAGTCCAACATGGAGGGGAAAGGGTTCATGAGAGCCACCCCCGTCTGAGAAGCTATGGACAGTTGGAAAAGTGAGCGTCATCTGTCTCTAAGCATGTGGCCTTTAATAGGTCAAGCATGCTCCAGCGAATGACTGTATACTGATGAGTTTAAGTGCAGAATGAATTGCACTTAGTGAGTTATTTAGAAAAATAAAAGGACACTAAGCTGGGAGGAGACAAAAAGTGAATGTGGAAGGAGTTGGGGGCCTGGTGGGGATGGATATAGTAAAGATATATTGTATACATATAAGAAATTCTCAGAGAATTAAATAAAAATTACACTTTTCAAACTCTGCTCAGATGTTTAAAAAGGCAGCCAGCAGTTACCAGGAATAAGGAGTAGGAGGTAGATATGAAAGGAGTTAGGGGTGATGAGTGACAGTTAATATGATCATAACACATTGTATGCATGTATGAAAATTGCCAATAATCAACAAAATACTGTTCAAATTTAACTTTTATTCTTTTATTTATATTTGTATTGTTTCCCCAGTACAACTGATACTTCCCTGGCCCATCTTTCCAGTCACTCATGGTGTTCATATAATGAAATAATACCATAGGTTATACACATCTATCCCAAACTTACCTAACACTCAAACAACCCTACATTCTTCAACCACAGTGATTCCACAGTGTCTACTGCCCTGATTTCCTTCATAGGAACGATCCAAGCCTGAACTGCTCAAAACAATGCCAACTATTCTTTCTAGCTACATCTTCTTTTGCCTTCTTTTCTTCACGGCACCAACCAGTCTCCTTTAAAACAGTCATGCCAGAAATATAATAATAATCTAGGCAACAAGCAGAGCGGGTACACAGCATGGAACACGGGGCTGGTTATCAAGACTGATGTTCACACCAGCCTCTACCAAACCATAGGTGTTCCTGTTCAAAGAGCTTCTTCTCAGACACAGGCACCCTGGAGGCTGCACAGGTCAGGAGAGGAACCCAGCTCTGAGGGCAGGAAATAAAATACTCTGTTTTTGACTCTGTCCCTAGGCCAGGTGAGGTCTAAACTGATCCCACAAACATGGCTTGTGTCCCTGGGTCAACGTGCCCGAGTTCTCCTTACTCCTGGCATTAGTAGACTGAAGTATACCAGGTTGGAATGGAAACTGTACTGGTGACACAATGCGGGCCATTGTGATCAAGTTCCTATAAATATGACATTATGAAGATAAGAAATCTGACCTTTTCCAATAATGTATTTAGCCTCATCTTGAACTAGTACAGTATGTGGCATATTTCCAGTGCCCCATGACTGCTGAATGGAGCTATTAAATTATTGGAAATTGACAGGACCTGCATAGAATCCAGAACTTACACTGTGCTGTATTGAGCTTTAGAGAAAGAGATGACTGCTGGTGGAAAACAATGTAATCACATTCATAATTTAGGACAAAATGATTTTTATAATAATTAAAATTATTTTATTATTGTTATTTTTATTGGATATTTTTAATTTACATTTCAAATGTTATCTCCTTTCCCAGTTTCCCATCCATAAAACCCCTATCCCATCCCCCTCCCCCTTCTTCTATGAGGGTGCCCCCCCCCGTTGTTGTAAAAATATAAAAAAATTAAAAAAGTAAGGTTGTCGTTTATCCCCCACTAGGTCCAACACTGCAGTGCCCCAAGATATCTGCTGGATATCTTGCCAGAAGCACACATTCCAATTCCGTGGCAGCCCAGACTAGCTGCCCCACACTCCCTTACACTTAAATATGCACATGAAAGAACACAACACAATAACCTCAGATCCTATTGATAAGATGTAATTGCCCACCTAAACATACAAAGCCCAGTACCATCCATCCCTTAGGAACATTAATAACAACCTGTAAATACGCAGAGCAGAATCTTAACGTCACCTGCCATGGCTTCTCCCCTCTCCCTCCTGTCTCTTCCTCCTTCCCAGTCCAGTCTCCTCCTCTTCCTTCAAGCTTCTCTCCCCATCCTTCTCGCCCATCCTTCCTTCTCACCTAGTGACAGGCCTCCTTCTATCCTGCACCAGCCCCTCACCTGTCATTTATGAATTCAGTGGGGAGAAGGTTCTGGTGAAGTCACCTGAGTCCTGAGTAGTGCCTAGGCAGCTGTCTTTGGGGCAGTGGAATTAGCATCAAAATACAGATAACTCCAGGGCAAACCACAACAACCCCCAACCACCCACCCCTTCCCACCTCCCCACTCTGACATTCCCATACACTGGGCGGAGGGGCTTATGGTCTTGGCAGGACTAAGGGCTTCTCCTCCCACTGGTGCCTAACAACGCCTTTCTCTACTACATAGGCAGCTGGAGAAATGGAACAGGACAAAATGATCTTAAAATCCTTCTCATGTTTGCCCCAGCAAAATTCCATCCAACACAACTGACTCTCTAAAGAACCCTTAAAGGTCCACTTCGATTTCACCATCTCATCTTAGTTCTACAGGAGAGGTTTCTACACTTCGCTGTAAACTTGAGGTTTCTATTTATGAATTTAAAAGTATCTCAGTTATCTTCTTTGTTATGCTACTATTAAAACTTCATGAAACTGTTACAAAAAAAAAATCAAATGGCATTATCTCATTATAAGCAAGAAAGAGAAAAATGTGTTTGATAGTCTCCCTTCCTAAAAAGAGTGATTGAGTGTCTTACTAGGTTTCTCCTGAGACGTTAACAAGGCTGTTGGAAGACGATTTAATCACATCAGATTATCTCATCAAGCACTCACTAGGTCAGTGGGTTAGGAGCTGATGACCACGTTAGAAAATGCTTATGTGGACCTGGTTCTCATCATTTCTTTGTTTCTTCAGGATAATCGGTCACTTTTTAAGGTCCTTTGAGGCAACTTGTGTGAGGAAGAAAAAAGGAGAAGATTTTAAAATTATCCCATGTATAGTTGTGTCTGGTGTGTTATATTGTTTGCTGTTTGGTGTTCGCTAAGTTGGAAATTCTATTCTTTAATTCTCCAAAAGATAGACTCCATCTTAGTAAAATTCTGCCTCTTCCTTTTTTATCAACATACTATTTTGTTACTTTACCTCATACTTTCACGATCTCATTCATTCACTCAAACACATGTACCTACAGTCACAAACAATAATAATAATACCTCTGTCAAATTAATTACGTAGTAAGTGTTCCATATAGCTACCAATTTTAAAGAACAAATCAACGTTTACTGTTTTCAAATTATTCCAGCATCTATATGAAGAATAAAAGTGTGTCCTTTATTTTCAAGTGCCCATGCCCTAAAAATCTCTGATCATCATTACTTCCTGGATCCCACCTCTCAGCACTAGTAGTCCATTTCTCAGCTTAGATGAGGAGGGACCCTAAAAGCCAGAGCAGGGTAATGTATGTCTCGACAGAGCTATAGGAGCATTGGTCAATTTCTTCACAGAATGGGAAAGATTCTTGCTTTGTTTTACAGACCACAGTACTATTGACAACATCAGCTAACTGATTATATGTTTCTGTCTCCTAAGCAGAAGTCACTGCTGGCCTCTTCCAGAAAGGCCCTTTGTGATAAGATAACTCGGTAGGGAGAGAAGCCCTTTGCTCTTTCCACCTTTCTCCTTCCTCCTGTGAGGAAGATGAGTATAGCAGCAATTACATAGGCCACAGTATCCACGGAAGCTACACAGACATGAGAAGGATAGAAGTCTGGCTCTCTGCACACATTATGAGGCCTCCTTTCCTTCTACCTAGGGCATCACAGGGCCACCATTCCATCCCTAGACTGTATCCCAGAATACTTTAAAGGAAATAAACATTTTTCTGATGTCATCGTGTAGGGATGTTCTTGTTTTTCTTTCTACCACATTTATCTAGATCTTTACTTGCAAATATATTGTTAAGGGGTTATAACCCAATAGCATGAAACTCAGTCTAAATTATCACCTTAAAAATGCCTTTAGCTAAGTACCACAAAATTATTATAAAACTTCCCCTCTATTATAATAGCCACTGAAAATTCACTAAAGGGTATGGTTATAACTCACAGATGAGAGACCATGACTAAGAAGGACAAGCTACTCATCCAAAGGTTTCAGCTGCTAAGCGTGGGGATGATCAGATAAACCTTGGCTCTTGGCTGTTTTCAATCATATGTGCTGCCCATTACTGAACTGTGTGGTTTTCAGGAGTTCCCCATTAAGACATCCTGTGATATCTATGACCAGCTTCCAGATTTTCTCTTCCAGAGCGAAACATTTAAAGATTTCTCATGTAGTGAAAATTTTGGTTTCTTTAAAAATGCAATTGTGTTATGTGATTGTAGTTTTGTTTTAATCTTAGGTGTGGGGTATGGGGGCTGCATTAGATTGTCCACAGCTGATAACTATGATTTGAATCGTGCTCTAGGAAGGGTGTGATTTTTGCCAGGTGCAGATAGTTACATTCGGAATTCTGGGAATTTTTGAGAGAATATACATGTGAGAGCCCCAGGAGGGCTGTACCCATTGAATGTTTCAGGCTGCCCTGGGTTCTGTCTTAGTTTGATTTTCTAATTCTTTGTGTGGTTTGGCTGTTGTTTCACTTGGCTTCTCGATGAACTGTGTAATAATCTACAACTGAAAAAATGAAGTTCTTGTTTGCTAACATATTTTGATAACAGATACACTTAGGTGATGTTTGCTTTGTGGATTTCAAGATATAAGATCATCTTGTATGCTTTGGAAAAAATAAGTCAAAGCTAGACGTCACTTATTTTAAGCTTAACCTTACTCCCAATATTGCAAACTTTGGCTGTCTTATTTTTTATAATTTCAATATTCTCAAAAATGTTTGGTTTCAAGTTAAGTATATATTACATGTTAATGATCAATTTGCTTGAAATGGAAAAATTAAACTAAAATTTTGGTCAAAAAGTATTTGTCAACAATTCATCTTTGAGCTGGTTTTGCAGAAACTACATTCCTTAAGCTACTTGGAACTAATTACAGAGAACATTTAATTTAAAAAAATATTAACATTAAATTATGTGTTTGTTATCTAAGAAGAGAAGCCCAGAAAGTGGGGTATTTCCAGATCTGTTCTAGGGAAAGTCAGGCTTGTTATTAAGAACACGGTGATTTCCAGATTTTACTTTGCCACATTTCAAGGTTGGACTTTGCCCTGAGCACAACTGATACATCAAATACCAATCCCAAGGATATCCTTTCCTTAGATGTTCTTCTTTAAAGCAAATCTTCTCCCAGAGATCCCAGCAGGCTGCTCACTACACACTGTTACTAAGGGAGGCACAGGAAAGGTGGACGAATTACCTTGTTTTATGTGGAGGAATTGAGGCCTACACCTTATGCCCAGTACTTCCAGGAAAACCCATTCCTTAAGACAATGGCCACCTCTAACTTCAAACTGTCAGTTATCAAGAAATGTTTCACATGCCAATCCTTGTTGACTAATATTTCCAGATATGGAAAGATTTACCCTATTCCTGTGATTTATGACCTCACTCCTCTGTCTCTAATTTTTTTGTCTCTACTAAGTACAGAAGGATTCCAATGACAATGCCCATCTACAATTGGCTGGATTTATAGTTACAACTTCTCTGGAAGAAGACTGGTACAATGTACTATATTTATGATTTGGAAATACTAAAACTGGAAAAATATTTTCAAACCACAAAGCAGTCTCTACAATTAGTATCTAGAATATATAGAGAACGCTCAGACTCAATAAAAACTGAAAATAATTCAATCTTAAAGTTGTCAAAAGATACATTAATTATGTTTTTTTTAACCTTTAGCACTTAGCAATTCACTCCTCAATGTTCATGAGTGAAATGGTATTTCTAATTTTCTTTAAAATAATTTCATCCCATGGGACTCCTGGACAAAATAAGAAACAACAACTGTTAAATGTTGAGATCTGATAATAGGTGTGGGGTTCTCAGGGCTTGTTCTGTCTTGTGTATATTTGAAGTATTTTATGATAGAAAATGTCTGTTTTAACTTATGAATAAAAGTATCTTGATGAACAAAATAAGTAAAAAAAAAAATGGTGCCAGCCAGATGACCCAGGCATTGAAAGTGCTTGTCATACAAGCCTGATGACCTGAGTTCAGTCCCTGGAACTCATAACACAGGAAGAGAACTGACCACAAAAAAAATCGTCCTCGAAAATAACCCTGGTAATGAGGCAGATACTCATCAGAACACATACACACACACACACACACACACACACACACACACACACACACACAATGCATACACACAAAGGCATGCACTTGTATGCATGCACACACCTATACACACATGTATGCAAGACACACACAGGCATGTACATCTCTCTCATACAAAATAACAGAACTTAAGTAGAAGTACATTTTTTAAAGAATCACAACTGAGAACTAAGAGGTCCCTCGGAGGTTAAAGTGCTTGCCATTCCCCAAGAGAGGATCCCAGTTTTGGTTCTAAGCACTCACGTTGGGCACTATTGCCTACAACTTCAGTTCCAGGAGTGACCCAATACCTCTGTCCTCCATGGCCACTTGCACGCCATGCACATAACCCCTGTGGTAGTTTGATTAAATATGGCCACCAGAGGCCCATAGAGAGTGGCACTATTAGGAGGCATGGCCCCGTTGGAGTAGGTGTAGCCTTGTTAGAGGAAGTGAGTCACTGGGGGTCAGCTTTGATGTTTCAGAATCTCAAGCTAGGCCTAGTGGCTCACTCTTGCTGCTGCCTGTGGACCCAGATATAAAACTCTCAGCTCCTTCTCTGCCTTTGTGCACCCATGATTCCCTCAATGATGATAATGGACTAAACCTCTGAATTGTAAGCCAGCTGTGATTAAATGATTTCCTTTATGAGTTGCTGTGGTCATGGTGTCTCTACACAGCAAGGGAAACCCTAACTAAGATACTTGCTCCCCCAGCACACAACACACAAAAAATTAAAAACAAAGTAGGTTTTAACTCACAAATGAATATTTAACTAAAATACACATGTGTCTGACAAATAAGGAAATGGAGATATGGTAGATATTTCTAGGAAAGTGAACATTAAAACTATAGAGATGTTACAAATTATGTATCAAAAAGAATAAAGAAAAAACAGCAGGAGCACTATGCTGTGGCAATATGAGGTAACCAGGTATCTCAGAGATTTCAGTTGGGAATGTATGACTACAAAAGCAATTTGGAAAAGAGTTTCACAGTTTAAAAAATAAAAACCAAATAAACACACAAAGTACTCCATGAAACAGCAACTGTATTTCTGGGCAATGAAGAGTTACGTTCATGCAAAATCTGTACACAGATGCTTATAACAGCATTATTTGTGATAACACAAAGCTGGATATAACCCAGATGCCTTTCAGTCGGTGAATGATTAAACAAATTGGGCAGAATAATATTCAGCAATAACAAGGGATTACTGACTAACACACATAACAATTTGGTTAAGTCTTCAGGAAAAAAATGACTAACAAAAAGACTAAAATCTTCAATATTATATAATTCAGCTTACAAACCATTACTAAAATAAAAGTTTTCGAAGCAGGGGATCCAGTAGTGAAGTGAAGAGGAATGATATCAAGTGATTACAAAAAAAAAAGTCAAACTAATATAAATGGTCCTAAAAGGTTATCACCAAGAGACTAAAGGAGCGAGGTCAGTCAGAAAGCTACCATGTGAGACTGAACAAGAAACTAGAAGTCTGATCCCAGGAAAAGAGGAGTATCCTAAGCCATACATGTAATATTTCAATGGAAGAAATGACAGGATCTAAAGACATGATAGATGGGAAACTACTGAAAAATAGGAAAACCCACATAGCGCTGAAGAGGATGTGAATGTTTATATGGAACCAAGAATAGTGAGTGTCCATGTGACACTTAACAGTATGCTGTCATTGAGAAAAAAAAAACCTATCAGAATGAAATGAAAAGTGAAATTAATAATATTTCATGTGTTGGTGGCTGAAGTTCAAGAAAAAACACACCATTAAAGAACCTGTTGACCATGAAGCTTGGAGAAAGCTAATTAGCAAGTTTGCCAAGGTCACTGCTGATGAAAATCTATGGCCAAAAAAAGTCTATACTGCTAAATCCACACTCTATAAGACTTTGCCCCAGAAAGATACTAACTAAGCCTATTCAGACAGCTCCTGTAAGACTGAAATCCAGACAGCTCCTGTAAGACTGAGGAGAAGAGAGAGGTTGAGCCAGGCGATGATAAGGCCACAGGCAGGCATCAGTATATAGGACTGTGATAGGTGAAAGCGTGCCTCCTTCCTGTTTCAGAGAAGTAATAGTTCTCACCACAATGTTTACAAAACTCCTAGATCACCAGTGACCTCTCTCCCGATTGGTTTCACAAGATTTTGTAGCAGCGGCTGTGTTCACTGCAGGGAAGCTGCCCTAGGTGGGGGCTGCAGGAGTTTGCTATTCCTGGATATTACATGTTCTTTTAGCCATCCAGTTGACATTCTCTGCAAAAATAATTCCTATCCCATAACCTTTGCCTCAAATATGACTTTCTGAGGTCAGCAATGTCACCAAGGAGCCCTACATCAATGCACAGTGGACATCAAAGTGCTTTCTTTAACAGTAGACTCCTGCAGAGATGAGAGGCCTGGGTGGGGAATGTTTTCAATGGAGGGTATCATGGCAAGTGTCAGGTAGTGTGTTGCCAGCACTCAGAACACAGCAAGGGCACACAGCGTGTAGTCTGATGAGGGCTACAACTCCATTTAGAGACCACATTGCTCAAGAGGGCTACTCTGAAAGAATATCAGGTAAGAAAACAAGTGATATCTGATCTTGCATATGCGTAAATAGGAGTCTTCCACAGCTAGACATTATGTAAAATGTTAACACTGAAAAATGGGACTTCAGCAGTCTACCTTTTGTAGGCCAGTGTGCTCAAAGTTGCTTCACACACAGAATTTTGAAAACTACTGCATAAATGCCATACACCCTACATGTTTATATTTGAAACAAATGATTCTTTGTCATTGCTTGGAGTGGTTGTCTGGTTTCCAAAAGAGCTCACTGTGTAAAGGCAGGTGCTCTAAAATATAAGAAGATGTGAGTTCTAAAGCTCTCCTTATCTTCTGAGACACTTCAGATGGGGAGTAGTCTGCGCTGGAATCTCGAAGTGTCAAAGTGAATATTTTTACGCATGCTTCATTATGAAGTAGGAAAGAATAATTTAGGACTGTGTATTTTATTCTTGGGAATAAATAATGCTTTACAATTATTGATATGAAGCATAGTAATGGCAAAGAACTCTGCAAAGACAGCCGACCTCTCTACTGACCACCGCTCATTTCTGTTTCCTCTCCCTGGAAGCAATGACGTCTCATGGAGACTTTAGATAGCAGGCTTTAAAATTAAGAAATAAATGTGTACCTCTCTGGTAGGCACACAGCACGATTTAGACACTGACTATTTTTGAGAACTGAAAAATAGGCCCCAAAGAACTGAGTCACTGCTTATAAGAATGTTTGCAATAGAAGTCAGTCACCCGAGATAAATAGAAATGGCAATTATACTGGTTTTTCTCCCTAGCAAACAGCAGACAAGACTGTAAACTCTTCTAAGCCCACGGAATGCTTTCCCAGACAGCTTTCATTTTCACCATCTTCTTTGGAATGTGTCTGTGGAGTCAGCCATTTCATCACCCCATGGAGAGGGCCCGTAGAGACAGAGGCCCTACAACTCTCATAACTCAAGGAGGTTTTATGGTTCATTTGTTTTCCTGATCAACAGAAATGCAGCACCATAACCCATTATTCTGTCTCAAGCATCTGTTTAAGTGAAACTGTCCAACTTAGACATTTGTGACTCCAGGTGCTAATTGTAGTTGTAATGTTTGCTCCTATTCCCAACTGGCTGTGCTTCATATTTTTTAAATTAAATGGCTGTGCTGTCTTCATTTACGTTCTTGAATTCTGTCTTCTCATTTCTGATGACAAAACTAACATTGTTTTACCTGAAGTACTCTTATTAAGTAAGTATTATGTGTCCAATTATAAAATCATGCTATCATGCTATCATGCTATCATGCTATGTATTTACTTAGAGAACAGAGTGCAACAGATCTCCCCAAATTCTGGCATCCCATTCAGCGTGTGTGAGCTTCCTGGGTTAATTATTCTTTAATTTACAAACTTAATTTACAATGACCTTCTGACATGTCACTACATGTGTGAATATTAAAATGATTGTCACCTCTTTTCCTTTTACAAACTGTACAAGTCTTGGTGTGTGTGTTTGTGTGTGTGTGTGTGTGGTGTGTGTGTGTGTGTGTGTGTGTGTGTGAGAGAGAGAGAGAGAGAGAGAGTAGCTCAGAACTTCAGAGAATGTTGTCCAAAACCTAACTGCAAATTTAAAAGCCACATTTTATAAAGTGCATGCACATGCATGTATGCGCATGTGCATTTGGTTGCCAAATTTTATTGCTGTAAGCTTCCCACAATATTTTTTTTAATATCAGACAAACGGGCGTCAGTATGATTAATTCTGACGAGTACTTATGTTTTTCCTACACACAGTGACCTCTGGAAGCTCTGAGTTCAGCTAACTAAGCACAGTGTCTCTTCAGTTAACTGAAATGTTTGTAAATAAATGATATCTTTCCTCCATTAACATGTCTCCATCTTGACCTACCAGAAAGAATTGTGTGGGCATTCTCAGATGACTAATTTGTCTTTTCTGTAATGAAATGCAAACAGCAAAAAGACTTCAGAAACTACAAAATATTATATATATATGTATATATATATATATTTCAAAGGAGAATTCCTCCTACTTTTAAGAAAATATTTCCCAAGTTTCTATCTTTTTAATGAAGCCTGAAGTTGAGTGATTGACAATAAATTATATTTGAATTTTGATTTGTGGATAAAAGAGAGCTGTTCCGTATGATCTCACTTCACTTACATGGAAACCCTATAGCATGAGTATAATTATTATTATTATTCCCATATTGCAAATGTATTAACTAATACTCAAGAAAATAAAATAAATTCTCCAGGTTTTACAGACAGCAAATGCTTAGTTAGGTTTTCATTCCTAGATCATGGCTCTTGACCGACATGCCAAAGAATGCACATGCAAATACATGTGACATAAATTCACAGATAAAAAGAAACTCTTCTTAAAATAAGGAATCCTCAATACAGAAGCAACAACAGTCAACCCAAACAGATGGAATTTATCAAACTCAAAAGCTTATGTGTAGCTAACAGAACAATCAATGGGATAAAGAGACAATCTGCAGGATAAAAGAAAGTACTTGCCAATCAACTTTTATTAAGAGGTTTTTATTCAAAATATATAAAGGATTCAAATTAATACCAAGAAAACAAAGAACTCTATTTAATAACAGGCAAAGGAACAAAATAGATAATTCTCAAGAAGAAGATATAGAAAAAGCATACCACGCATGTCAGAAAGTCTTCAATATCACTAGTCATCAGGGAAATGCAATGAGTAACTACCTTATATCCTTAAAAAGGACTTTTGTAGCCAATGTTTACTAAACAAAAACCTCTGTGGTCAGTGTGCAATACCTCTTTATGAATTGTTGGTCAGCCTTCCGAAACACCCAAAACAATACAGGCTTTTGCCATTTATTCTGATTGCTGCCAAACTACTTGGTAAGATGTTCTTGCTGAAAATGCCTCACATTTTGATTGTGAGGTATAGGAAAATTAAGCTGTGACTGAAATGTAAAATTCTGCCCTGATAGCTAACTTTCATAGTCCAGAAAGTGCCATGTAGGCTACTCTGAGAGAAAAGGTGTCAATGACCTTACTCACTGTGAATATTACAATCAACAATACCAATCTACTAGGTAATATTGCTCAGTGACATAACAATGGTTTTCATCTTATGGGATAACCAACCACCTCCTGACTGGATTAGAAGCCTACTCTACTAGAGGGATTTCATACCTGATAAACTCCATCAAAATGCTGTGGCTGAGGAGATCATAGGGCAGGCTTAATACAGTTATTTATCTAAACTATCATGGTGGCTACCTGATGTCTATATATCTTGCTTATGCCCATAGACAGATGATATTCCAACACTACAGCTACACAGATCATCCTGGGTCTTAAAAAACAAAACAAACAAAAACAAAACAAAAACTCCACAACCAAACAACATACAAGTTATAAGTGTATGAGGGTGATTTGTAATGGGGGTGAGAGGAGATCTGGGGACACAGCAATTAGAATGAATGCTATACATGATGAAATTATCAAAGAACAAATTCAATAAATGTTTTTAAGGGGAAAATGGCTTTTTTACCAAAGAACAAAGCTCAGTCTGTTTTTATGAGCTTGTGAAGAAAACCCAACCATGGTGTGGTTTTGGTAGGATCCAAATGAATATAACCATATGGAAATAAATGTTCAAGATTATATATTCATACTTGTAGTGGTATAATTCCTAATACCAAAGATATGGAATCGACCTATGTATCCATACATTCTGTGTGGATAAAGAAAATATGGCATAAATGCACAATGGAATTCTCAGACTTTAAAAAGTTGAAGACCAGAGCAGTTGTAATAAAAACTGTATGGTTTTTTATTGGTACAGAGAAAGGTAGGTAAATCAATGGAATAAATTTGAAGACCCAGAAATGAAACCACACACCTGTGGTCACTTGATCTTTAGCAAAAGAGCTAAAACCATCCAGTGGAAAAAAGACAGCATTTTGAACAAATGGTGTTGGTTCAACTGTAGGTCAGCATGTAGAAGAATGCAAATTGAACCATTCTTATCACCCTGTACAAAGATCCAGTCCAAGTGGATCAAGGACCTCCACGTAAAACCAGATACACTGAAACTAATAGAAGAGAAAGTGGGAAAGAGCCTCAAACATATGGGCACAGGGGAAATTTTCCTGAGCAAAACACCACTGGCTTATGCTCTAAGATTAAAAAATCAACAAATAGGACCTCATAAAATTGCAAAGTTTCTGTAAGCAAAGGACATTGTCAATAGGACAAAACGGCAACCAACAGATTGGGAAAAGATTTTTACCAATCCTACATCCGATAAAGGGCTACTATCCAATGTATACAAAGAACTCAAGAAGTTAGACTCCAGAGAATCAAATAACCCTATTAAAAATGGGTATAGAGCTAAACAAAGAATTCTAGACTGAGGAATATCGAATGGCCATGAAGTACCTAAAGAAATATTCAACATCCTTAGTCATCAAGGAAATGCAAATCAAAACAACCTTAAGATTCTACCTCGCACTAGTCAGAATGGCTAAGATCAAAGACTCAGGTGACAGCTGTTACTGGTGAGGAAGTGGAGAAAGAGGAACACTCCTCCATTGTTGGTGGGATTGCAAGTTGGTACAACCACTCTGGAAATCAGTCTGGTAGTTCCTCAGAATTTTGGACACTGTACTACCTGAGAACCCATCTATATGTCTCCTGGGCATATACCCAAAAGATGCTCCAACATACAACAAAGACACATGCTCCATTATGTTCATGGCAGCCTTACTTATAATAGCCAAATGCTGGAAAGAACCCAGATTCCTTTCAACAGAGGAATAGATACAGAAAATGTGCTACATTTCCACAATGTAATACTACTTGACTATTTAAAAAAAGACTGTGAAATTCTTATACAACTGGATGGAACTAGAAGACATCATCCTTAGTGAGGTAACCCAATCATAAAAAAACACACATAGTATGCACTCACTGGTAAGTGGATATTAGCCCAAAAGCTCAGAATACCCAAGATACAATTCACAAACCACATGAAGCTCAAGAAGAAGGAAGACCAAAGTGTGGATGCTTCAGACCTTCTCAGAAGGGGGAACAAAAATACTCACGGGAGGAAATACAGAAACAGTGTGGAGCAGAGACTGAAAAGCCATCAGAGAGTGCCCCACATGGGGATGCTTCCCATACACAGCCACTGAACCCAGACACTATTGTGGATGCCAAGAAGTACATACTGACAGGAGCCTGATAAAGCTGTCTGCTGAGAGTCTCTGCTAGAGCCTTACAAATACAGAGGCAAATGCTCACAGCCAACCATTGAACTGAGAACAGGGTCCCCAATGGAGGAGTTCGAGAAAGAACTGAAGTAGCTGAAGGGGTTTGCAACCCCATAAAAAGAGCACAATATCAACCAACCAGACTGCCCAGAGCTCCCAGGGACTAAACCACCATCCCAAGAGAACACAGGAATGGACCTATGGATCTATCCACATATGTAGCAGAGGTTGACCTTATCAGGCATCAATAGGAGGAGAGGCCCTAGGTCCTGTGAAGACTCAATGCCCCAATGTCGGGGAATGCCAGGGCAAGGAAGTGGGAGGGAGTGGGTGAGTGGGTGATGGAGCACCCTCATAGAAGCAGTGGGGTGGGAGGAGGTGGGATAGCAGGTTTCTGGAGGAGAAACCAGGAAATGGGACAGCATTTAAAATATAAATAAAAAACTAAATATTTTTTTAAAAAGTTGAAGACCTCACTTGTGACAACATGGATGAACATGTTTAGTTATATTATCGAGACAAAGAAGACAAAAACTTTAGAGCTGTACTTATTAAATATAAAAGTGAATTTATATAGAAAGTAGAAAGATATGGATATATATTGTATAAAATAATATACCACTCCTTAATATTACAGAGATTTAAAATGTTTTAATCACAGAAAGTGATGGCTATTGAAGGTGATAAAAATACTGATTAGTTTCATCCAATTATTCCATTCTATATACCTATATCAAAGCATCACATTATACACTATAGACGTACACTTTTTCCATTGGCCAACAGAACAAATAAGTACATTAAAATATGACAAGAAAACTTCAAAAGATTTTAATTTTCTTACACAAGTCACTGATTTGTGTACTTTCTGATTACTACTCTTATGCCTTCAAGACTGCATATATTTCAAAGTGAAATAAAATCTGATTGATTACAAAGCCCATATTTAAAAAATTTTAACAATAAAAGTCACCATGTTTTCTATTATTTGCTTACAAAACCAAATATATAGTTCCATCTGCAAATTATGTTACCTAGTCAAAGTAAATTTGTGTGTGCTGCCAACTGAAAGAAAATAATATTCATTTTACTAATTAGATATTTCTAATATTTCCAACCAGGTGTTGGTTTACTATTATTGTATAATAACAATTTCTTAAATGAAATATATTTTCAGTTTTGTATAGATTAGACAGCATTAGCTGCTGTAATCCATTCATACTTCCTTTAATTTTAAAACTTATTATATTTCTTTGTTATAGGTTTACTGTGTTACACATTCTCCTTCATATCCTCTTTCCTTCCTTGATCACTACTTATAGTAGTCATTTTCCCTCAAAAGTTTTGTTTTTACAACACTATAAATATATGATTTTATGTATGTATGTGAGAGAGAACAGATTTTTTTCACTGAAACTATATGCTATATGCACCTTCCCAAAATGGCAAAAATATCATTCTTTGTGGTTGAAAACTTCTATTTTGTATATATAATACATTTTCTTTACCCATTCTTCTGCTGTTGGACACCAAGTTTGACTCCATTACTTAGATGTTGTGATTAGTGATGCAACAAATGTGATGTGTGGGTATCCCTGTGACATACTGGCTGGTTCAACTCCAGCTTTCAGTGGCTGCAACAGGAGCTTACCTCTGTTTATATAGCAGCCAGTGGTATTTCTTGGAAGTTTCTTCCCTTCATAGTGCATTAACGAGTTTCATATCACTATCATGAAACAGCTCAAAGCAATTAGCTTATCAAGAGAAAGGTTTAATTGGGCTCATGGTTTTGAGCTCAAATCCAAGCTTAAGTTGGCCTTATCCCAAGAGTCTCTGGCAAAGCAGTACTAATAGCAGAAGCATGTAGCAGAATATGCCAAGAGCTGAAAATTAAAGATAAAGAGGTAGGGGCTGAGGTCCCACTGTCCCCTTTCAGGGCACGTCTCATACTATGCTTTACTTCTCAAATGTTTCATTACCTCCCAACTGCACCAATCTGAGGACCAAGCCCAAAACACATGGACCTATGGAGAATAATTTATCAAAGCCCAGCAACAGGGCTATCCATGGATTCAGGTGATTTCCAGCTTATAGTGCTGCCACATTCTCAATTAATTAGCAGAATAGGAAGCGAGTTTAGGAAGTACCTCCTCCGGCCTCCTTCTGCTCAGTCCCTGTCACATGATCTACTCCCATAGACCGCTGTGTTTTAGTTCCCAACTCACGGCTGCTTCCCGACAACACCTTGTCTTAGGGCAGGAAGTCTTGGATTTAAACATCTAGCTGCCATCCCTGTGCCACTTTGAAAAGTCATGTTACCTGGCTGCCTCTGTTCTACCAAACCTAAGAACTTTTTTTGTTACACATCTATAACCCAGAGGCTAACTAAAAACATTCCCTTTGGTATGTAAATATAATTTGAAAAATGAAACTATTCTTATCCCCCCTCAAAACTGTTGTATGAATGCATGAGTGTCCATGTGTAGTGTTGTATGAGTGAGTGTTCATGTGTGTAGTGTATACATGTGTGTGCACATGTGTATGTGGTTGTGCACTATTGTACAGATGAGCAGGGGACAGAGGTTGATATTGGGTGGCTTTCTTCATCATTCTCCAGCTTATTCTTTGAGGCAGAGTCTCTCACTGAACCTAGAGCTCTGGTTTTCAAGTGTTCCAGGAATCCTACTTACCCTATGCTAAGGTTAAAGCCATGGGTCGCCAAACCTGAAATGGGTGCTGAATATGCAAATCTGTGTCCAAATACTTTGCACATGGGAAAATATTCCCATCCCCAAACTAATTTACATTTATCTAACTGGAACTACAAATGAACATTCATCAAAACACCCCTAAACTATGATGAAAGAATTTCGTAAAACAAGTCCAGATAAACTGCAAGGAAACAATTCTGGGTATTCATTCAAGAATTGCATATCCAGCATGTGCCTATCTCTTCTCTGTATGACTTTGTGTGACTACTAGGGTGTATATAATGACAAAGGGAACTACCTCCAGAATCACTTTTGCAAACTTTAACCTTGGGGCAGTAGTAAATAGCATTGTCTCACTAATCGGAAATAATCAAACACAAAATAAGGGATTTACTACAACTAATGCTGCATATAACATGTATTGTGCCCTTAATATAAAAATGTATCTATAAATTTAAATGTAAAAGAAAACATTGTAAGTTACTACTATTTTTGCCATTTAAACAGTTATCATACAAAATCTCAGAATTCAAACATGCTTTGTAACGTAATTAAACTCTAGGTCTTTAAGGCAATATATACAAATACCAATACTGGAGACTTGACTGTATTGTATTTTGATAAACTTTGCATTTTTTTTCTTTCTTTATTTTTACACTCCAGATTTTATTCCTCTCCTGGTCCACTCCCTGCCCCCTGACAGTTCCACATCCCATACTGCCTCCCCACCCCACGCCTGGGTCTCCACAAGGATGTCCCCCACCTCACCCCCCCACCAGACCTCTAAACTTCCTAGGGCCTCCAGTCTCTTGAGGGTTAGGTGCATCTTCTCTGACTGAACCCAGACCTGGGAGTCCTCTGCATATGTGTTGGGGGCCTCATCTCAGCTGGTGTATGCTGCCTGGTTGTTAACCCAGTGTCTGAGAGATCTCAGGGATCCAAGTTAATTGAGACTGCTGGTCCCCCTACAGGGTTGCCCTACTCCTCGGCTTGATCCAGACTTTTCTAATTCAACCACAGGGGTCAGCAACTTCTGTTCATTGGTTGGATGCATATATCTGCATCTTACTCTTTCAACTACTTGTTAGGTCCCTTTTTGTGAATGCCCCATAGCCTCAGTAATGGTACCAGGTCTTAGGACCTCCCCTTGATCTGGATCCCACTTTGGGCCTGTCGCTGGACCTTCTTTTCCTCCGGCTCTTCTCCATTTCCATCCCTGCATTTCTTTCAGACAGGAAGAAATATGGCAAGGCTGTGGGATAGCAACCCCATCCCTCACTTGATGCCCTGTCTTTCTGCTGGAGGTGGACTCTACAAGTTCCCTCTCCCCACTGTAGGGCATTTCATCTAGGGTCCTCCCTTTGAGTCTTGTTAGTCTTTCACTTCCCAGGTCTCTCGGACATTCTAGAGGGTCCATCCAACCTCCTTCTTCCAGAGGTCGCCTGTTTCCATTCTTTCTGCTGGTCCTTAGGGCTTCAGTCCTTCCCTCCCCACCCAATACCAGACCTTGTTCCCCTCTCCCCCAAGCCCCATCCCCTTTCCCTTTCCTGTCCCTCCCTCCCCCCCCCCTTGTGGGATTGAGGCATCCTCAGCCTGTTGACCTTTGTAAGAGCTGCAGACCGTATTTTGGGCATTGTCTTAGTCAGGGTTTCTATTCCTGCACAAACATCATGACCAAGAAGCAAGTTGGGGAGGAAAGAGTTTATTCAGCTTATACTTCCACATTGCCGTTCATCACCAAGGAAGTCAGGACTGGAACTCAAGCAGGTCAGGAAGCAGGAGCTGATGCAGAGGCCATGGAGGGATGTTTCTTACTGGCTGGCTTCCCCTGGCTTGCTCAGCTTGCTTTCGTATAGAACCCAAGACCACCAGCCTAGGGACAGCACCACCCACAGTTGGCTGGGTCCTCCCACCTTGATCACTAATTAAGAAAATGCCTTACAGCTGGGTCTCATGAAGGCATTTCCACAATTGAGGCTCCTTTCTCTGTGATAATTCCAGCTTGTGTCAAGTTGACACACAAAACTAGCCAGTACAATCATTCTGTACTTTTTTCTTTGTCTACTATCCTTGTATTAGTGAGAACATACTGTGCATGTCCTTTTGGGCCTGAATTACCTCATTCAGGATGATATTTTCTAGTTACATCCAATGCCTACAAAATTCATGATGTCCCCGTTTTTAATAGCTGAGTAGTATTCCATTGTGTAAAGGAGCCACATTTTCTGTATCCATTTTTCTGTCATGGGATATCTAGGTTGTCTCCAGCTTCTGGCTAAGGCTTCCAGGCAAGAGGAGCCTCTGTCAAGATAGTTTTGCTGCAGATACCCTCTTGGAAATATATGTGCTGTCAAGAACAAATTTCCATAGATTTGATAAAAGAGAAAAGAATGGAAGTGCTATGCAAAATCTCCAGGGATATGCAGTGAATAGTGTCTGTAATTGAGGGAAAAAAGGTAGCAAGAGAATGTGGAATCACAGCTTCCCAGCAAACCTAGATAATTTGTGTCTTTATGTACATATGTATACATATGTAAAGCTATTTTTATAACCTCCGAGTCCATAACACTATTTTTCATGGTGAAAATCTATGATCTTAACTTTTCTCAATTCAGCAAATGTTCTTATATTTTTATTGCAATCTCTACCCTATACAATCAGATTCACATACTCAAATAGCTTACTGTGTAGACAATACAAATCAGGAAAGAAAAAAACCTCAGATAGTTGTCTTCTTTGCATAAAGAAAGCCTACACATTTATTTGAATAAGTGCTTTAAACCTACTCACTAAACTATGGTATGTAGTGTACATGGATATATAAGAACTCTGAAAGGCACACTCAATCTCATTCATAATATTTAAGTACAGAGAAGTATGGTGCTTTCTTCATATTTTAAAATAGTAAAATGCTGTTTTGCATTTTATTGAGACATGGATGCTTTTGTTACTCAATAACTCTCCCATAAAACTGGTGGTTACAGATTTGTGGTTACAGTCTACCAGATAAAATCCTTTCTGCATACCTGTACCACATGAGCCTAACCACTCAGTAGTGAAAGGGACGTAAACCAGTCCTCTTCACAATGCAACTGAACAGTTTGTCTGAATTTGGGTTATCGGAGCATGCATTTTCCAGGAACATATAACATATAAAGATGAGGACTCATGAATAATGTTTTCAAATGGACTTCAATAAAGACTGTTGGATTTTGTTTGTTTACTGAGAAGACACTGTCACAGTGGAAAGAGAGCTAAACATGGGTTTGAGGTCCTGACTACTCAGTGTATGTCAGGTACTTTCCATGTACTTACATACATTATTTGGGCTCTTTTAGACATGACTGGTTCATGGAAGTAATATTCTTTCTTTGTAGAATTATTGTAAGGAGTAAATGCAATCAATCATGTTTGTGATTCCTAGTTGCATTATATTGTCTCCCAGCTTGAGTCTGGTGATGCATTCCACTAGCTTACTCATGTTTAGGAACACATCAGGACAAACCTGCTAGAAGCATATTGGCAAAGAGACTGGCAAGTCCACAGTGTTCTCTTTGAAATAGAAAGTAGCTTGGAAAGATGAAGTAGCCATAAATTCATGGTTCCTGGAAGGATGCGTGAAGCCACCATCTCTTCCTGGAAGTTGTCTGTTACTCCTGCCTTGCTGGGTTCCATCATCTGGAACATGTGAGAAAAGTGTCACAACAGAAAGTAAAGAAATGCTCTTCTGATGGTCCCCAAGCTTGGCTTTCACACGGGCAATGTTGGTATATCAAGACTTCACCCCTCCAGTTGTTGCAAAAGTCGAATGACTCCTGTGGGTATCAATGGACCCAGAAAATTCTGGGTAGGAAGTTGATCTATCAGCGTGCTGCGGGCATTGAGGGGAGAGGAGTTTCTAGAGTGATCGCTGGACACTCAAAGATATTGGATCTTATGTGACTGAAAGTGGCATGACCAATAGGTCATTGCCTTCACATGATGACACCTGTGTCTGTGTGCAGGTGATGCATAGAAAACACAAAAGCACATGCCCATATCATATGACCATTCAATAGAATTCAAGAAAGCCATTTTTTTTACTCTCAAGAACTAAAAACTTCTGTGAAATGGGATGTGAAATTCAAATGATGTTGCCACATTGACTCTTTTTCCTTTTCTCAAACATAAAAAAGGATGTGAAAAACTCCTCTTAAAACACATGTTCAACATACTATGAGGATTTTTTTTAAAGAGTAGAAATACTTCCTCTCTGCTCACTGAGTTGCTGGGCCTGACACAGGCCTGCCATTAAACAGTAAGTGCACTTTTAACTTTGAATAAACATAGAGGTAGGTGTCCAGGAGTCTTAGAGGCAGATTTGAAAAATAATGTTCACTGTTTGCTTTCTGCTTTTCTTTTCTTCCTCTGTGGCAGTGTAGTATGAGTCCTGAACTCCACCAATTCCTGCTCTTTACCCTTAACCACACACTGTTTTACATTATCTATAGCATGCGGCAGGATGAGGTTAGATAACCGGTATGCTCGACCAAGCAAAGCACCTCTGGCATTGTCGAAAGAGTGATGGTTTTCCTTCCTCTGAGTTCAATGCTTCAACACCTTCCAAATGCACCCTTTATTTCTAGTATCCAAAGGCAGGATGGCAAGCCAAGGAAGGAACCATTTTTTGGTCTTCATCCTGTTCTGGCAAGTTATTCTAGGGCCTGTTTCCTTGCCTATAACATGGAGGTTACGGCCCCTCCCAAAGGTATTTTCATGGAAGTTAAAAGGGTTAAGTACAAAAGAGTAACTGCTTCGCACTAGAAGTGTGAGCACTTAATCATGATGCTTTCCGTGGGAACTTCTTGTCAATCCTGTATCTGCAGGACAGAGGAACGGTACCTGGAACAAGTAAGTACAAAGCAAATATTTGTAAGGAATGATTAAGTGCAGAAGCATGCTGTTTCCCTTTGCTTGACCTAAATGATCCCTTTATAGACTGTGGGACCTGTGTGGGCGTACACAGGACAAGTGTTTAGAAACTGTGCTCTCAATGGAAATCAAGAAACTTCCCCTGGCTTCTCGTCACCCGCACTGTATTTTCCATGACCCATTATCACATGCTTTCATAGCGAATATAACCTGCCCCATCTTGTACCAGGTACAGATCTTAACTAGATTCTTGAACTCTTGTCTGTGTGCCAGCATGCCTCTGTGCTGCCTCTGTCAAGGCTGCCTGGAGTGTAGTAGTTTTCCTCCTATAGCCCTGAGTCAGGATACAACAAATACTCTCTGGAGTGGCTATTTTCCACGGATCTTGTGAGTAAATATTTGTATCAGAATAATTTGTCTTTTATAGACACTTTTCAATATTTTCCTTTCCCCTAACAGTATTGCAAGTAGTAGAGTTAGATTAAGTGCTACTAAAGTGGGATATGTGTCCTGATGACTCTCTTTGGTGACCTAGAGGACATTCTCTTTTTTTCCTCCATCTTTATTAAATTGGGTATTTCTAATTTACACTTCAATTGTTATTCCCTTTCCCGGTTTCCAGGCCATCATCCCCCTAACCCCTCCCTCTCCCCTTCTATATGGGTGTTCCCCTCCCCATCCTCCCCCCATTACCGCCCTCTCCCCAACAATCACGTTCACTGGGGGTTCAGTCTTGGCAGAACCAAAGGCTTTCCCTTCCACTGGTGCTCTTACTAGGCTATTCATGGCCATCTATGAGGTTGGAGCCCAGGGTCAGTCCATGTATAGTCTTTGGGTAGTGGCTTAGTCCCTGGAAGCTCTGGTTGCTTGGCATTGTTGTTCATATGGGGTCTCAAGCCCCTTCAAGCTCTTTCAGTCCTTTCTAAGATTCCTTCAACAGGGGTCCCGTTCTCAGTTCAGTGGTTTAATGATGGCATTCACCTATGTATTCTCTGTATTCTGACTGTGTCTCTCAGGAGAGATCTACATCCGGTTCCTGTCAGCCTGCACTTCTTTGCTTCATCCATCTTATCTAGTTTTGTAGCTGTATATGTATGGGCCACATGTGGGGCAGGCTCTAAATGGGTGTTCCTTCTGCCTCTGTTCTAAACTTTGCCTCCCTATTCCCTCCCAAGGGTATTCTTGTTCCCCTTTTAAAGAAGGCATGAAGCATTCCCATTTTGGTCATCTTTCTTGAGTTTAATGTGTTCTGTGCATCCAGGGTAATTCAAGCATTTGGGCTAATAGCCACTTATCAATGAGTGCATACCATGTGTGTTTTTCTGTGATTGGGTTACCTCACTCAGGATATTTTCCAGTTCCAACCATTTGCCTATGAGTTTCATAAAGTCATTGTTTTTGATAGCTGAGTAATATTCCATTTTGTAGATGTACCACATTTTCTGTATCCATTACTCTGTTGAAGGGCATCTGGGTTCTTTCCAGCTTCTGGCTATTATAAATAAGACTTCTTTGAACATAATGGAGCATGTATCTTTGTTATATGTTGGGGCATCTTTTGGGTGTATGCCCAAAGAGGTATAGCTGGGTCCTCAGGTAGTTCAATGTCCAATTTTCTGAGGAACCTCCAGACTGATTTCCAGAATGGTTGTACCAGTCTGCAATCCCACCAACAATGGAGGCATGTTCCTCTTTCTCCACATCCTCACCAGCATCTCCTCTCACCTGAGTTTTTGATCTTAGTCATTTTCACTGCTGTGAGGTGTAGTCTCAGGGTTGTTTTGATTTGCATTTCCCTTATGACTAAAGATGTTGAACATTTCATTGGGGTGTTTCTCAGCCATTCGGCATTCCTCAGCTGTGAATTCTTTGTTTAGCTCTGAACCCCATTTTTTAATAGGGTTATTTGTCTCCCTGGTCTAACTTCTTGAGTTCGTTGTATATTTTTGGATATAAGGCCTCTATCTGTTGTAGGATTGGTAAAGATCTTTTCCCAATCTGTTGGTTGCCCGTTTTGTCCTAACCAACAGTGTCCTTTGCCTTACAGAAGCATTGCAGTTTTATGAGATCCCATTTGTCGATTCTTGATCTTAGAGCATAAGTCATTGGTCTTTTGTTCAGGAAATTTTCTCCAGTGCCCATGTGTTTGAGATGCTGCCCTAGTTTTTCTTCTATTAGTTTGAGTGTATCTGGTTTGATGTGGAGGTCCTTGATCCACTTGGACTTAAGCTTTGTACAGGGTGATAAGCATGGATCAATCTGCATTCTTCTACATGCTATTCTCTGGTTGAACCAGCACCATTTGCTGAAAATGCTATCATCTTTCCATTGGATGGTTTTGGCACCTTTGTCAAAAATCAAGTGACCATAGGTGTGTGGGTTCATTTCTGGGTTTTTAATTCTATTCCACTGGTCTATCTGTCTGTCTCTGTACAAATACCATACAGTTTTTATCGCTATTGCTCTGTAATACTGCTTGAGTTCAGGGACAGTGATTCTCCCCGGAAGTCCTTTTATTGTTGAGGAGAGTTTTAGCTATCCTGGGTTTTTTGTTATTCCAGATGAATTTGCAAATTGTTCTGTCTAACTCTATGAAGAGTTGGGTTAGAATTTGATGGGGATTGCATTGAATCTGTAGATCGCTTTTGGTAAAATGGCCATTTTTACTATGTTAATCCTGCCAATCCATGAGCATGGGAGACCTTTCCATCTTCTGAGGTCTTCTTCAATTTCTTTCTTCAGAGACTTGAAGTTCTTATCATACAGATCTTTCACTTGCTTGGTTAAAGTCACACCGAGGTATTTTGTATTATTTGGGACAATTATGAAGGGTGTCATTTCCCTAATTTCTTTCCCAGCTTGTTTCTTTTTTGGGTAAAGGAAGGCTACTGATTTATTTGGGTTAATTTTATATCCAGCCACTGTGCTGAAGGTGTTTATCAGGATTAGTAGTTCTCTGGTGGAATGTTTGGGATCACTTAAATATACTATCATATCACCTGCAAATAGTGATGTTTTGACTTCTTGCTTTTCAATATGATCCCTTTGTTCTCCTTTTGTTGTTTGATTGCTCTGGCTAGGACTTTGAGAACTATATTGAATAAGTAGGGAGAGAGTGGGCAGCTTTGTCTAGTCCCTGATTTTAGTGGGATTGCTTCTAGTTTCTCTCCATTTAGTTTAATATTAGCTACTGGTTTGCTGTATATGGCTTTTACTATGTTAGGTATGGGCCTTGAATTCCTGTCCTTTCCAGGACTTTTATCATGAAGGGATGTTGAATTTTGTCAAATGCTTCCTCAGCATGTAATGAAATGATCATGTGGTTTTGTTCTTTCAGTTTCTTTATATAGGGGATTACATTGATGGTTTTCCCTATATTAAACCTCCCTGCATCCCTGGACTGAAGCCTATTTGATCCTGATGGATGATTGTTTTGATGTAATCTTGGATTTGGGTTGCAAGAATTTTATTGAGTATCTTTGTGTTGATATTCATAAGGAAAATTGGTTGGAAGTTCTCTTTCTTTCTTGGGTCTTTGTGTGATTTGGGTATAAGAGTAATTGTGGCTTCATAGAAGGAATTTGGTAGCGTTCCATCTGTTTCAATTTCATGGAATAGCTTAGATAGTATTGGTATGAGGTCTTCTATGAAGGTCTGATAGAATTCTGCACTGAACCCATCTGGACCTGGGCTCTTTTTGGTTGGGAGACTTTTAATGACTGCTTCTATTTCTTTAGGAGTTATGGGGTTGTTTAAATTGTTTATCGGTTCCTGATTTAACTTTGGTACCTGGTATCTGTCTAGGAAATTGTCCATTTCCTCCAGATTTTCAAGTTTTGTTGAATATAGGCTTTTGTAGTAGGTTCTGATGATTTTTTGAATTTCCTCTGACTCTGTTGTTATGTCTCCCTTTTCATTTCTGATTCTGTTAATTTGGACTCACTCTCTGTGTCCTCTGGTTAGTCTGGCTAAGGGTTTATCTATCTTGTTGATTTTCCCAAAGAACCAGCTTTTGGTTCTGTTGATACTTTGTATAGTCCTTTTCGTTTCTACTTGGTTGATTTCAGCTCTAAATTTGATTGTTTCCTTCCTTCTACTCCTCCTGGGTGTGTTTGCTTCTTTTTGTTCTAGAGCTTTTAGGTGTGCTGTCAAGCTGTTGATGTATGCTCTCTCCTGTTTCTATTTGCAGGCACTCAGAGCTATGAGTTTTCCTCTTAGCACAGCTGTCATCGTGTCCCATAAGTTTGGGTATGTTGTACGTTCATTTTCATTAAATTCTAAATCTTTAATTTCTTTCTTTATTTCTTCCTTGACCAGGTTTTCATTGAGTAGAGCATTGTTCAACTTCCATGTGTATGTGGGCATTATTTCCTTATTGTTATTGAAGACCAGCTTTAGCCCGAGATGGGATTATTTCTATCTTTCTGTATCTGTTGAGACCTGTTTTATGACCGATTATATGGTCAATTTTGGAGAAAGTACCATGAGGTGGTGAGAAGAAGGTATATCCTTTTGTTTTAGGATAGAATGTTCTATAAATATCTGTTAAGTCCATTTGGCTCATAACTTCTCTTAGTCTGTCTATGTCTCTGTTTAATTTCTGTTTCCATGATCTGTCCATTGATGAAAGTGGGGAGTTGAAATCTCCTACTATTATTGTGTTAGGAGCAATGTGTGCTTTGAGCTGTAATAAGGTTTTTTTTATGTATGTAGGTGCCCTTGTATTTGGAGCATAGATATATAGGATTGAGAATTCATCTTGGTGTATTTTTCCTTTGATGAATATGAAGTGTCCTTCCTTATATTTTTGATGACTTTTGGTTGAAAATTGATTTTATTCGATATTAGAATGGCTACTCCAGCTTGCTTCTTCAGACCATTTGCTTGGAAAGTTGTTTTCCAGTCTTTTACTCTGAGGTAGTGTCTGTCTTTGTCTCTGAGGTGTGTTTCCTGTAGGCAGCAGAATGCTGGGTCCTCATTGCATATCCAGTTTGTTAATCTATGTCTTTTTATTGGGAAATTGAGTCCATTAATGTTGAGAGATATTAAGGAATAGTGATTGTTGCTTCCTGTTATATTCGTGTTTGGATGTGAGATTATGTTTGTATGCTTGTCTTTTCTTTGTTCTGTGGCAAAACGATTAGTTTCTTGCTTTTTCTAGGGTGTAGCTTGCCTCCTTGTGTTGGGCTTTGCCATTTATTATCCTTTGTAGGGCTGGATTTGTAGAAAGATATTGTGTAAATTTGGTTTTGTCGTGGAATATCTTGGTTTCTCCATCTATGTTAATTGAGACTTTTGCTGGATACAGTAACCTGGGCTGGTATTTGTGTTCTCTTAGGGTCTGTATGACATCTGTCCAGGATCTTCTGGCTTTCATAGTTTCTGGCGAAAAGTCTGGTGTAATTCTGATAGGTCTGCCTTTATATGTTACTTGATCTTTTTCCCTTACTGCTTTTAACACTCTTTCTTTGTTTTGTGCATTTGGTGTTTTGACTATTATGTGACAGGAGGAATTTATTTTCTGGTCCAATCTATTTGGAGTTCTGTAGGCTTCTTGTATGTTTATGGGCATCTCTTTCTTTAGGTTAGGGAAGTTTTCTTCTATGATTTTGTTGAAGATATTTACTGGTCCTTTGAGTTGGCAGTCTTCACTCTCTTCTATACCTGTTATCCTTAGGTTTGATCTTCTCATTGTGTCCTGGATTTCCTGTATGTTTTGGGCCAGTATCTCTTTCCGGTTTACATTATCTTTGACAGTTGTGTCGATGACTTCTATGGAATCTTCTGCTCCTGAGATTCTGTCTTCTATCTCTTGCATTCTGTTGGTGATGCTTGTATCTACAGCTCCTTGTCTCTGCCTTTGGTTTTCTATATCCAGGGTTGTCTCTCTTTGTGCTTTCTTTATTGCTTCTATTTCCATTTTTAATTCCTTCACCTGTTTGATTGTGTTTTCCTGTAATTCTTTCAGGGATTTTTGCATTTCCTCTCTATAGGCTTCTGCTTATTTATTTGTGTTTTCCTGCATTTCTCTAAGGGAGTGCTTTATGTCTTTCTTGAAGTCCTCCATCATTATGATCAAATGTGATTTTAAATCTACATCTTGCCTTTCTGGTGTGTTTGCATATTCAGTGTTTGCTTTGGTGGGAGAATTGGGGTCCGATGATGCCATGTAGTCTTGGTTTCTGTTGCGTGGATTCCTGCGCTTGCCTCTTGCTATCACGTTGTCTCTGGTGTTACCTTGTTCTGCTATTTCTGACAGTGGTTAGACCGTCCTATAGGCCTGTGTGTGAGGAGTGCTGTAGACCTGTTTTCCTGTTCTCTTTCAGCCAGTTATGGGAACAGAGTGTTCTGCTTTCAGGCATGTAGTCGTTCCTGTTTACTGGTCTTCAGGTGTTCCTGTGGATGTGTGTCCTGAGTCCACCAGGCAGGTCGCTTGGAGCAAGAAAAGTTGGTCTTACCTTTGGTCTTGTGCCTGGAGTCACTTCTCAGAGCCGAGTTTCAGCTCTTCATGAGGGCAGCAACCAGAAGAGCCTGCCCCACCTTCACTGGGACCCTGTGCACAGGGGGCCCAGATGGTGCTAGGTGTTTTCCTCTAGAGTCAGAAATGTGGGCAGAGAGTAGTATCCTCTGGCTTCCAGGTGTGTCTGCCCCTCTGAAGGTCTAGCTCTCCCTCCCACTGGATTTGGGTGTAGGCAGCTGTTTGACTGGGTCCCTTCAGATCCGGGCGGTGTCTGGACCACAGTGTTGAGTGCCCCTATCTTCCTGTTCCCAGAGGCCCTATACAGTTTCGTCTTGGGCCAGGGATGTGGGCAGGGGTGGGCAGTACTGGTAGTCTCTCCTGCCCGGCAGTCTCAGCAGTGCCCACCTGTCTGGGCAATGAGCTCTCTCTCCCATGGGATTTGGGAGCAGGGAGCTGTGGGCCAGGCCCTGGAGGTCATTCTAATAGACGTTTAAATGAACAATAGTGCATAATGCACTGAGTAGTTCAGGCTCAGTGTGATTAGCCTACTGTAAAGGCAAAAGTAGATTCAATATATTTTCATTATGGTGCTCTTACCTTTGTCAGATGAAGCTCTGAGTCAAGTGGTTTTCCTCCTCTGCTCTTTTACATGCAAATCCTGGGAACTTAATACCAAGCCATTGACTCTCAAAAGCCTTCAATGCACTCTGACTTGAGAAGAGAAATCTGTGAATGTCCTGTGCTGTTTTTACTAAAACATAACATACACACACACACACACACACACACCTGTATCCATAAATGTATGCATGCTGATTATATATTAATAGTGCATTTTAAAAGCTATTTTAGATATATTAAAATAATTAGGTTAAATAAACATATAGGTTGTATAATGTTTGAATCATTGTGAACATGTCTCCCCCTTCAAATAATTAGAATTTCCAAATCCTTCCTCTTATATTTCTAAAATATGCAATTTCTAACCATTATCTACACTCACACTGCTGTGTGGCAGATGCTAAGACTTCTTGCTCCTATAGTTTGGTACTTAACGAGCAACCTTTATCCATCTCTCCCTTATTTTATTTTTTTCCCAGCCTCTGATGACAACCATTCTATTCTATTTTTTTTCAAAGATTTATTTATTTATTTATTTATATATTTATTATAAGTACACTGTAGCTGTCTTCAGACACACCAGAAGATGACATCAGATCTTATTACAGATAGTTGAGAGACACCATGTGGTTTCTGGGATTTGAACTCAGGACTTCTGGAAGAGAAGTCAGTGCTCTCTCCAGCCCCATTCTATTCTTAAGCTGCATTGGTTTTCAGTTTTTTCTGCTTCATATGAGATTCTGAGGTTATCACTTTCTAGACATTGTCTGTCTCACTTAACTGACTTATCAATGCTGTAACAAATTGCAGAACTTCACCCTTTTATAACAGAATACTATTCCAGTGTACATATGTGCCAAATTTTCTTTAGTCATGAAATGGATGACAGACACTCTGGTATCCTTTGGCCATGACAAACGAGACTGCAGCTCCTTTGTGGCTTTACCAAATGACACTGACACAACCAGATCATCTAGTAGTCCTGTTTGAAGTTCTTTGTGGCACTGTTTCCCATTACGGCTGCTGTAGCTTCCACACCAGACATCTCTGTGTGAGTAACTGCCTCACAAAGTGTTCTAACCTAACTTGTAACTTCTTGTGTCTTACTCTGCTATAGCTAGCCTTGAAAATGTCTTCACTGTTTACTGCGCTAAAGGACTTGCACTGGATGTCTGAACCCAGTGGGAACTGTGATCATTCACCCTTTCCCAAACTCCATAAAAGTTGTTAGTATTCCCACATAAACATAAATGTTTATCTTAGAGGTAATTTGTGAGGGCCTGTAGTTCAGTCTCTTGCTAGAACTCAATGATCCAACACGTACTCTAAATCTCAGCACAGCTAACCTTCTGCCCTTGGTGTTCTAACGCTAAGGTTGGCAAAGGTCAGGGATCCTGCCCACACAGGACCACTGAGGGCATGAAACCAGATAATAAATTGAGAACTCACAATATTATCTGGGGCATATCCCGTACTTAAGAAATGCTAATTGGTACTTTGGTAAAAGTTGTATAGATAATACAATAGCCACAGGATTCAATGTGCTACTAAAAATTTCTTCTCTCTCAATCTCACTAGGAAATGAATGGATGGAGTAGCAAGATGAAAGCTCAGAAATAGAAAGTGGTATATCACAGAACTGGGTAGAGATTATACCGAAGTCACCTGGACTGGCTATAACATCACATAGCAGATATAAGCGCACACATACTAGAAGGCAGGAATCTATGAACTCCTGTGAAGATCTGAATGACTTACCCATGATCTTGCTGACAGCATGCAGCAAGCTCGCAGTATTTGTCTTTCAACTGAAAAGAATGAGCGGAGTACTCCCCAGCATCCTGCTCGCTCTAAAGCAAGTTGCCATCTTGGTTAGGCCTTCCCTGCTAACTCCATGTACACCTACATCATTTCACTAGAATTGGGCAAAGGGAGTTTCTATCTTCTTGAAATCTCACTCCCTGTAGTCTTCACCTGCTCACACACCACACACATCAGTATCTGACTCATCAAATGTCTGGCTTCCCAACTGAACTGTGAACTGTTACAGTTTTTCCCCTTATATTTTCAAGTTACACCCCTAGAACTTATAATTGTAGGTGAATAATAGGACCTCAATGAATATTTAACGAATGAAAGAATAAGTACAGAAATGGAATAGGTATAGTGTCCTAAACAACTTCAAACCATAGATGAACGTGTCCTCGAATGCACATGGGAAAGTTACAGGGGACCCAAACCACATGGAGTTAACTGAACTTTGGATGCAGGCAGATCAGGGAGCATCTTCCAGCTAGGGGCCGTATGAGCAACCTCCACTTGTATCATCCATCTAGAGGCAGACTCTGCCTTCAGCAAGAGTGCAGTGGACAAGAACGTAAAGAAACCCATCTGTCACCTAATCATTCCAGAGATGCTCACTGAAACTTCAAGCTGCATCAAGCAGAAATAAAATAAGTGATATTTATGAAATAGTTCCTACCACATAAAACACCAAAATTGAATATTTGTTCACATACACACAAAAGAAATTAAATTTGGATTTCAAAAAGTAGACCTAAGCGTTTATAAATTAATTTAAGGTATTACAGCTGAATCATGGTGTTTGTTTGTTTGTTTGTTTTAACTTCAGCCAGCTATTGGATTTTATGTTTTACCTCATTATTGACATCTACAAAAAGAAAAAGGGAGTTGACATGACCATGGAGAAAGTGAAGGTTCAGTCGGCGAGAGCACTTGTTGCGGAACACAGACAGTGCCATTCACCCTGAAATTATTAGCATTGTGGCATGTTGGATGAGCCCAGTAAATAAATCAGATCATGACAAACACCTACATCTGAGGATTTCTGGAGACCTTCCTGACTTAAATGGAGTCCTTCTAAACACTGGCCTGTATGTTAAGTACACTTTTTAAATGATCAAAATCTATGCAATTTCAAGACACGATAACACCTTGGAGCCCAGGATTGGTGACAGGCATGAATCGCCAATGCCTGAGGCACTGCATGCTGGTACAGAGGGTTGGATCTGTGGAGCAGAAGCTCTCACGGGTGCCCAGGAGTGTTCTGATGGGCTCTTAACCATCATTTCCATCATCGGTGTCACTTTAGCCATTCAGTGTGAGAAACTGTTGCCATAACCATTTCATCAGCTACTTCAGTTAACTTCTTCCCTACAAACAGAATGGGAAGGTTTGCCTGCAGAAAGGCTCTTGTTCCTATAGCAAAGGCCCAGAGATTGCAGCATGTTTTCTAGGAGTGGATCTCCAGTTTTTCAGAGACACAATTCTACAACAAAAGCAAAATAAGTAACTGAGATCAACTCTGCCCTGAATAGAATTTTAGCAGATATCTTAGTTTTGTTCAAAAACTCATCAATTTTATGTTATTTCCAACATCATCATTTTGGCTTTTGAATACAGAGGGTGCATATGTTTGGAGAGACAGCATTTAGGTGAGTTTGTCAGAGCCTGTATTAAATCGCCTGAAATTCAATTAATGTCACTGGCAGAGTGCTAATTTCTTTCAACCTGCCATGGAGAAATCTACCCCAGTCATAGATACACACTAAAATTTGAAAGATAAGCACTTTCAAGAATAAGATAAGAATGCATTATTTCTTGAGTATCACTGACAACAGGGTAAATTTCATTTACTAACTGCATAAAAAACCGAGTAAGAATCTCTTGGGAAGAACTGTAAAATAAACTTTTAAAATGAAAGCAGTATATTTATGAGCATAAACACAAGGAAAGTTTCAAAAAATTACAAACAAGGCAGAGCTCCTTCAGCGACAATATCCAAAACTAGGCTGGGAACTCAGCTGGTGAGTGCATGACCGAGTAAATGTGCACAATAAGAACATTGTGCATAAAGCTACATAAAGGTACATAAAGGAAAAGCCGTTAATGTCTGTGCCCTGAGAGCCTGGATTGTGACCTATTCAAATTATTATATCAAACCATTACTAATTAAACTTGAGTGGACTATTTTCCCTCAATATATTTGTGAAATAAAACAGCAGAATTGGAAATTCTAAAACATGAATGCACTGTCTTATGAAAAACTAATATATACGAAACGGGATATATGCCTTTGATTGTCACTTCTGCTTTCTAACACAGCGTCTCCCTCTGAACTTCACGGCTGACTTTCTGATCTGAATCAGTTGGCGGTTCATGTCCTATACTACCGTTTTTCCTCTGAAAAGGTTAAAAATCAAACCTTTTAATTTAAAAAAAATTACCCATTTGAAGAAAACCAGGTCTGTTCCAAGGTCTCCACACCATCTGAGAGGTTCTGAACTCGTATCTATCTGACTGTGGTTAAAACAGAGCAAACAGAAATATGTCTGTAATTATTAGAACTAGGAAATAGACTTTAGCTTAAGAATCTAACAGGTAATAAAAACTCACTTGTTGGAAAAGGCAAAGGGCTTTAGCTTAGTCACCATCTAACAAAGTACTACAATATAGGTCATAACCTCCATTTTAATACCATCTCCAGGATACGAATTTGTCATCCATAATGTGATACAGTCAGAACTCCTCAGAAAAGGAATGGCAGCCTAAGCAGCTTCAACCCCAATGGTTGCTCCAAGAGGTGCTGTAAAGGGAGAAGCAGAGGGGGAGGAATGAACTTGGGAATCTCTGCCATCGAGCGCAGGAAGTAGGCTTCCAGTAAAGAGTCAATAGTCAAGCAGCATCAGAACCTGTGCAAGGTCCAGAAAAAAGAGGATTAAATAATAACCATCTATAATGAGTCTTAGATCAAGATCAGAAAATTCATGTTTTAAGAATCTACCCCTCTGAAAGAGAGAAATAAGATACTAAAGAGGAATTGAAATGTGGAAGATTTAAGGACTCATGGTGATTTGTTCTGGTTTTCTCCTTGATACTTGGTGATACAAAAGAGATGCATTTCAATACTTGTTTTACTACCATGGTTGCCATAACAACCTGATTCCTCTCGTGTCTGTGTTTCTGAAACACAGTGTAGAGAAATCTAGGCACTCTTCTCTCTTCCAAAACAGTCTTGTAGCTCAGGATGGTGTCAAACTCACTGCATAGTAGAAAATGGCCTTGATCTACTTCCCAAGGGCTAGAATTAGAATTTTGCCACCGTGCCAGTCTACATAATGCTAGAGATTGAAGCCAGAGTTTTGTGCATGTCAGGCAAACAACCTATAATCTGAGCTGTGTCCCTAGTTCCTAGCACTGTTGATCTTGTATGACAGAGCTACTCCCAAGAGGAAACAGGATGCTATCTCCCCTAACTGAACCCTAGTGAAACTAGACTTTAAGCTTCTAATCTTACAAACTTAACTTTTAGACAAGTGACTGAAGCCAGGCTTGAATGTAATATCTGAGCTAACCAGTGCTTAATCTTCTAAATACAGTGATTTCTTTTTTTCTTTTTTCCAATAATTATTAATTTTTATTCACTTTACATCCCAATCACAGCCCCTTCCTCCTCTCCTCCAAGTTCCACCCTTATAAATCCCTCCCCCATTGCACCCTCAGAGAATGGGAGCCTCATTTGGATACCATCCCACCCAGAGATATTTAGTTGCAGCAGGACAAAGCATGTCCTCTCCCACTGAGGCCCAACAAGGCAGTCCAGGTAGAGGGAAGAGGACCCAATGGCAGGGAACAGAGAACAAGACGGCCACTGCTCCCCTTGTTAGAGGACTCACATGAAGACTAAGCTGCACATTTGCTATAACGTGTAGGGGGGTCTATGTCCAGCTCTTGTATGCTCTTCGGGTGGTTCAGTCTCTGTGAACATCCCAGGTCCCAGGTTAGTTGACTCTCTAGGTCTTCTTGTGGTGTCCTTTCCCCTCCAGCTTTCTCACTTCTTCCACAAGACTTCCAAAGCTCTGCCTGATGTTTGACTGTCAGTCTCTGCATCTGCCTCTGTCATTGCTGGAACCTCTCAGGAGACAGTTTTGCTAGGTTCCTGTCAGCAAGCATAGATAGCAGATATCATTAATAGTGTCTAGGGTTGTCTGTTTTCCATGAGATGGATGTCAAGTTGGGGCAATCATGGGTTGGCTGTTCCCTCAGTCTCTGCTCCATCTTTATCCCTGCACATCTTGCAGGCAATTCTGTAACTCCTATTTTTTCCTCCATTATTCACCTAGCACTAAGCACACATTTCCCTCCTTGCTCTGTCTCTCCGCACATATATCCGTTCACTTGCACCAATGCTTCACATACCCACTTATTTGTTTTAGAGCCAAGCTCACTACTCTGCCTACAAAGGGTAAGGATAATTTTGTGACTGAGTTGCTGACGGTCTGACATCAACATTTTGTCATGAGCTCTTCTAGCCTTATTTCCGCTGAGAACAAGAGCAGAAGCAGGGGGCTCAGAAGAAGGGTTCTTCATGGACACGCTGCCATTCACTGATCCTTGGCCCTCTGCTATATGTCCTCTGGCTAGAATTTTAGCCCAACTTAGGCAGTGAATGGTGTAGATAACTTACTGACTTGGAAGTAAAGATGTAGTGTCCTGGTACGAAGATAAAATCATCAGGTTCATACTCACTTCTAAAATAAGTTTTCTGAAGCCTGGATTTAGGGTGAGGAGGGTACACCATATAATCACAGAGTTTTAGAGAAGTTACATCATGTCATTATTACTGCGTGTGTGTGTGTGTGTGTGTGTGTGTGTGTGTGTGTGTGCATGTGCCCATGCATGTGTGGGTATATATGCGTATACTGGTAACACGCACATGTGTTTAGAAAGCAAGTACAACCTCAAGTGTCACTCCTCAGAAACCTTCCATTTTCTTTGTTTCTTTTTCGAGACATTCTCTGACTGCTTAGAGCTTACCAAGTAGCTAGTCTGGTTGTTTAGTAAGCTAAAAGGATCCATGCGTCTCTGCCAACATGTCTCCTTTTTTTTTTCCTCTATGTGTTCTATGGGTACAACTTGGGTCCTCATGCCAGTGAGGCAAGCACTTTGCCTACTGACAGCTCCTAGCCCCACCATCTTTATCAGGGAGCCATTTTGATTTGGTTTGATCCTCTGCTCTCCCCTTTATGACAACTGCAACTGTGCATAAATTAGCAGCTTTCCTAAGACTCTGTTTGTTCATCTGCATCCCGGTACTAGCACTTACTACCACCCAATCTAAATAGCCATGAAGCAGATGTATTGTGCACCATGGAGTCAACAGATTCATGTCTTACCAGCTGAACCCTGAGTTCAATCAAACATGTTTTTAATGCCCTTTGATTTCCCTGTTTAAGTAGAGTAATCCTGTAGTTTAATTGGCTGATTAATACAGTCTGGGAAAGTATACTGGAATTCTTTTTATCAGTTACAGAATTTGACGCAAATACAGAAAAACAAACAAAACATGCCCAGGTGTGGTGGTAAAGACTGGCAGGATGTGGGCTACTGCCGAGTTCGGACTGACTGTAAGTGCTTGCAGCAAACAATGCTGTGTCTGAGGCTTGTCGAAAGATCCAAAGCTGAGAGCTGGGAGCTCACCATCTGCTGCAAGTTTTCCAGCAGGAGACTGTAATCCACCAAGTTGACCATTGGGGGTCCCGCCATTGCAGGCCTCTGATATGTAGAGTACTAGGTGATGTGGCTGGCAACAGAACACTCAGCCACAAATGGGACATGGATATCACATACCCTTCCCCCAAGGCTCAGGGAGCATCACAGAAAGGGGTAAGAAACATCGTAAGGGACAAGGAACTGCTGTCAAGCAGCATCTTCTGGACATGACAGGACTTCTGACTCGTGATCTCACAGCAACTGCAGCTGCCTGAACAAAACATGCACAAGATCAAGTTAGTCAACATCAGAAGATGGGGAGGACACTCATGAGGCCATGAGGATGCCTGGTGAGCTTTGAACTGTCGAGGGCTTCTTGGAGAAGAAGAGTCAGTTTCCTTTAAGGATGTGGTCCTGGTAGGTTGACCATGCTCTAGTGGATGGCTTCTAGTAGATGTATGTGGGCAACACAACATGAACTCTGTGGGTTATAAAAATATAAACAAAGGAGAACACAAAGTTGGGATGGGTAGGGGAGTAGAGATGGATCTGGGTGGAGTTAGGGATAAGAGAGGGGTTAATATGATCAAAGTATACTGCATGCATGCAAAGTATATAAGAATTCATAAAAATATTTAAAAATGAAAAAAAAGAGAATCTAGCCTTCTGAAAGAGAAATGAGGGGTGAAAGGTTGATGTCAAAGGGTCTGTACTTCTCATTGCAAAATAAAGTAATAATAGTCATCTGATACTTAAATATTCAAGCTTCAGGAGAATCTAAGCCGTGTTATCACGGCAATGCTAAATCCTATTTCTGAAAACCAGATACTGAATGAACATGAAATAAAGATAAGCATACTAATGCATTAATTATATTTCTGGTGGTTATGATTATACACAATTTTGTATTGTCTCCCTTATGCACTCTGTACTTTCTAAACTTTTCTATGCTGAGCTTGCCTAATTCTACAGTTAAGGGTAAACATTATTTACAGTTTTTTAAAATTTTTCTATCAAAAGGTGCTTCAAGGATACATCTTTGGTTGGTGACCAGACACACTACCAGGCTTTCATTGGGTTCTTTCTGACAGAATAAAAACAGAGGTCAAAAGATCGACGTGAATTTGCATAGATCTGTTGAACACATGGTGATCTGTAAAGCAGTTGAAGTATTTCAGAGGCCAGAGTAAGTTAAAGATGGACAAATAAGCCAGGCTCCAATTCTATTGATCCTGTGGGCCATTCTTTTAAAAACAAAACAAAACTTGAAGCACCATTGTTGATCTTTTCAGTGTCAGTGTGTTCTAAAATTCTCAACATAAGTGTGAAAAATGGTGGTGACACCAAGTTTTAGGTAAAGAGTATTTGATGCATGGTTGTAAGAGTTTGAAAAACAAAGAAAGGAGAAGAATATAAAGGATAGGAGAAAAGAGCCATGACAGAGAACAGAGAAGACCAGGGAGAGGATAGAAAAGATGGCCTTCACAACACACTAATCTCTGATATACTGAAACAGAAAGTATTTGGATCCAGATCTTTAACTCCAGCTAATGGATTTTTTATTTTTTATTATTTATTAATACATAGACAGAAAACTCTTGCTTATTAATGATGCATGGAAAGAGGGGTTTTGATCTATTGAGATGATTCCGCTCTGTTCTGCCCTCACCTCAACCAGAATCATAACTGCTATGTCAGAGGATATTCATTTTGGCCAAGTCCTCTATGACTAATACAAGGCTCACTGCATTGGTATGAGTCTGGTTATTAAGCCTTGATGATGTTTGTATACTTTAGAGAGAGAGACAATAATCTGTGCTTCAGCGGTTCATGTTTAAATGTCAAAAATGTGTCATGGAAAATCTCCCCACCTCCTCAAAACTCACAACGTAACTGAAGAGTCGAAAGGAGGGAAGGAAAGGAAGAAGGAGCAGAGGAGAGTGAAACAGAGAAACAAGAATGGGGGCAAGGAATGGAGAGAGAAAGAGAGAAATGTATTATTATCTGCAGGGATCCGAAATAATATGAAAAAGCATAATTTAGGTCAAGGAAATCATTAAGATTCTTCAACTAAACATATCAGTTGATGTTTAGATCTTAATCATCTTTCCAAATGTCTTATGACCAAAAACTGCAGGCAGACAATTCTTACATGCTTCCTTCAATATGATGCATTCAAACGGTTATTTACAGGATGGTGGGAGGCGGGGTCAAAAATAATTCCAGTAATAGTCTAAGTGCAATTTGCACAGTGTATGCGTTTGAACTTGAAAGGCGTCTCTGCGAAGCCTTGCTTTATTTACACCCAGCACTGAGTCAGTCACACTGACAGTAAGCAGCACACAGTGGAGACCAGCGCTCTCTTTATTGCTTTGTCATCATGAGATTTTCTAACAGTTTGTACAGGTTTTGAGGAAGCAGCTACAGCTACAGTACATTTGCAATTACCCCTCTCATTTGAATAATCAAAGTAGATCCCTACAATTATGGTCAGCACTTTGAAATATCTTAACTTCAATATTCAGAATATATAAAATTATTTTATTGTTCTTTCTAGATCTGCTAAATGGGCACGTCTTTTAGCAAGTGCTACGTGTATTAATTTTCATTTTTAGTAAAGGTTTTTAAGGTTGTACATTTCTACAGACGTCTGACTATGGGAAAAGACAATAATGTTTTCCAGTTGTCTCTGCTTAACGAAAGAATCATAACTAACAATTCTCCACAGTGATATTTCAAGTTATCGAAAGGAACCCTTTCATTTTCTGGAGCCACAGTTTTGATTTTCACTCCCCTCTTATATTGTAGGAAAATAGGCCTCACCTACATGTTTTTCAAACATTAAGGAAAAATCTAAGTCTTTCAGAAGGAAAGGTCTTGTAAAGATATAAACTATTAGCATTGAAGCTGTTATCTAAATGTATAGGGCTTTCTCTCAATTCTTGCTGATTTTTTTCCTAGCAATACTTCTGACTGCCACATGTCTACATACAATATACAGACATATAAGGATGTACTAGCTATCTTTGTGCATACACACACACACACACACACACAAACACACACACACACACACAAAAACTGCAGTAAGCATAGTAAACACAAACGCCCCCTTTCTCATAACTGTAACTGACTATTCCTACCTATATTCGATGTAAAAATAACTGAAGATGAACAGAAAAAGTCTGAGTATGATCCTTGTCTCAGAGAACAGGTTCTAACAGAATGGCTCAGTATGTCCCTCACATTCATGAGTGCTTGAAAATGCCCTTTAAAAATAAAATCTATGCTTGGTCCTGCCAAGACTGAACCCCCAGTGAACAGGATTGTTGGGGGGAGGGCGGTAAGGGGAGGAGGATGGGGAGGGGAACACCCATATAGAAGGGGAGAGGAAGGGGCTAGGGGGATGTTTGCTTGGAAGCCGGGAAAGGTAATAACAATTGAAATGTAAATAAGAAATAACCAATTTAATAAAGATGGAGAAAAGGAAAAAAATAAAATCTATTGTAAAATGTAGATTGGCTCTTTGTACTATGGTTCATAGAGAAATTTTAAAGTGATTGGCTCTTGTAAAATGTTAGGGATGTTATATAATCGGTTGTTTTGTTTATAGTTAATTTGACTAGTATGCAACAAAGGATTGTTATCAACTTCTTCCTTAATAAAATTAAGCCTGATGGGTGTAGCTTTGTCTTGATGTGGACCATGCTACTACCTGACCATAGCACTATCTTTGTAACTCTGTGGTGACGAGGGTATGACTCTTCTCCACCCAGAAGGTCACTCTAAAAAGCATTCCTGTGGATACACAGTTTACTTTACGGAATGTATTCTATTTTCTGTGCCAAAAATTCTATTTGAAACAGAGTCGATATCTCATTCCAGGAAGAGGAAACGACACCAAGAGTTTCCATGGTAATCAGTCGATGGAATTAAATCAAGCAGGAAACCTCTTCAGAATGCAAAGTCATCTTGGAAAACAGAGAGGCTTGAAATATCCAGGAAGTGTGTCATGGCCAAGTGAATGAAATGGAGATGTGAATACCTCCATAACGTAAACTCCCAACCCTAAAATAAACACTCAAAAGCTAGCCTTTGTCCTACAAAATTAAACTCCCAAACAACTGTCATTTCTAATCAGTTCCTTTGTTCCAGTTGTTTTTAAGTTGCTTTTGGTATCCTTATCTCTTGTGATCAACATCATGTAAGACTATGAATCCGTGTGTTTATGTGAATAGAAAAAAATCTCTCATGCCTCTGCTGTAAGGTTTACTTTACATAAAACTGTGTAAAGTTTATAAGCTATGTTCTTATCAGAAGAGCAGAAGAAACCCCAAAAATGCATCTTAGTCCAAGAAAATACAATAAATCTTAGTCGAGACAAAGGGATTTCACTTTGTGACTCTTACTGGAAATCGAAGTTATTGACAATTTTACATCACTCCATTTCCTAGACTCTGAAAAAGGAGCAAGTCTTGGAATCGGGAGTAACAGAGAATAAAGCAGGATTCCTCACCATCCAGGCCTTTGTAACAGTGTGGCTAGAGACACCGCCTTTAGCTACACTGGTAACTCTTCCCAGGGAATACTCACAGCACAGAACATAACTAAATGTCCCTTTTCCTTGCCGAGGGCTATAAGAGAAAACATTTTGAAAACAAATGTATTTAAAATACAAAATAGGAAAAGCAAGCGTTCCTAAAAACACATGAGTCACTAGTTATTCCGATTTTCTAAATTAAGTCTTTATATCTATTCTAACTAATGTGAAATGATTTCTTTTGGTGGTGAATACATGAACAATGATCTCTCTCTCTCTCTCTCTCCTTTAGAACCTGGCATTAATTTCAATGTACATATTTGTGTACAGTCTTCACGATGTTTGTTGATTGTAATATACACACTAGAAAGACAGGGTTTTTACGACAGCTGCCAAATGTAACTTTCTTATAGTCATGGTGCTGTGTCCCCCCAAAACTCTGGACAAGACACTTCATGTCACACAGACAGACATCTGTACACATCCACTGTCATGCACACAGAGAACACAAGGTGCAGTGGCAGCATTCAGCAGATGCTATAGTTATGGCCACCAGAGTGTGGTCCTGGACTGGAGACCTTCTTAGTGTTGGATGGCTTTTCTGGGACTTTAGTACATTTTACTCCAAATAGAGAGGTAAACAACAAAGTAAAGAAAATATCCATCTAAGTCCAGCTTGGTGAACCAATGAGTTTACTGGGGTTCCCTGTAGAAGCATGGCTGACCTGAGCAGCAGCATCACCAAAAAAGCCTAATCCTAGAAGGAATGCACCACTGAGTCATCAACCCTAGCTAAGCTACCACTTATGACTTCGGCACTTCCTAACACCTTGTACAACTGAGGCAAGGTCCATGCAACTGGCAGGGGAGGGGGTACAGATAAGTCTGATAACTCTTCCTTTCTTTCAAAAAGGAGATATTAACAGGCACAAGAGTATGAGAGTCGCATGCAGATAATCACAGTTCTTCTGGTTTCAAGAGTTGCAACAACCGTGGTATGCCTGGAAATAGAGTTCCACAAACCTTGGTCACTCACCATAGGTCATAAGGTCCTAACCAATTATGTTACTCTCCCCAAATCAAAGTCTGACTAGAGATGAAATAGATAGCATAAGATCTCTGTCATCATTGTGTTTCCTATTGCTGAGATTAAATATCATGTGATAAAACAACTTAAGGGAGAAAGGGCTTCTTGGGGCTCACAAGTCCAGACAACAGTCCATTGTTGCAGCAGCAAAGTCAAGGTAGGAACTTGCAGCACCCAATCACACCACAGTCCCTTAAGCAATTCCCTAACACAAGCACAATAGGATTCAACTCTCTTTCTCCATAGATGCAGTTCAGAATCCCTTGCCCAGGGAATGGAGCCACACATAATGGGTAGGTCCTCCCACCTTAATTTATCTAATCAAGATAATCTCCTACAGATGTTTATATGCCCATGTGATCTAGTCAATCCCTTGATGAGACTCCCTTCCCAGATAATTCTAGATTGTGTCACCCTGACAAAACTGACCACCACAAGCACTTTAACCATAATCTCTGTACACTTTAATTTAGAAAACGATTTCTTTTAGGTACTGGGTAGAAACAAAATCCAATGTTTACTTAAATTGGTTCAGTAGACACTGAGACAAACATTCAAATACACGTGTGTTTTCTTGGAAGATGACCCCAGGGAGAACAGGGAAGAGCTAAGCAAAGGAAGGACTAGAGAAAAGGAAGTAAATCCAAGATGTGAGGAAGTGCACAACTAACAGCTGTGTTCTGTGTCTGTCTCGGAAGTTCATATACACATGACCTTGATAATCCACTCCCTATTCCTTCCTCTCCGATTCCTGCTCACAGTCCCCTCCCAACATCATGCACTTTTCTTTCAAACCTACTGCGTCCGCTTAGTGCTACCTATATGTGCACTAGTTCTACTGCAGCATAAATATCTTCTCAAGGGCCACACACCTAAAGAAAACTGACTTCCCTTCTCCAGCCGCCATTCCATAGCTTCTTACCTAGATGTGAGACATCATGAGGCCCTTCCCATCCACATTGGGATATTTGGCTACATTGATCATGTGCAGTCTTCTCATAAATGTAGTTGTAGCCACTGTTAGTGAGCTCATGGGTGCAACAGGCCTGTCATATCCAGAGTTGAGGACTCCACAATCTCTTATTCTCTGCACACTGACCTGCTTCAGTGTCTTGGTTAAGGTTACTCTTGAGTTGATGAAACACCATAACCAAGACAACTTGGAAAGGATAGGGTGAATTTAAGCTTACACTTCCAGGTACTAGTCCTGAAAGAGCCAGAGTTGGGGTCAATCTAAGGCCAATGGGAAAGTTCCACCACACACCTCCAAGCACAAAGACCCCTCCCTTCCAGGGAGTAGTTAGCTCCTGGAGCAACTGCAAACCTAAGTGTCAAACAAAGCTACCTGTGACTCCCAACTGTCCTCCCTGGAAAGTCCAGAATGGTTCACTGACTACAAATCAGCTTGGAGGTCACTTTACCCCACCAATAATACCCTGCCTAGTTACCAATTGTTTGAATTCTGCCCCGATTGTTTGCAAGGTATATAACTCCCTATCAGAGTCTGCTCAGGGTCATCTCCCCCTTGAAGTGGGAGGACCCTGGCATGCCGGAATTAAACTCCTCTTGCTATTTCATCTATCACTGTCTCTGTGAGTCTCATTCAAGAGGTCCTTGGAAGAGGTTCAATTCGGACCTCATAGTCCTTCACTGAGGGAGGGCAGGGCAGGAACAAAAACAGGACAGGAATCTGGACCAGGAGCTGAAGCAGAGGTCAGGGAGGGGTGCTACTTACTGGTTTGTTCCCAATAGCTTGCTCAGCCTACTTTCTTATAGAACCCAGGTCCACCAGCCCAGGGATGGCCCCACCCAACCCACAATGGACTACATCCTTCCCCATCAATCACTAAGAAAATGCTCGCAGACTGGCCTATGGTACCATCTTATGAAGGCATCTTCTCAATCTAGGTTCCCTCCACTGAAATGACTACAGTTTCTGTGAATTTAACATAAAACTATCCAAAGCATACTGTAAAAAGAAAACCTTCTCTGATAAGGGTTGAAAGACAGAGAAATCTAGGGATAAAATGTTAAAAATTTAGGGAGCAGTTCTCCTCTATGGCCTACAACCTAGGCAGCCATGGGTTTGGGGCCATTTAATGGTTCTGTCCTGTGTACAGGTTTTGAATCCAATCAGAAAATTATCCTCAGAACACCCATTCCACCATTGTTCGTACCAGTGGGTGTAACTCGACTGACCAGCCATTATGTAATCTCAGGGTTCCCAGGTGGATAAGACTGTATGTTTTTCTCCCACTGCAGTGTGCACAGCACATTTCTGCAGTGTGAAAGCCAGATGACCAGAACGGCATTTTCAACTTGGCACCAACTTGATTTCTCCATGTCCTGTGACCCAAGGGTACGGCATCTTCAGAAAAAGGGTTTTAACGTCATGTTGTGAGGGGTAAGGAAGACTAATGGCAGTAGCCTATAATGTTAGGGGTGGAGGGCTATGGGTCTCCCCTGACCAACAACTTAAAAAGCAGTAGCCCATACCTGGTTCTGGGCTCTGTATTTGATAGCCTATGGTATCTAGGAGCCATTGTCCCTTCTTATAGGGTAACTACATTTGCTCTCCTTTTACATGTGTGCATGTATATAGTTTAAGACACTTGTACAGGAGCAGTTTTCAATGGACTTTGATGTTAGTCAATCCCCTCCAGCACCCGTACACTTTCAGTAGTCATTTCTGTAACAGTCTATTACATCTGTATTCTGAGCAATCACATGCTACTATGGGAATCAGGGCTTGACTCCTCTGAAATCCTCTGGGAAACTTTTCAGAACACCCTTTAACACTGTATGGGCAAGGAAGCTGGGGTATTTACTGTCCAGTTCCCATTCCTCATGGACTAAGGGTCATCTCTGGGGTATTAACTCCCTCATTTCTCTGGTCTTCGTTTCTTAGACCGAACACATGTCTGTGGTCTGTGGATTCTTCCAGGCAGTCTCAGAAGCTTCACTTTCTCTAAATAGATGAGTGACTCATTGCTCATAAATGTCAGTGATCCAGTGTACTCTGGTACCATCTGCAATATCTAGGAAACTTGGGCAAAACAGACCAAGTCTTTTTCAGGGGTACTCCTTTTTCAGGGGTACTCCACAAAATGTACTTGCTCACAGCTGCCGGAGACAACCAAGTTTCGTCTATGATAACGGGTAGAGAGCCCCTAACTCAAATTCTGAGACTATCTGAAGGGAATCATAAACTAGAATTATATATGAAAATGAGAAAATGGCAGGAGAAAGAATATTGAATGGAAGTTATTTTGTCTTTCCTACATTGTTACTATTTTTTTTACTTTTTCAAAGTTCTTTTTGTTTTTATTGAATATTTTTTATTTACATTTCAAATGTTATCCTCTTTCCCGGTTTCCCATCCATAAACCCCTCCCCATCCCATCCCTCCTCCCCCTGCTTCTATGAGGTTGTTTCCCCACCCACTCACCCCTTCCTGCCTCCCCGCCCTGACATTACCTACACTGGGGGGTCCAGTCTTGGCAGGACCAAGGGCTTCTCCTCCCCTTGGTGCCCAACAAGGTCATCCTCTGCTATATATACAGTTGGAGCCATGGTTCTGTCCATGTGTACTCTTTGGATGGTGGTTTAGTCCCTGGAAGCTCTGGTTGGTTGGTATTGTTGTTCTTATGGGGTTGCAAACCCCTTCTGCTCCTTCAATCCTTTGTCTAGCTCCTCCAATGGGGACCCCCCTACATTGCTACTTTGACCATAAGTATGCACAGGACCCTAAGAGTACTACAGCAGCACATCCTTTAATGTCCAACTTCTCTTGACACAGTGTAGGTGTTTTAGATGAGAAGAGCCTCACTTAGTCTCTCTAACTCTCATTCCTTCTGCACCTGAGCTGCTTCTGTCTATGACATTCATGTTCCCCCTGGGACCACATGAAAATGATCACCTCCTTGAAGTAGTGCCCTTGATCATGACTTCAGAAAGATCAGACTCCATCTGTCCCTGCTGAACAACAAAAGGACACAAAAAGTCTTACTCAACACGATGGGCTGAGAGTCCCTTCTCCAGCACACTTGTAGCCATGACATTTAGGATTTGGAATTTTGACTTTTTATTGAAAATGGAAAATTTCAACATCTTAATACTATATGTAGAACTCTTCAAATTCTGGGATATTACCTTGAACCCCTAATCTAATCTGTCCTTCAAGTCGGTTAGCTAAAGAGTTTCTATTCGGGGATGTCCTACACATTAATAAAAAGATTAGGATAACATTAAATAAAGAAGCTGAAGAAATCCATCTAACTAATTATAACCAGAACCTGAGTATAATAAAAATAAATAAGTATTTAAGGTGGGAATGTAATTCAGGCAACACAGTGTTTATTATTCAAACAAAAAGACTTATATTCAGATATGAGGACCCACATAAAATGCCAGGTGCTGCAGCACACACCTTGTATCCCAGAGCAGGGGAGGTGGATTTAAAAAGGGTGATACCAGCTCACTGGCCAACTGGTTTAGCCAAACCTGAGTACCAGCTTCAGTGAGGGAACCTTATCAAAAGTAGGTGGGAAGTGACTGAGGAAGGCAATCGATGTCTACTACTGGCTTCCACATTCACACACATACACATGTTCACATACCCACACACATACACGTACACATGCACGTAAACAGACAATAAGTAAACCAAAAAGTTAAAAAAAATAGATAATAAATACCTGTGGACACCATTCGAAAATCTTCCTTCAGAAGTTAGGACTTGTAGCCCATTTCTGGGGCATAATAGCAAGTGGTCTAAGGGAAGACAGTCATTATTCCTACCCATCTAAGAAACACAGTGCTGTCACCTATATCAAAGGAGTGTACCGGTACTAGATAGCCACAGTACCCTTCATCGCTAGGCATTATGGGCTCACAGGAAAGTATTGATTCTCTTTCTTTCCTACAAAATACAAAACAGCATGTACTTTGAGAGATGAATGTTCACTTCAACAGGAATGCAACTGGATCTTTTTCCATGTTTTGAGTAAGCCACTGAAAATTTACCCATTTATCCTCATGCCACACTTTGCTTAGAGGACAGTGTGTATTTCCCTTCCTAAATGCCGTCCATCAGAGCAGCCTTTCCTGTTTCTGAGTAAATGACTTGAAGTCTCAGTGCAAACATATAAAAAGGCTGGGGCTAACACAGCAGGAAATCTGGATATGAGATTAAGGATATGTTAATCAATCTTGATTGCCGCTTTACCAGGAAACTGAAGAGCCTTGTAAGTAAATTGTTCTGAAATTAAGTGATTGACCCTATATTGCAACCAGGAGGTAGGGAAAAGGAGAAATTCAACTGGGCATCTTATCAGCAATGTAATTCTTTCTCTGAATAGTTCTTTATTTGCATATTAGAGACACATGAAATAATGAATGGTTGAAGAAGTCTATATGGTCACATGGAAATCACTCTGGGATTTGGTGGAGGGCATGCTATGGGTAATTCTATGATTTTATCCTGGCACCAATTAGACCATCTGGGTCTTGGCAAAGATCCAATGTGAGCAAAAATACCTAATGTAACCAGTTTGATCTCTTTAGTTGTTAGGACAACAAATAAAATAACATAGAGAATTACAGGTGAGAGGGTGTTGGTGTAAGAGTTGTGGGGCAGGGGAGATTCATATATGGAAAATTATATCTGGTGAGTTCACTAGTGTAAGAGACATCAGATGTTCTGACAGAAGTCACAAGCTAAATGAAAAGGAAGCTGTGGCTTGGGTTATGCTCACGAGTTGTTTAAACATTACTAGGAGCATTATTGGTCATTGTTAAAGAACCATTTAATTGTCCAGAGCCTACCATATTCAGACACTATGTGCAGAAATGTACATTTTTTTTCCAGTCCCCACCGGCAATGCTGCCTGGTGGATATTAGCACTCCCTTTATGGTTAAAATTCCTGTGAGATGGAGGGTTGATGAAGATCTTTTCCTATTCTATAGGCTGTTGTTTTTCCCAATTGATGGTTCTCAGAAGCTTCTCAGTTTCATGAGGTCCCATTTATTAATTGTTGATCTTAGTGCCTGAGCTGTTCTGTTCAAGAAGTCTCCCATACCAATGAGTTCAAGGCTATCCCCCCACTTTCTCCTCTATTAGATTTAGCGTATTCAGTTTTATGTTGAGGTTTCTGATCTACGTGGACTTGAGAGTTTTGCAGGGTGATAAATACATTTGCATTCTTCTACATGCAGACATCCAGTTAAACCAGCACCAAATGGTTGAAGATGCTCTCCTTTTTCCACTGTATGGTTAGGGGAGCCTATACTAGGCTGTCCCTTGAGCAGATTCATCCAGCAGCTGATGGAAACAGATGCAGAGGCCACCGTCAAACATAAGGCAGAGCTCTGGGAATCTCGCATGGAGGAGACAGAGGTGTCAAGGACACTACAAGAAGACTTACAGAGCCAACTAACCTGGGCCCATAGGAGCTTACAGAGACTAAACCACCAACCAAAGAGCATGCAGGGGCTGGACCCAGGCCTCTGTAACAGATGTGCAGCAATGTGGTCTACATGTGGGCGGGTGCCATAACAATTGGAGGGGAGGTAGGGGTGGAGGGCTGCCTCTGACTCAGACTCTGTTCCCTGCCTTTGAATACCATTCCTCTAGCTGTCCTGCCTTGTTTAGCCTCAGTGAGAGAGGGTGCAGTCAGTTCTGATGTGACTTGATGTGCCATGGCAGGTTAGTATGGGGCTGGCGTTGTTCCCCTTCTCTGAGAAGGAGAGAAGGAGATGGGAAAAGGAGAGGGGAGGGTGGAACTGGGAGGAAAGAAGGGAGGGGCTGTGATAAAGTGGCTAAATAAATAAATTAATGAAAAATATTAAAATATCTGTGGCCTAGCCATTGTCTACAGCCTCCTAATTACTCTGAAAATTTTTAGCTACTATCTCTAAAACCTTTAGTTTTCATTAATTACACTAAGTATTACATATAACCTGTCTTACAAATATTAACAGATGAACTATAACCAGATATGGGTATTCCCATATCTGGTGGGGTTTAATTCCAGAAAATTTTCATGTGTACTCATCTCTGTGAATGCTCAAGTCCCTTAAATCAAATAGTGTTTGTAGTATAATTGTGGTGGTTTGCTGGAGAATGGCTGGGGCTCATAGTCGAATGTTTAGTTCCCAGTTGGTGCAACTGTTCGGAAACAATTAAGAGGTATGACGTTAAGAGGCATGACTTTGTTGGACGAAGTGTGTCATGAGGTGGACTTGGAGGTTTCAAAAGTCTATCCTGTTCCCATCATTATATCACTCTATCTATTATCTATCTATCTATCTATCTATCTATCTATCTATCTATCTATCTATCCTGTCTATCTCTGTCTCTCTGTCTCTCTCTTTCTGCCTTGTGGTTGTTGTCTCCACATGTAAGAGCTCAGTTACTGCCTCAGGAACATGCCTACCTGTTTGCTGCCCTGTTGGCTGCCCTCCTTGCATCCCTACCAGGATAGTCATAGACTTTAACCGTCTGGAACTTGGAGCACCCAAATTAATACTTCCTTTTCTATGTTACCTTGCTCATGGTGTTTTGTCACAGCAATATAAAAGTAACTAAGATCACTATGCATATCCTCCTATATACTTGAAATCATCTCTAGTCAATGATAATATCTAATATGAGGTAAATGCCATGTAGATAGTTGTTACGCTGTTTTGTAGGGGAGTGGCAATAAGGAAAAAGCCTGCACATGAATACTATAGGTGCAATTTTAAAACTACTTCTCATCCATGTTGGTTGGATCCACAATTGTGGAACATGGTAGTTGTGAGAGTCCGCTGTGAAAACATCATTAATTGAGGTGATTGTGCTATGGTTTCTATCTTTCATAGTGTGAGTCCATGGACATCATGCCAGGGAACATGGCGGCAGACAGGCAGGAATGTACTGGAGAAGTAGCTGAGAGCTCACACTCTGACCCAGCATGAGGCAGAGAGAGAGAGACTGGGCCAGGTACTGGATTTTGAAACCCGAAAGCCCATCCCAGTAACACATCCCCAATGAGGCAACATCTCCCAAACTTTCCCAAACCATTCCAATAATAGGTGACCCAAAATCCAAATATATGAGTCTATGGCGGCTATTCTCATTCAATCTGTCACAACCAGGATATCAATATGAGTGTCTCTTGCTGATAACCACAGCTGTTCCTTTTAAGATGGTAATAACTGCTAAACTCAGAGGATGGCATGGGCCATTGCAGCTGCATAAACTATCGAAGATGAATATACAAGACAAATACCCATGGGTTATTTATGTAGGGCCACATAGTAGGATAGTACATAGTCACAGTATCCCTCTATCACTATTGTATAATCATATATACCCCCAAAGTTAAACTACGTAAAGCTCTGTATTCATAAGTTTGTATCATATTCTGAAGTTAGTAAGTAACTCTTCTTCCCTTGAGTATCTTAATTCTAGTTCTCCAAAATTTTAGTCATTAGCAAACAAATTATTTATTTGATAATATTATTTGAATATATCATTGAATGGGATATTTCAATATATGTTTTAGTATGAGAATAAATATTTATTATTATGATATGGGTTAAGTTTCACTGACAGAACAACTTGATCAACTTGAACAGTGTTTGGAGTTGACATTATGAAATTATTCTCTCTTGGGGTTTCTATTGCTATGACAGAGATAAGGACCAAAAGCAATTTGGGGAAGAAAGTATTTATTTCATCTTATAACACTCATATTATGCTCTATCACTGAGGGCAGCCAGGGCAGGAGTTCCAGGCAGAAACATGGAAGCAGGAATTGCAGCAGAAGCTATAGTGGAATGGTACTTACTTTCTTGCAACTCCTGACTTGTTCAGATTGTTTTCTTTCTTTCTTTTTTTTATTGGATTTTTTTATTTACATTTCAAATGTTATTCCCTTTCCCAGTTTTCTGGACATAAGCCCCCTATCCCATCCCCCTCCCCTTCTTTTACAAGGGTGTTCCCCTCCCCAACCACCCCACCTTCCTGCCCCTGACCGACATTCACAATCCACAGACCACATGAAGCTCAAGAAGAAGGACGACCAAAGTACCGATACTTCACTCCTTTTAAAAGGGGGAACAAAACTATTCATAGGAGGGGATATGGAGACAAAGTTTGGAACAGATTGCTTTCTTATACTTCACAGGACCATCTGCCCAGCATGGGATCACCTGCAGTGGGCTGGACCTTCGCACATCCATCTAATCAGGACAATACCCCCAACAGACTTGCCCATTGGCAAATCTAATGAAGGCTTTTTTTTCTCAGCTAAGATTCCCTTTTCTCAGATGACTGTATCTTGCATCGAGCTGACAAGCAAACAAACAAAAAACCAATCAAAACAAAGCAAAATGAAATGGGGCATCTTTATTTCATAGATTGGGTTTGGATTTAAATTCATACTATTTCTCAGTGTTCATACTATTTCTCAGAAGGCAAAACTTTACCACTAGAAAGCAAACTGTTGTCAAGTACTACAGTATCATCTTTGGGGTTTTGTGGGGATTTTTCAAACGGTAAAAGGGAAAGCAATCAGCCACATTCAGAAGTCTGAATCAATGTTTCTTTACTAGCAACAAACCAGACTAGACCTCCTTAAATAAACCCCCAAGGAAAACAGCTGCCTTCTTGGTAACACGGAGCAGCTTCCTCACTTTTAATCAGTCTTACAGTTACAAAAGCACTTTCTACATCATATTTTTCCTAAGAATGATTATTGTCTTAAAGATAAAGAACCAAAGACCCACAGCATGTTTATGCCTTGCCATATAATTCACAGTGACTGCACTTTTTATATATGAGGTGCCTCCAAGTTACCATTTATTTTTGTCTGATCATGGTTAGTGAGAGGAACTCGAGTTTGCAGCAAGCAAATGGGCTCTTTATAGCCTCTATTTAAGGCTAATACTCTCAGACAACAGGAAAACCACAGAGACACCACTGTTTACAGTTTGCAACCCATGATGGCCTAATATTAATATAAAAATCTTGTACAAATACTTAGAAAAAATAATTCCATGCCCCTTGCTTCCCTCTGAAAAAAAAGTATATCAACCACATAGATCAGCTCCATTCCAGTCAGAATTTGGAAAAATTGAAACGAGTAGCAGATTTTAACAAGGGCTTGTGCTTTGGAAGTTCTGTGGGCACTAACAGAACTGTAATCAGCCCGCTGACCAATAGACAGTTACTGCATTGTTCATTCAGATGAGAAAATCATTTTAAAAATTTATTCCTGATTTTTGACACGTAGAGTGGGAAATGGATTAGGACTCTCAAATTTTAACCTTTAAGTAATGTCGTTAGCTTTTCTAAGGCTCAATTTACACTTGCACCTTTATATACTGAGACAATAAAGGGCACTGTGTGTAGAATTACATGTCTGTGGTCTGCATTTGTATTTTCTATAATGCGTACAGTACACACAAAGTTATGAGTGGTAGGGATAGTACTAGAGATGAAAAAGCTGTAGTAGTAAAATCAACACCAATGGAAACTGTGGCACTGACAGAATGAGATTTATATTTTCTATTATTTAAATAAATAATTCTCTCTATAATTCAAAATCACCTCCACCAAGACCAAAAAATTATCTGGCTACTGTCTCACACATTTTCCAAATCTATAGCCCATTAGTCAATTGCTTCTCAAAGAAAATAGCAAGCAGAACAAAACCTGAACTGATTTGCCATATCAAGAAAGCATCATACAGGTAAAAACAATCAAACAATGTTATATAATGAAATTTTATCTCTTGGAAGTAAATATTAAGCTTCTGCCATTGAGTGTTCTTCCAAATAATTTCCAAGTGCATTAAACAATGCAGTGTAAAAGTAAAACCAAAGAAAATGTATCTGAGTGTTATCTGTTCTCCTGTCAAGCAAGTTTTCTTAGTTAGTGTTTCTAAAAAACTAAAAAACCATGACCAAAAAGCAAGTTGGGAAGAAAAGAGTTTATTTAGCATACACTCCCAGGTCATAGTCTATCAGTGGAGGAAGTCAGGACAAGAAATCAAGCAGGGCACAAACCTGAAGCAGAAGCTGACACAGAGGTCATGGATGGGTGTTGCTTACTGGTTTGCTTCCCATGACTTGTTCAACCTGCTTTGTTATAGAGCACAGAACCACTAGCCCAGAGATGGCACTACCCATCATGGGTTGTGCCATCCCCATTGATCACTAAATAGAAAATACCTTATAGTTGGATCTCATAGAGCCATTTATTCAACTGAGGCTCACTCCTTTTCAATGACTCTAGTGTGTGTCAAGTTGACACACTAGCTAGCCAGTGCAGAAGTATTGTTTAAAATTGCTGTAACTATATAAAAATGAAATTACTAATAAATTTGACTATATTAAACATTAAAAGAATGTATGTTAAAATCAGTATGGAATAAGTTAAAGTACTTACACATATCAACATACTAATAAATATATTAATGAACTCATATTCTACATAAATAGCCAAAGAATACAGTTAAAGTTAAGCATAATCAAATAAATAAAGATTACCTCAAAGTTACACTAATTTCTTTATTAAATGCATAAAATTAAAAGGAGCAAATATTCCCTATATTACCATAAGACAAACCGTGATCACTTACATACACAAACACATATTTATGGGCTTAGGATGTGGCTCAGTAGTAGAGTGCTTGCTTAGCAGATGTGAGACCTTCAGTTCCTTCTTTTGTAAGACAAAACTAATAAAGTGTAAATCATTAATTCAGGTTTTGGTCTGCTTAAGAAGCAATTGACTAATGGGCTGTAGATTGGGAATTTTGTAAAGCAGTAGCCAGATAATTCTTTTTGGTCTTGGTAGAAGAGGTGATTTTGAGTTATAGAAAGAACTAACTATTTAAATAACAGCAAATACAAATCTCATTCTGCATTACCCACAGCTGCCATATATATATATACCACCATCCAAAGAATACACATTACACATGGAGGGATGACCCATGGCTCCAGCTGCATATGTAGCAGAGGATGGCCTTATCTGGCATTGATGAGAGGGGAGGTCCTTGGTCCTGTGACGATTTGATGCCCCAGCATAGGGGAATGCTAGGGCAGTGAGGAAGTAGTGAGTGGGTGACTAGGGGAGTATCCTCATAGAAGCAGGGGGAGGGGTGGGATAGGGTGTTGGAGGAAGGGGAACAGGGAAGGGGGGATAACACTTGAAATGTAAATAAAACAACCAATAAAAGTTAAAGAAAAAAGAAGTGTGACCTTGTTGGAAAAGTCATGTCACTTGGGGTGGGCTTTGAGATTTGCCATTCCTTGTTAGCTCTCTCTGCCCAGCATTTGTGGATCAAAATACAAGCTCTCAGCTACTACTCCAGTGCCAGACCTGACAGATTGGTTGCCTGCTGCCCTATTCCCAGCCATGATGGGCAGGAACCTACTCTTTGAATCTATAAGCCCAAAATAAACTCTTGTATATGATGTTTTTGTCATAATGTCTTATCATAGAAAAGAAAAGTAAGACAAAAGATAGATAAGTACCTTTAATTGGTGTAAAAAAAATAAAACCCAAAACAGTAACAGTAACAACAGCAAAAGAAAGGACTGACTGAGCTGACAGAAATAGTCTAGCCAGGGAAGGGAAACAGACAAGTGTATAGCTTTCACTGTAATTTTAATCCCTTCAAAATTCCTACCTGTCTTCCTATCCACTGGAATGCTGTACAATGAAGGACATAATTGCAATCTGTAGGCTTAGATTTTTTCAAAACTTATTTTAATAAGAATTCTCAAACACTTTGACCCCTCTTCTAGCCCACTGTCCGAAGGTACAGGAGAAAAAATGGTAAATAGGACAAGGGGATGTGGACCTATTTAGAAGTAGTTCTTTTGGATGATTCCAATCTCTGTTTGTCAGGAAACTATCATTCCAGTTCAAAAGTGTCACCAAACACAAATCAGCAACAGCAGCATGATCCAGCAGAAACCACCAGGCCTCCTCTGAATTGGCACAAGTCAGTTATAGTGACCAGAAGCAATCAGAATACCAGGAGTTTTCTGTCATGCCTCTTTCAACGAAGTGAAGATCGGCAAAAATGAGAGACCAATAAAGAGTTGCACAGCTAGCTATGCAAATGCCCCATTACTGTCCATTGAGTCCTACTTATACTCTTTCCAAACAGCATGTGTCCTCTCATGGATCTTGCCTCAGGAAAACATCACATGAGTCTGCTTCAGCAAAAAATCACGAGTCAACATAAGTCTGAATCACGTGACATAAACAGAAATTTCCATTTTAGTAGTCTCTGCTCTCTAACTTACCTACAATATAAATGGGATATTTATTTATATAAGGCGATTTAGTTTTACCTCAGACCAACTTCTCCAAATTACAGCTATTATAAAAGACACCAGGGATGGAAAACAAGAAATGCCAGTATTGCCAGAATCCAGCATGTGGTATAAGTGCTGTAAAAGGCTTAGACGCTGGAAAAAGAGGGAGGCTTTTCACTTTTTGATCAGTGCCCACCACTGAGGGACATCACTGCAATATTCATGCACTGGAAATTTGAGTGACCCCGAAGATCCTGCTAGCACATTGGTGTCTACTGTTTGTGGGAGACTTGGGTTGTATTGTCCTTTCCCAGTGCCCAGGAGAATCAAGCTATGCTTTTCTCTCTGTGGTGTGAATTGGGGTAAGGAGATTTCAACAGGAGACAACCCACAACTGAGAACCAGAAACAAAGTTAGGGCTACTAGATCTCACTGAAAACCCAAGGTGTGAGTTTAGTGGCTTTCTAAATTTTTCCCTGAGTGAGAGCATGTAGCTGGTAGAAAAGATGAGTGTAGTGTTTTTGTTTTTTGTTTTTAAGACTCCCCTCACTCATCCTTCAACCATGCTTCCTTTGGAGACATGGGAGCCCTCGGGATAATTCTCTATTTACAATATAAATCTAGTTATCCTTATTAGCTATTCTGTTTTTCTTGACAAATTAACATTTGATAGACTTGATAATTCTATTTGGAGATTTTGCAATGGAAAAACAACCCTGAACAAATGACTACATTCCCTAAGCTTACCTCAGACATAATTATGTGATATACATGCAGACTACTGTGGTATTTTCGTAAATGGAATTAAGGTTTCTAAGATACCCTCTTTCTCTCTGTCCTGCTCTCCCTCATTTGCAAGAATATAGCTAAGGGAAAACGGATTGCATCTATAGCCATTAGAAACTTGCTAGACAAGGGAAATATGCAACTTGGTTGACCATAAAGTCCCTTTTGGCTTTTCTGTGAAAGCCTTGGCTCTACAGGGCAGAATTGTGTTACAGGAAAGTTGCAGTGTTTTCTTTATCTCGGACTCCATCTCTAGGCCGGAATAGAACAGAACACAGTCTAATGTCACTTCCTGCCGCCTTAGGTTAGTGCTAATACTTCAGCAGTGACCACAGAGTAGATGGTGCCGATTGTAAAGCTAGTGTGGGCCAGTAGATCCTGTTTCGATTTGAAACAGCAAATGCCACTAATCCCATTGAGAAAGTTCAGTTTCCCAGGGCACTGAAGAAAAATGTCTCTCAGGAGAAGTTCTGACCTAAAAGAATTAAAACCTGATTCTCTCCAATATAACATTTCATTGGCCTCTCAGTCAGAAAAATAATGAGTTCAACAGAAATCTGCAACTTTTCTCCCACCTCCCGTGTGTGTGTGTGTGTGTGTGTGTGTGTGTGTGTGTGTGTGAGAGAGAGAGAGAGACTGTGTCTGTGTGTCTGTGTGTCTGTGTGTCTGTCTGTGTCTATGTGTGTGTGTGAGTGTGTAAGTATATATGTGTTTTAGTGTATGTATGTGTATGTCTGTATGTATGTCTGCATCTGTATGCTTAAATATGTATGTTAATGGATGTGTGCGTGTGTATCAGTGAGCATGTGTGTATATGTATGTAAGTATATGTGTGTGTAAATGTGCCCATGTTTAAGTGTGAGACTGCTTGTAGGATACCCGATTGAGTACTGAATTCACAACCTTATGAACAAACTAAAGCATTTCTATATATAAGTTTTTGCTTTCGTGGCTTTTTTTCCTGCCACAGGTGTCTATAGTCTCTGTTATTTTGGTGAGGGGGAGGCTAAAACCGTATAGGCCAAGGCACAGTTCAGAGACACTATTTTTCTTTTATGAAATCCTTCTCAGTAGATAAATATTGCTTATTTATTTTATTCCATAGAATAACCTCTTTATCACTGTTCATCTGATAATTTGCTACCTGAATCAACTCATCCATTCATTCAACATTCATCCAGTTCTATACCCTGCTGGGCATCATATCCATTCCTGAGTACACGGTGGTGATAAAAAACTGAGGCAGAAATGCCCTGGTGACTTTTAATTTGTCATTACTTCTGAGAGAATAAGATTTAAGAAACTCTGGACAGAACCTGAAGGGACACACACTTTAACTGTAGCATCAACTGCAATGGATGGAGAAGGGTTTTGTCTCACATCTTTTGGATACACTCCCTACATGATAGCTTTGCACCCTGTGAAAACGGCTTTCTCTTCTCTTTAGCTAGAAACAGCCAAACTTTACTGTATATGAAACCCTCCTGAGCCTGCTTGGATCCTCCCTCCTGCTTCTTGCTTCACTCTTCTGTGTACTCCATCTTGAGTACAGAGGACACCTAGAGATAAAAAGAACTGCAAGACCATGTGCTCCACATCCTGAGGGTGTTATCACACTAAGTTGCTCTTTTCCTTCCAGACCGAGATGAACTATCCCTGTGTAAGGAATGGGATCTGGCTTCTGGGATGCTCACCAGTGGCCTGGCTTATACAATTTGAAAGCCTGATGGGACTGGTCTTAGTGACACTGACTACAAGGAAGAGATGAATATGGGAATAAACTTCAGAAAAAAATCTCCTTTTCTTATCCTTCTCAGGATTACCTTGAATCCATTTCTCATTTTGGTCCTTCTGAAGTATAACATGACCATGGACATCTGTCCTGAGCCAGTATTACAGTACGAACGTAAGCAGAAATGCATCACCTCTACTCAACCTCATCTTCATCCTTCCATTATATCTCTTATAGCGAAGGGACTTCAATTCTTACCTTGGGCTCTGCTCTCTGAATAACCTGGATTATTTCCCAGGTTGTTTCCCAGACTTATTTCCCAGGACCCTTTGCAATTGTAAGTGGAGGCACATCTAGGTTTCACTAATCAGATACAACACGGATCTGGCTGCCGATAAAAGTGAGATGAATGGTTATTAGCAGAAATGTCTCTTGATAGGCAGTATCATGGCAGTAATATAGTGAAGATGCTGGCTCCATATACAACAATAGTGAATGACTACTGCCAACCACACACAGCAGCTGCTGTGATATTTCTACTAGAAGGTGTCTGCAGTGCACTGGGTATGCCTCTCAACCAAATTATTAGATTTCATAATGAAGGAGCTCAGTGGTTTACTCAGTCTCCTTCCAATATTTCTGTTGAAATTAAATATTGAGAATCTATTGTTTACAACAAGGAATCCTGGCTACCAGAAGGTTGGTCTATCTAAGACTTAGCTTAACCCTTTGTTTTTCATGATAAACCTCAAAAAAGAAATAGTAAGGTGTGCAATGTGTGTACTCACATTCTCTCCTGCAGCACGAAGTATCCCTGCTCCCTAGAAGGTAGAGGACATGGTCAGGGTTTCACTTCCTGGATGAAAACAAAAAGGATATGTGTGACTCCATCTTTTTCATTGAGTGTGTTAAAAACAAATGATGTGTTGCTTGCCATGAGAGTCATCTTGCAACCATGGGAGACTCAGCAAATCCACAAAGAGTGGGAAGAAAAAAGGAACCCAGGGCATGGGTGATAGAAACTTGGACACTCATGAGAGACCGTAACCAATGAGATATTACACTGCTTTCTATATGGGAGGCTGGGTTTAGGACCTCAGTCAGATACTTATATTCTGTACCCTGAAGCCAACAAATATGCTGTTACATGGGACAGAAGAGTTTGCAGCTGTGATACTATGAAAGATTTTCTAGTAGGAAGACCAATATGTATTATCCACATGCACCCAGTGTAATTATTAGAAACAGGCAGGACCACAATCAGAGAATACCTAAGAATGGAGAGGAGAAAAGACGCTGAGCTGATTTTGAAGGTGGAGGAGGATTGGACTCATTCCACTCCTAGAAGACTGTTCCTAGAAACCAAGACCAGTCAGGAAAGGGATTTGTTCCTCACACTTCCAGAAGAAACACAGTCCTGTGGACATCTTGATTTGGACATCCAAAGCTGCAAGGTAACAAATTTGAGATGTTAGGAATTAGATTAATGTTGATGTATTTGTTTATCCTCATCACTCAGCTGACTTCATGGATCTCACAGAGCCACATCTGATGCGCATAGCAACAATTTTCTGACTTACCATGGGAAGGATTTTGTTAGAGGATAAAAAGGCATTTGTTCTTTGTGTGCATTTTAAGCATTAACAACATAGCGTGCTTTACAAGAATGTAAGACTCGTCTGTCAGCATATGTGAAGAAGTTGTACAATCTCAGAAACTTTATATTAATGCCTGGGATGTTCCTTAAGAAATCTGGATATTGACATAGATTGAAGATATCAAAACATGCAATACACTTTCCACTATTCTCTATACTGGGTTCATGTAGGTTTAATCAATCAAAGAGTTATTACTCTGCAGAACCTATCTGTAAAACTATGCCATTCAGCCATTATCATTACTGATACAGGACTAGAAACCTATACACAATCTCAAGGTTATCTTGTTTCTAAAATCTAATTTATGTTAACCTATAAGTAAGATATATGCAAATGAGAATATTTCAAAGAAAATCCTACATACTTACTGCTATTTCAATGATACATGTGGTGAATGTTTCAATTAAGGAATATATTTAGTGAAATACTGCTAGTATAAATTTCAAAATGTACTATAGAATGGAAAACAGAGTTCTCAAAAATAGAAATAAAAATGGCTAATAAACATTTTTCAAAGTGTTAAATATCACTTTACATAAGGTAACTGAGTAACACTGGGAGCGAGAGAGATGGCCTTCCATATGGTACAGCAATTGGTTGTCCAGTGACAAATGATCAGCCCTGAAAACATACCACAAGTGATATTATATAGAATGAACAGAATACATTTAAGAATTGTGTGTGTGTGTGTGTGTGTGTGTGTGCGCGCGCGCGCACGCGCGTGTGTGTACAGAGCAGGAGGGTGTGGTGAGGGGTATAGACCTGTGTATGAAATGACAATTAGTGAAAAAGAGAGGCTATGGATTTGAAGAAGAGCAGGAAGGAGTAAATGGAGTGATTTGAGGGGAGAATAGGAAATGGAGAAATATTATAATTACAGCATAATCTCAAAAACAGAAAAGGAAGGAAGGAAGGATGGAAGGAAGGAAAGAAGGCTAGTAAGGATATGGGGGAAAGGAATCCTTATGCATTGTTGGTGAAAGTATAATAAACTGGTCCAGCCAGCACAAAATTCAGTGTAGAGGTTTCTCACAAAGCTGAAAATAGTACCACCAATGACCATGGTATAACGCTCCTATGTGTATACCCCACAGAACTTCGTACCTTCCAAGAGAAGTCCTTGCACATCCATGTCTATGGCAGCTGTAATCACAATAGATGGGAAGTGGAATCAGAATAGATGTCCATCAGATAATAGGCTACTAATAAAAATATAATGTATATTAATTTTATAATTAATGGAATTCATTAAAATAATTATCTAAGTCATTTCTTAATATTGATTTAAAATAATTAATATAATGGAATTTATTTATCACTGAAGAAAAATGAAATTAAAGTACTAGAAAAATTATAGAACTGGAAAAATATTATACTGAACCAGATAACCCAGACCCAGAAAGACAAATGCTGTGGTTTTTTTTTTTTTTGGTCACATATGAGTTCTTAGATTTCTATATTTGAGTTAGAGTGCCTAAAGAGTCCAGGAAGCAAAAACTAGGGCATAAGGTAGAAGACCTTAAAGAGGGAGATACAAAGGTAGAGGAAAGAATACTGTAATAGAAAAGTTTAAATGGGGAGTAGGAAGGGGGTGTGGGAAGCTGTGGGTTTGGTGAGAGCTAACACCAAACAGGAATCTGTGACAGGACACTTTCATCATCCTTCCAGTGCCCACGAAAGATGGGCAAGAAGAATGTAAGTGCTAGAAACCAGGAAGAAGTACTAGGAAGTGCTAGCTTCTGGATACAGCATGGTCATTTTACCCATGAAAAACTATTGACAGCTAATGGCTGCTAGGGGAGTAGTTACAGTTTTCTTCAGTGGTGTAGTCACTGGTAAGTTACCTATAACATTGTAAATAATCACAAACCCATGCTCATGTAAGCAATCCTACCTAAACTCAAATGGCCAATAGAATACAAGGCCCACTATGATGACTCCTGCCATGGCCCCGTATACACCATGTGGAACTAAGCACCTTACAGATACTGCCCATGCTGCTGATCCCATGCCAGACACAGAAGGACTTTTTAGATGCTTGTGAATCTCCCACAGACTTCTGACGCTATGCACCTAGACCTAATATGTGTATAGAGGATTTGTTCTCAGTCTCCAAAGTTCCATAGTCTCACCTAGTGCTAGCTAAGCTAGCATTATTTCTTACTCTCTAACCACATATTAGCACTGAGTATGTGTATATAGTGTATAGTATATAATATGTAATATAGTAATATACTGTATAATGCATAATATATAATATGTAACATATGACATGATATATAACATATAATATGTAATATATAATGTATAATATAATGCATTTATGTATATATATGTATATGTGTATGTGTATATATGTATACATGTATATGTGTATTTGTATATATACAGTGCATGTGTGACATATATACATATGTAAATGTATGTCAAAATTTTAGTTGATCAAGAATTATGGGCTCTAAACATGCATTAATTTTTATTTCATTTATTTTTGAGGTATGTATCACTCCTTATATCTATCTACCTTTTGTCTGGTTTCTCTTACTTATCTCTTACTTTTTGCAGTCCTCTTTCTCCCTTTTGTCTCTGTTCCCCATCTTTTGTTCCCATTTTTCAAGACAAAAATTGCACAATTCAGAGTGCATATGTGTAAGAAGTATTTTAAGTTCTCAGTCTAAAAACTCAAAAGAGCCTACACAAAAATGACATACAATGGAGTATTTATTTTTATTAATCATTTTATTCATTTACATTTCAAATGATATCCCCCTTCCTAGTTTCCCCTCCACAAACTCTCTATTCCATCCTTCCCCCCACCTTTGCCTCTATAAAGGGGCTTCTCCACCCACTCACCCACTCCCACCTCACTGCTCTAGCATCCAATTAAAAACATCCAAAGGTACAGATAACAATAACTGCAAGACAATGCTAGATGCTAAATAGAATCGAGGAGTCAGTGTGAATCCAGTTAAACATTCTCTAAAATCTCCAGAAATTAGCAATTTACTCAAAATGCACAGCTGCTTAAATTTGAGGTTCTCCGAGAAGTATATTCTATACTTCAAGATTCAACTTCCAATCTAAAAACATCAGCTACACTTCTAACCTAAGCCTGCAAACTAGGGAGAGAAAAGGCCCACTCACAACAGAGTTCTAAAACCTACCCCAGCTGTAAGAGGAAGCCACAGACTGTCACCTGCTCATCTCAGAGGTTTCCTGAGTCACTGCAGATCCCACACCTGGGTCTGCCATATGAGGCCCTGCCCTAATCAACTACTCTGATGTAAAAGACACTGTTCATGGGTTCCTCATGTCTGAACAAGTAGGATTCAGTCTGGATCAAATGCAATTTGATTACTGTACATTTGTTAAGAAGAGTCTAGCAAATCTTTTATTGAGTAAGTATTCCTTCGGAGCTCAATCTTCATATTATCTCTCTCTCTTGCCTTTCCACTTTACATGAATAATTCATGAGTAGGAAATGAACCATTGGATCATAAGGCTCAGCTATTATTTATATGGAAGAGAAATGAATGTCCACCACCCCCAATTCCACAGAAGGAATGAAGCTGAGGAGGAAAAATAGTTAAGGAGAAAGGAATTTTTTTCACTTGCTGACTTGTAGTTGTTGACTTCTACCCATGTCCAAAAAATAATTCTTTCATTCCAGTTGACACCATAGAAGAAAAAGTGATTGTCACTAAAATGAGAAAAATCTACTTGTAGGTTTAATCTGGCACCACACGCCCACAGTTACACTGATTATCACAGTCTAAGAAGCAGAAATCCATTTGGCCTGGCCCCAAAGTCAGTGTCTGGAAAAAACAATAACTTAAATGCTAATCCACATTTTCTGGTACAGTAAAGAATTTCTTAAGATTGTCTATGCTAATTACATTCAGTGCATCAGCATTATGATATTATTAAAAGTGAAAGAAAGAAGATAAGTCAAATCCCATTATCACAAATAAGGTTTTGTGTTTCCATGCTAGAATAGTTAGCTTGTTCACTTACATGGTAATTTCAGTGACGGGCTAACCTCCAGATAAAGAGGGATGGTTTTAGTAACAGTAGCTATGCCTATTCAAATATCTGTATCTGTGTACCAAATCTTGGACATGAGATTCATAAGAATGGAAATTTGCAACTAAAATGTAGTGAAATATTTTAAATAACCAATGAATTTTTATGAAATTTGGATGAAAATAGAATTATATTCTTCATATACATTGTAGCATAGAGTACTGTATGATGATCTTAGACAAAACTTACACCCAGAAACACTGCCGAATATCAATGGCTGTGATTTTTCTGAGATGGAAACATATACTCAAGGAGAACTCATCTTTAGCTGGATAAGACTAAAATCTTTAACGTCTCAATAAAGGTCTTGATCTAAACATTTGAGACCATTTCATCTCATGACTGTTTTGCCTAAAATGCTTAGTATACATACATAGAGAAAATTATCATCTACCAAGAGAAAGTACATGAATCTTGCTATAACCACTAATTTTAGCTCTGTTGGTAATATGCTAGAATGTCTTGTTTTATGGTGTCAAAAACATACTGCAGTGAAAATGCAATCTGTTCAATAAATAGTGCTGGGAAATTTGAATATTATGATACAGAAAAATCAAGCTACGTTCCTTTCTCTCATAATGCACAAAAACCAATTCAATAACATAAATGTTAACTAAGAAGCTAGGAATCTAGCACAAGCAACATAGAAGAAACATGTCAAGAGCTTGAATAGATGTGGTCTGACAACAGAGTGTAGAAGTACTTGGAAACAAACTCCAAAAAACTGACAGTTAACAGTAGGCTAAAAACAGACACATGCTACTCAAAGGAGACATACAAGACAATCAAACGTGGAAAACCACTCTATCTAACTTATGCTTGAAGTCAAAACTAAACAAAATATCATCTCATCCCAGATAGAATGGTTACTGGCAGGATGGTAAGAGATAAGAGATGCTAGAAAGATCTAAAGTAGAGGACACTTAAACCCATGAGATGTGATGTAAGTCAGAAAGTCATTGTAGAAAAAAAGTAGAAAGACTGTTCTAAGAAACAGGAAAACAAAACAAAACAAAACAAAAATCTACCATATTATCTAACAATTGCACTACTAATTATCAAAAAGAAATCTCATCTTCACACCAAAAAAAGACACCTTCACTCCAATGGTTACTGCAGCACTTCTTGTAGTAGCCAAAATGTGGGATCAATCTTAATAGCCCTTAGGGGATTCATGGTATTTTTAATGTGGTAAATGTCTGATGGTGGTATGGAACTCAACCATAAAAAAAGGAATGAAGTTTTGCCATTTGCAACATGGAGAGAATTAGAGACCATTATATTTATTGAAGAAAGCCAGACACAAAATAATAAATATTATATGTCCTCACTCTTATGTAAACTCATAAATCAATCTTTCAGCTGTATGGGACAAGAGAGTAGTGACTAAACACAAGGGAGGGAAGAGGGACAGGAAGAAATTAAGAGGGGCTTGCAAGGACTTAGAGAGGCTTTGGATGAAAAGTTGGGAGCCAAAAATAGAAAAGCTAGAATTACAGCTCATGGGTAGACCTTTGCCTAGCATTCATAAAAACCTAAATTAAATCCTGACATAGAAAAATAAAATAGAAAAGTAGAACAGGTGGGCAGGGAGATATGACTGATGCTCAGGGCATGCATGGACAGGAAATCCTACTAACATATAAAATTGATATGTGATGATTATAATAATAAAGTAAATGACAGTTTTGTTCTACTGAATGTATTATACTAGAGTAGCTTTTTACTACAGTAGAATTGCTCAGATGATACCAACAATTTAAGAACAGGACTGCTTAAACTATGTAATGCAAGCAGTACTGCTAAGACTATGTAACACAGGAAGTACATGTAAACAAAGGAGTACATGTACAAAGAAGAAAATGAGACTTGGGGATGGTAGAACCTAGAATTGATCTTTAAGGGCATTCACGATGCCAATAGATCAAAAGACAAGTATGGCCTCTGGTTACTAGGAAATACAGATAACCAATCTAGCATAGAAAATGAACAAGCATAATGAAAAGAGGGAGTTCTTACTGGGCCCAACTTTCAGTGTGAACTATCCAGAGTCTATGGCTCTCAATGATCCTGGTAGTCACCTCTTCACCTTGGGTGGTTGGCCAGGAAACCATAGGATCCATCAACCTCTGTCTCCCCTTCATTGGGATTATAGCTACATACACATACCTGGCTTTTATGTTGATGCTAAGGTTCTAAATCCTGGTCTTCATACTTCCACAGCAAACATTTCATTCACTGAGTCCTTTCCCCACTCCTCAGATTTCTAATACTAATAAATAACTCATTTTTAGGAACTTAGTAGTTAATCACTTGTTATCAGCACATTAATTTTAAGATAGCTTTTCTATTTAGACTGTCCATTGCTCAGTTTTGTTGGCTAATAAAAAATATTGGAATTATAGCTTTGGTTGGGGCTCTAGTAAGTTCCACAAGAAAATGATCCTCAGAAGTGGTAGTATGGTAAATTGGCCTCTATGGCCTCAGTCTTCAAATGAGACCTTCAGTGTCAATCCCAGACCAGGAAGACTTGATTTGGAATGTAGAGAATGGATACTCAAGATGTCTTCCAACTTAGCCACTCAAAGATAATTTCCCCATGATTGGGAAAGTATATTAAAAGTGGAACCGAGGTTGAAGGGATGGGTGATTTATTAAAAATGTACACTGCTCTGGCAGAGGACCCCAATTTGGTTCCCAGTACCCATGTCAGGTGGCTTATAACTGCTTGTAATGACAGCTCCAGGGAATCCAACGCCTTCTTCTGGCCTGAGAGGGTTTGTTCTCACACATGTGTGTGCACATATACACATGCAAATGCATATGCACATAGATACATTTACTTCAAAAGAAATATAATATCTTTAAAAATAACCTAGAAGTGCACTCAATCACTCACAGAATTGTGGAAAAGCAATAAAATGGGTCATTCTATTTTTTGTCTAAAACATAAGATCACACAGGATATTTGTCACAAATCTCTTCATGCCCGCAGTTGTAGCAGTTCTAGAAAGATAACCTCAATGTCACACACTGGGACAGGTGATGATGACAAAATGCTTAGAAGAGAATGTGCTAGAAAACTAAACCAGAATTTCCTTAGCTGAGAAGGTAGATTCCAAAGTCAAAAGAAGTGATAGTGACCATCTTACATGACCACTCATCATTTGTCATAGCAGTCACAGCACAGCTAACAACCTGACAGTCAATGGCCCTATTCACTGAAAGGTTTCAATTGCGTAAAAATGAACACTGAGTGTAAAGATTGCAATGATTCTAGCGAAAGAACATCTACTTCAGTTGTCTAGAATGTAATAGCACTAATGTTTGTTTGAGTAGAGCTGGACTAGTGGTACGCAAGGCTTTGAAGAGGCTTTTTAAGCAAAGCCAATGAGAACAATGATAAATACCAGATTTCAGATTTGAAAGGTACTTTACTTAAAAGAAGCAAAACCTATTTTGACTGAAGTTGCAGGTCATTGCAAAATGCAAAGAAGTCACTCACTCAGTCAAAATTCAAGATCTGAGAAGATCATTCTATGTGCTGGAAACATTGCTCTTTGCCAAGAAGAAACTGGCAAATGAACAGGTATGGCTTCACTGTGTCCCTGGAAGACAGTGAGGTAGAGGGAATGATTTTCTGTTAATAATTATTCAAACATTATATTGCTCTAGGCAATATTAAAATCTACAAAGGGTCTATTTAGAAAGAGCTTGTACCATATCAACCCAACAGAGCACAAAGCATCACACATCCCGCGCTAGGTAGGATGCCTGAGAGTTAACGATGGAAAGGACACGTGAGACATTCCTGGTGGTGAAAAGTCTGCAGGCAGTGAAGAGATTCCATCACAGCCTAGAGTTTTAAAGGTTACTGTAGATTCCATCACAGCATGGTACTGTGAGAGAGAAGCACGGGAAAAGAAGCAAGTCTAAGGTTAGTAGGAGAAAATACATGTTGTGTGTCAGACCCTTCAAATTTAGAATGTCTATAAAAATCTGCCCTATCCATCCAGGCAAGCAGGTAGACAGTGTTAGAATATGAAGTGCATCTATTAGTATACATGTGACATTTATAAAGCAGTGAAAGTGACCTGGATATTGAAACACAATCAAGATAAAAAGTGGGACCCCAGAGAAAAGGAAATGGAGAAGAAACACCAAGGACAAAAGAGAGGTCCTGAGACTGAAAGTGGTTGGGAACCTTAGGGGAGAGGCACGACAATGCTGTCATAAAAACAAGGGACAGCAATGAAAACTAGAGACAGCAATTTCCGTCTGAAGATGGCCCCAGGAACCAAATGCCATAAGCTAGTCAAGTACAACACACAGTCAAAACCCTTGTGTGTTCATACCTTAAAATAGTAGATGCTTACTTCCATTCAGGAAAAACTTGAAAAGGTATTAAACAATAAAAATATGTAAATTCAATACACATTAAGAGAGAAAGAAAATTATTTCTTCCTATAGTTCTTACCCACCCTTAAACTTCTTACAAATAAAATATTCCATCTTCTCTGAGTCTTCAAAGCCAAATCCATGGGCCACCAGTAGACAGATGTGGACAGTGCACAGGTATTAAAACTAGCCTCATACTTTTTAGAAACACACAAATCTGATAATACTTGAGAGAACAATATTTTCATTTTTATTGTTTCCTTGTAGAATAATATTTGGTTTTGAGAAAGGCCAAAGTTACCTGCCTGGGGCAGATAGCATCTTAGGCATACAGCAGATTCCAAGAGAGCATTCAGGTAGTGTGGGTGGTTAGACAAATACTCTTCTTTCAGTTTTGGTAGTGGTTGCTAGACTTTCACCTTCTCAGTCTGAACTTGCCTATTGGGCAAGCAAAGAAAGTGGCAGAGACGTGTGTTAGCGTGAGAATGTTTATCTCCAAGCAGCACTAAAGAGTGACATGTGGATGAGATAGTGACTCTGCTGCTCTACATCGCAAATGGAAATGACCCTCACCAACTGAATGTCAAATATAGACTTAAGGAAAGTAAGGCTTTTGGATCTTTTTATAACAGCATTATTAAAGCATGATTGATTTATAAAGGGCACAAACATTTAATGTGCACAATTTCATACAAATGTTCTTGCTAACATCACCATAATAACCACAGTAGGTACATCTATCTAATACCTACCAAAGCCTTCTTTGTTTCTTTTCATTGTTTTATGGCTTTTATTTGTTTTGTGGTAAAAAAAAATAAAGGGAGATCTTTAATCCTACAGTGTACAGTGCTGTGTGGTTGGCTCCAGGCATTGTAATGCACAGCGGATCTCTAGAACTTTTTTGCCTAGCAGACCTGAAATTTTATGTTCAATGAACAACAATACACAACCCTCTACTACTCCTGGCAAAAACCAGCAGCAGTTGCTCCATGAGTTTGCCTACTAACTTGTTCCACTTAGCATAATACTCACTGGCTTCACCCATGTTGTCACAGGTAAAAGGTTGCTTATTTTCTTAAAGCTAAACACTACTACTGTGATGTATATGATATGTCTTCTTTATCCACTTGTTGGCCAGCAGACTCAAGATTCTATATCTTGGCTGTTGTGGATAATTCTGTAATAAGCATGCTTAGGCTACTGTTTCTCAGTGATTATGATTAATATTCTTTTGGATATACATCTAGGATTAAGAAAAGTACTTTTCTTCTATGAATGATGCAATTTTGTAATAATATTTATATTCATATTTTAAAACTATACATGTTTCTTAACTCATTTCCCAAAACCAACTGTTGTCCTCATTACCCTAAGGTATGAGGGATACAAATACAAATACAGAAAAGACACACACACACACACACACACACACACACACACACACACACACAGAGAGAGAGAGAGAGAGAGAGAGAGAGAGAAATATACAGTATCCAGAAGAAAAAAACAGACCATTCAATTCCCAAGCTAAAAATGAATGAACAGAACATTTAATTTATTCCATATTGGCATACTGATATTAATAAAATTTAATTTTCTAAAGGTTGAGAGTGAAACCATATTGTGTAACATGGAATATATCTGCAGATTTTGTGCACTGAGCTGATATTTTAAGCTGTGCACCTTTGCTTTGCTTTGATCCCCTAGATTTTTTATGTCATTCCCATAAATCTATTATACTATTTCACTAAACACTTTCCAATACTCACTTAGCCTAATCTTCAGAATACTTAGGCATATAAGTAATAAAAACAGCCACCATTGTGCCTGTCCCCTGAATGGCAGAAAACATGTAGCAAGTGCTTTATAGATATTATGCTTCTGTTTTGATTTGTGGTGTGGTGTGTGTGTGTGTGTGTGTGTGTGTGTGTGTGTGTGTGTGTGTGTGTGTGTGTGTATCGCTGCATACAGAGCCCACAAAGAGGCATCAGGTTCCCAAAAGCTGGAATTATGAGTCATTCAACATGGGTGTTTGGAAGCAAACCCAAGTCCTCTAGAAGAGCTTTATGAGCTCTTAAATGCTGAGCTATCTTTCCAGCCCATTATCACATGTTAAAGAAAAAACTCAGGCTTAGAGAGCTAAGACAGCCTGTCCAAGGCCATGAACAATTGTATGAGCAGTTATGGAAACTCAGGCACTAAAGTGGACCTAAAACTCTTGCCTTTGGATGCTGTGATCACCATTATGCCAGAAGTCGATGGAACGTGAATAGGAAACATGGATATAATGCATCACCAAATGAGAGAGGAAACATATTGGTAGACAGAAAGTAAAGGGGAAAACTGTTAAAATATGCAAAGCCAGAGCTTCTTATGTGGTTTGGACATTTGTTGTTGCAGATGAAAATGATTAAATTTAGAAATCCCAATCAAGTGTTCAGAAAATGACTTTTATTCTGGAATCAGTTTCCATACTACAACCATTTTTATGATTTTCTTAAGCAATATGCTTGGCTTGACCACCCTTTGATTAAAACCATTTCCCTTGGATCATTTTTAGACTTTGCTTCCTTCAAAGCCACCCTCCCTGCTTCCATGATTTCTTTTGGTTCTTCTTTGACTTTGGACATGGACTAGGCTCCAACCTCCCATCTCTGTGCCCATCTTGTCTGTCTGCCAGGATACTTCACTGAAGACAAAAATCTGATTTGCCTAATGTCACCCCCATTGGGTCCTGGGAACTTCTCACATTCCTAGCATCTGGGACTTTCTAGTGGTCTCCCCTGCCATCCCCTACCCCACTATCCTCTCCTTCCCCTTTCCCACCCAGGTCCCTCCCTTACTCTGCCTCCTGTGATTATTTTGTTCCCCCTTCTAAGTAGGATTGAAGCACCTACACATTGGCCTTCCTTCTTGTTAAGCTTCATATGGTTTGTGAATTATATCATGGGTATTTCTGAACTTTCAGCCTAATATCCACTTATCACTGAGTACATACTATGCATGTTCTTTGGGGTCTGGGTTACCTCATTCAGGATGATATTTTCTAGTTCCATCCATTTGCCTGCAAAATTTGTGATGTCCTCATTTTTGATAGTTGAGTAGTATTCTATTGTGTAAATGTACCATGTCTTTGGTATCCATTCTTCTGTTGAGGGACATCTGGGCTGTTTCCAGCTTCTGGCTGTGAGCCTGGTTATCATTAGCCAAAATGCTCAACAGAGAAGAGATAGAACTTGAAGAGAACACCTCCAGTAGATAGACATGGCCACCCATCCATCTCAAAATCTTTAACCCAGGATTGTTCCTGTCTAAAGGAATGCAGGGACAAAAATGGAGCAGAGACTGGAGGAAAGGCCATCCAGAGACTGCTCCACACGGGGATCTATCCTATTTGCAAACACCAAACCCCAACACTATTGCTAATGCCAAGATGTTCTTGCAGAAAGGAGCCTGGCATGGCCGTCCTCTGAGAGGCTCTGCCAGCACATGAATAGGACAGATGCAGATACTCACAGTCAACCATTGAACTGAGCCTGCAGACCCAAGTTGAAGAGTTACGGGAAGAACTGAAGGAGCTGAAGGGGATTGCAACCTCATAGGAAGAACAACAGTATCAACTAACCAAACCACTCAGAACTCCCAGGGACGAAACCACTAACCAAAGAGTATTTATGGGCCAGGCCATGACTCCTGTAAAATATGTAGCAGAGGAATGCCTCATCTGGTATCAATGGGAGGAAAGGCACTTGTTCTTTGGAGGCTTGATGCCCTAGAAAAGGAGGATGCTAGAGGGGTGAGGCAGGAGTGGATGGGTGGTGGAGGAGCACCCTTTTAGAGGCAAAGGGGATGGGGGTGGGGTGGGGGATTCATGGAAGGAAGCCCAGGAAGGGGACAACATTTGAAATGTAAACAAAGAAAATAATTATTAAAAATATCTGATTTGCCTTCATTACCTGGCAGACCACCACTGTGTGCTTGGGAGATAAACTGGTGATTTCCAATTTCCTCCCACTCAAAGCCTCAGAGAATTTCCCGTTTTATTATTCTATGTTACATACATCTCACTCATGGTGTACCAATTACTACATGAGAGAAAGCAAGGAGAAAGAACGCTGTTTGCAGAAGCATTTGGGAGATCGAAGCTTGGCTATACTTTAAGGTCCCATCTGTATGCAGATTGCTTCAATATCAAGGCCGCTCGGTTTTAACAAAGCCCAACCAAACCTTGGGGCTCAAACGGCAACTGCTGATATGGTCTGCGGCCACATCAAAACGGAGACACCCAGTGTGCACAACGGGAAAGGCTGGGGATCCACACCCACTCACTGATAACATCTCTTTGCCTTGTGTCTGCAGGGCAGAAGCCTTAGCACTTGACTAACTAGGAAGAACAGTGCAGGCCTGAGTCTCAGGATCAAAGCAAGCTTCAGTTCCCTGAAGGAATCAGGATATTTATCAATACACATGCTTTTAGAATGAGGACATCCTGGGATCGTGTATCCATAACCCCAAGATACTGCTGGCTGGCACCCTAGCCTGGGCCACACCCTCTGAGCGCCACAAGAATGCAGGGAAATAAGTCAGACTTTGCCAGCTCGCTTGTTTGTAGCTTTAAGGTTGAAAACCTTGAAATTCCTCAGATTTCTTCCAAATCAAGATATTTAGATCTCTTTTCATCTCACTTTACAGTTTGGAATGCCTCAGTGCCCATCCAGGTTTTCAATTAGGACCAGGGACTGAGGAATATTCTGGCATCTGTCACTAAGGCAATAAACCGAAAACAGATTAAAATATACTTTATAAAAAAATAGCACATTTATTTAACTTCCGGTGAAATATTAAAGACAGCCTAAACCACAAAACATCAGTTTCTGAAACATCACTCACTTTTATTTTTGCCAGACACAGTAACTCCACTAGAACTAGCCATTAAACGTGGATTTTAAGCATATTGCTGTTGTACAAAAAGGATAGATTCATAAACAGGGAGAAGACTGTGAAAAAGAAAGAGAAATGACTCTCAGAAGACGCAAGGCAGTGCATCTTGGAAGCTCTAAATCGCTTTGAACTAATAGATCAAAACTAAAATAGGAACATGCTACACTGTTAAAAATCTAGGTCAAAGCTATACTCTGTTTCCATAGACAGTCAGTGGAGGTCTACTGTAGCTGTTTCAAGAAAAGCAATTCCTCTGTAACACTTCTGTCTGTTTGTCTCAGTCATTCCTCCGTCTTTACCCTTGCACAGTATGTCACATACCCACAAAGAACCTGACACTACAAACAACTCTCCTGGTGTCTGGAGAAAAATCTGCTTTTACGTTATCATCCATTGCATTAATTTCCTTATATTTTTATTTAATTTCAGAGTCAATATTGTTTAGATCTTAATTATACTAAATTCTTTCCATGATATAAAAGAGGAAATTGTACACTGAAGATATTTTACTTATGCTGAAATCTCACCCAGGAAATATCTTATTCATGTGACAAATCAATTTTTCACATATAAAAGTGGCTCAATGAAACAAGAAAGAGTCATAGTATGTAAATTTAGTGTCTATCTATAACAAAACAGATTTACAAACGTTTTGACAGAGGAAAATTGACTCAATCTTCCAATTAACTCAGTTTCTTAGATCCAACTTGAACTATAACTTTAGCCAAATATATAAGTCCTTGCTTTAAAGATGATGTCGTGGTGTTTGCTAATTTGATGTCTGAAGAATTAGCATTTGCCATTACATTTTATTTGGTACACTACGTAAAGTTTACTTAATGTAGTGGCTCTATTAGTTTACTTTTTTTTGATGTAACAAAATGCCTGGGTGGGTTAATAGAGTAAAAAAAAAAGAAGAAGTTTATTTAGCTCACAGTTCTGGAGAGTCTAGAGTAGTATGTCAGGAACAACTTGGCTCACTCTGGTGAGGACTTTGGGACAAATATCAGGAGTTCATACAAGAGGGAAAGAACACTTCACAGAGCTACCACAGAGCAATTTTGGGTCATCTTCGTTCTTATAACAACCGGCTCTCACAAGAGCTCAGTGTTCTCTTCAGGAAGTTATCTTTTGTACCAATTCATTCAAGGCTATTCCCCACTTTCTCTTACACAATATTAGTATATCTGGTTTTATGATGAGGTCTTTGATCCAGGTGGATGTGAGTTTTGTGTAGGGTGATAAATATGAATATATTTTCATTCTTCTACATGCAGACATCCAGTTAGGCCAACAACATTTGGTGAGGGCAGGCATCTCTGGTCTGAGCTAGAAATCTAGGACAATAGAAATTCCCAGGAATCTATGAAGGTGACCCTAGCTAAGACTCCTAGGAATAGGGGATATAGAATCTGAAACAGCCACTTCCTGTAACCAGACAAGAGTTCGAATAGAGAAATAGGAACACCAATCCAGCCACAAAAACTTCAGCCAGCAATTCATCCTGCCTACAAAGTGGTCAAGGATAAAGATGGAGCTAAAGTTGAGGGGATAGCCAACCAATGATTGGCCCCACTTGAGACCCAAGCTATGAGAGAGTGCCCATCCCTGACACTATTAATGATACTCTGCTATACTTGCAGACCAGAGTCTAGTGTAGCTGTCATCTAAGAGACTCCACCCGACAACTGATGGAAACAGATGTAGAGACCCATAGCCAAACATTAGGTGGAGCTCAGGAAATTTCATGGAGGGGGAGGGGTGGTTGAAGGATCCAGGAAGGTCAAGGACACTGCAAGAAAGCCTACAGAATCAACTAAGCCCATTAGGTGCTCACAGAGACTGAAGCACCAACCAGAGAGCATTCATGAAACAGACCTGAGCCCTTCTACACATTTGTAGCAGATGTTCAATTTGGTCCTCATGGGGGAACCCTTACAGCAAGAGCAGGAGATGTCTCTGACTCTGACTTCTTTCCCATAGCTGGGCTGCTTGTCTACCCTCAACAGGAGAAGTTGTGCCTAGTCTTATTGCAACTTAATATGACAAAGCAGATTGATATCCATTGGAAGTCTCCCCTTCTCTGAGGAGAAAGGGAGGGGGATCGGGGCCAGGGGAGGTGAGAGGGAAGGACTGGGAGAATAAGAGGAAGGAAAAGTTAAGATCAGGATGTAAATTAAGTGAATAAATCAATTAATGAGGGAAGAAAAGACCTAAAACAAATGTGATCAAACCCAAATGCTGGATCAAACGATCCCGGGGCACCACTTCAGAGGAACTGTCCTAGACCTCCCTCTTCTATGATCCAATGTCTTCTGTCATGGACTCAAGCTCACAGTTAACCACCTATTACCACCTTGACTGGACTGACTGATTCCTAGAGGATTAGTAAGATAAGCCTGTGAGTATGTCTGTGAGAGTGTTTCCAAAGACAACAAATGGGGGGAGAAGACAACTCACCTTACCTCTGATAGTAGCCTCCAAATAGATAGGGGCCCCTAGTGGAATGAAAAATAGGGGGAAAACTCACTAACACAGGCACACTGTCCTCTGCTTTCTGACTGCTGGGATGGGGGCAGCTTTGACAATTCTCGCCCTCACACCAGAGTGGTCTGAAACCTGTGATATTGTGGGCCAAGGGAAATTATTCCTCCCTTAACTCTTTTCTCCAGAGTTCTTGTGGGGACAGAAGTCTAACATAATTTCCCCCCTACTTCTGCCTGTTACTTCATGTCCATTCTACCTCACAGGGAGAAAAAATAAAGGTAAGTAGCCTTCCCTGACCTATCATCAGGAAGAACGAACAGTGGGCATCTGTGGCTCTCCTGGTGGGTCTGTCCGGCTTCCCTATGATTCCACTGATTTATAGTCGTTCTGTTTCTCCACTTACTAAGGACTTTTTGAAAGTAAAGTAAAGAACCATGGGCTAGGGGCATTTATCTCCAGTCAACAAACTGGGAAAAAAATTCTTTACTGCAATGCTTATGATTGTAAGATGCTCTGGCTATCCTTGAAGCATCCTAACATACTATATCTGTGAGGAAAGAAAGAAGGAAAGAAGGAAAGACAGAAAGAAAAAAGGAAAGAAGGAAGGAAGGAAGGAAGGAAGGAAAGAAGGAAGGAAGGAAGGAAAGAAAGAAAGAAACAAAGAAAGAAAGAAACAAAGAAACAAAGAAACAAAGAGGAAGATATGACTGCTCATGTGGTAATTTTTAACTTATTGTAGATAAAAGACAGAGCATAGCCAGAGGCAGAGACATCTGGGAGAGTCCAGATCCTGAGCTGGACCTTGTAGTGAGGTATGAGGGTTAAAGTTATGTTTTAAGTTTTAAATTACTGTGCTTAAGAGATCTATAAAACAAAAATTCCTCTAACCTGTAAGCTCCACTTGCCCGAGGACAGATAGCTTTCTGGAATACTGGTTGCTGTTGTTCATGTAAGTGAAAGCCATGTGTTTTCATTTCATTTTTTAAAACTTAAATTCATTCTTCTTGAAGTGTACACCACGCACCCAAATCCCACTCATCTCCCGAGCCCTTCTTATCCTCCCTCTGCCCTGGCAATCTCCCCCACAAAAGAAAATTAAAAACAACAACAACAACAAAATTCACGAGACCAGATGCCAAAAGGGTAAAATGAAAATAAATAAGAAAATAAACAAACAAACAAAGCCAGCATAGCCAAAATGATTGACTTATATAGCGGATGAGCAGCTGGGGGAAGGGCAACCCATCCTCTGGCCTCTGGCTTGAGACTTCAGGAGAGAGCGCAGGGTGTGCCAGCAAGGAGGACCCTGTAACAGGCAGGGACTGAGAGAAAGTACAGGAACCAAGTGCCCAGCATCAACTCTGATAGGTTTAAAGGCATCTCAGTTGTTTGTTCCAGGTTTGAGGCATAACCATTTGAGGCCTCTGGCCACCTGTGGTATAAAGAACCAAAAGACTTGAAGGAAGCTCAGAGCGCTCCTCCAGTTCCTACTTAATGACAGGAACATGTTTGTAGAAGCAGAATGATGACTCCAGCACAGGTTTTACTTAGGTCACAGAGATGGGAACTGATAGATAGACACCTGAACAGTCCTGCCCTGTAGTTCCCATGCTCAGGACTTGCTCTGCTTTCTGTTCACGTCTTACTCTAGAGTAACTACCTCTCCAGGGGAAAGAGGATGAACTGAGTGTTCAAATCCTTTCTGTGACACAAATGAACTCTTTCTCAACAACTGGCAGGTCAGATCATTCTTTCCTTCTGGAAAACATTCCGGTGTGTTGTTAGTCACACAAGGACATCTTTACAAGTGGAGAGGTGAGGTCTCAGCTCCGGGTCACTAGAGGTGCTTGAAGGTGACGTTTCTAGCAGTGATAAGAGCAGAAGCATACGTGTTCGAGCAAGGGTATAGTTGAAGAAAGCATGATTAACCAAGAAAAAAGGGGGCAAGAATCAGAAGGAAGGGATCTTGCCTCTTGGCTTGAATTCTGTGAGAAAATTGGCAAAATTCAGAAGGTGCCAAGATCAATTACACTAGACCCTTAAACAAGCAGATCTGTGGCTCTATGGAGAAGTGGGAGAAATGTGTCTTACCTGTCTGCTTTATATATGGCCACCTTAACATGTTCTTACTAAGTCTCCTGGACCTTCAGTTGAATATTTAGTTTATGATTGCATTTTCTTCATGGACAGAAAGTGCCACATAGGTTCTTGTCAAAACCCAGGCCTCTCTTGTCTTTGTGCCCTTATGTCTTAAGCTGGACATATTATGCCCATGAATCTTACTCATATGGTGATTTTTAATGCTTTGGAATATTTTTTAGCTGTGAGTCACTCTGTATATATGTATAGAATAACCACCCCAATGTATATATGGTGTATAAGTGCAGGGTAAACATCCCGCTGTATATATGAGCAGCGTGGCCACCCCGCTGTGTATATGTGAAGGGTAATGACCCTACTGTGTGGGTGTGCAGGGTAATGACCCTACTGTGTGGATGTGTAGGGTAATGACCCTACTGTGTATATGTGAAGGGTAATGACCCTACTGTGTGGATATGTAGGGTAATGAGCCTACTGTGCATATGTGTAGGGTAATGACCCTACTGTGTGAATGGGTAGGGTAACCACCACATTGTGTACATCTGTATTTCTCATAACTGCTAAAATATCTCAATTTTATTTTTAGCATTTAAAGTTGGTGTCAAAAGACTTGGTTTTCAGCTTAAATACGGTTCTGCTCTTATCGAAGAACGTTACCTTCAAGCACCTCTAGTAACCTGGGGTTGAAATGTCAGTTGTCCCCACATGTAAAGATGTCTATGTATGATTAAAAAGGCCACTGGACTGTCTTTTCCAGAAAGAAGGAATAATCCCCCCTGTGAATTGTTGAGAAATATTTCATTTGTGTCACAGAAAAGCTTTGAAAACTCAGCTCAGGATTCTTTGACTGCTTCACATTCCCCTGCCCCTGAAGAAGTAGGTAGTCTCACACTAGAGTGAGACATGAACAGAAAGCAGAGAAATGAAGTTCTCTTCTGCCCTTCCCTTTTCCTCCCCAAACTTCTACACACAAAGATCTTTCCCATTCTTGCCTTAATCATTTTACTTTTTCAAAGGAAAAAACATGACGTATTTAATTGCTTCCAAAAGCAAACTGCGAAGAGAAGTTGCTATTCATTTTTCAAACTCATTAATATTCTCCTGGCCAAGCAGAAAACAAGAGTCAACATTTGTCGCCAGGAACTGAACCGAAAGCTTCACACACGTAGACATGTCCTCTGTGTACCCTCCCTGACCCCAAGGGGACAAAACAAAAATGTATGGAAACAATTGAACATAAAATAAATCACAGGTAATAAAATTTACACAATTAGATGAAAATGTGATATGTTTACACAATGGAATATTGTTCAGCCATTAACAACAATGAGATTATAAAATGTTCAGGTTAATGGATAGAGCTGGAAGCAATCATACTGAGTGAGGTAACCCAGACCCAGAAAGATAAATGCGTTTTATCTCATCTCTGGGTGTTAGCGTTGAATCTTCTGATATATTTTACCATCTGGAATGTCCACAAAAGACATGAAATTAATACGAAGTCATGTGGGGGCAAAAGGTCATTCAAGGAAGAGGAGAGAAAAACGCACTGTTGTAAAGGGTAAGAGGGGACTAATGGAACAGGAAGGGCTAAATTGGAGTGTTGGAGTGGAGGACTGGTCAAGGAGGGAGTATAGGAAGGGATAAATAACACTAAAGGCCATTCAAAAAGACATACAGAAACCTCTGATAGAAGTTTCACATGCATATTTAGAAACACAAATACACACACACATGTAAAAAAAAAAAGAGCTAAAATGGTATTACGTTATAATAGCCAGCAATGTCCCATTAGACACTAGGAACAATGCTAGATTAACAAATAAAAAACCCAGTTGCCAGGAATGGGTTACTTCTTTTGAGGTGTTTGCCCAGTGAGGACCTATAGACCCACACACACACACACACATACACACACCACAGTCTATTGCTATTACTCTTGGTTACCATCCAGAACTTGGTAATAAGAACCCATTGCTAAAAACACCTCATAATTTCGCTGTAAAACATCATTAAATCAAAGTAGTAAGGATGTGGAAGATTCATCCCCACTGGCTAACTTTATGCTGTTAGAATGTGCTGTGTATGCTACCAGAGAATAGTAGCCATCAATCATACCCAGATGTGAGTGAGCTCTGTGAGCTACAATAATGACTGGCTATACAAACATGGGAGCAAAGAACTACTTTCTGATTGTATTGAAGTCCTGTTCTAAGAGAGGAAACACATCTGGCACCATTATTTATCTAAGAGCTTAAGGCTAGCCAGGCAATATGCCCCGTGAAGAGAATATACTACTTCTGTGCTATATAAAGTTAGTGTAAACCAGCTCCCCGTGAGTGATCAGTATACCTATAGGTCAATGGATCTCTCCACTCTCACACGAGAAGTTTTTATTTGCAGTGAGTGGAGATTAACTCAGAGACCTGCCACTGACCAAAGTTGCAGAAAATCAGAGACTACAGAATGCCCATTCCTAAAATGAACATGTACACTGTACACCCTTTCTCCAAGGTTTCAGGACCATCGAGAAGGAAGAGAACGGAGTGCAAACATCAGAGGTGGTACATGACGACAGGGAGACACACAGCAGGAGAGCAGCACACACACTCACAGCAGCTGGGACAGAATGAGCAGAATCTGTGAACCCCAAGGCAGACTGAATCCCAAGGTGGAAAGAAGAGCTGGGCTCACAGTCCTAGCCCGAGGCATGGAGCAATGCTATGTGCTGGGAGAGGAGGCAGTTTTCTGTAAGTTCCTTCAGGCCATCCTACTAACTGTATTTTCTTACTTCCATCTCCTCTCTTTCTGTTCTAAGATTCTGTTGCCTTTTTCTCACTTTACTGCTTTCAAACGGTCGAGAGAGTGGGGCGGGAGAGAGTGCAGGGGTGTGGCCTGTGCAGAAGACGGTGTCCTGCATTCTTTCAGGCTCTCATAAATGATTGTCTGCTGCTGGTGACTGTATCGCAGACTTGATCTGATTTTGACAGTGCTAGCCCAAAGCGCGAGCTGCTTCTATCCCTTTTTGCTGATTCCATTCACTCAGACATCTACAAAGCTATAAATTATAGATTTGTTGTTTGTTTCAGGATACTGGTCTTGGGTAACTTGGGACTGTGCTCCCAACTGTACCAGCTAATCTGCCGGGCACTGGGGTCTTCAAAGTGGATTATAATGTCGATTCTCTCTGATCCTACCCTGTGGGTGTTTCTGACGTACTAAATCACTCAAAGCAGAGAAAATGGCATCTGGATGTTTACGTACCAGTTTAACAAACATGATGGCTTTGTGGTTTTTTTGTTTTTTATATATGAAATCAAGAATAGTTCTCTGTTCAGCTAACAGCAAACTTTCTACACCTGATATAAACCAATTCCCTTACCTCCACCTTTAGGGAGGGTCACAGGGGGAAAAAAACCATACAGGGCAAGGAACTGACTTGTAAGGTCAGTGCCTGGCAGAGGACAAAGGCTTCTGAGTGTTCTCTTGAAAGACCAGCTGAGGAGATTTGTTGAATTTGTGCGGCTTCCTGCTAAAATGAGAATAGAGGAGCATATCTTTACTATTTTGCAGGAAAGACAAAAGTCAATAATTTTTAATCTCATCTTTGCTATTTATCATGCTTTTTATTTTCCTATGGAGTTAGATACCATTAATAAAAGCTCTCACTGATGAAGGTTAATACATAGTTTGAGTTTAATTCCCATCTAAACCACTGTATTTGTTCACACAATGAACACTCAAGTACACACACAGAGAAACACACACACATACACATTTCTCTCCTTATCATTTTCCTTGAAATAAATCAGTAGAGGCCCACCTACACAGGTTTCCAGATCAGTCAGAAGTAACAGAAGAAACATGAGGAGAAAGTACTAATAATTCCTCTGTAGTAAACTGAAGTGAAGTATAATGAGAGATGGCTGTATATGTATGGGCCACATGTGGGGCAGGCTCTGAATGGGTGTTCCTTCTGCCTTTGTTCTAAATTTTGCCTCCCTATTCCCTCCTAAGGGTATTCTTGTTCCCCTTTTAAAGAAGGAGTGAAGCATTCACATTTTGATCATCCTTCTTAAGTTTCATGTGTTCTGTGCATCCAGGGTAATTCAAGCATTTGGGCTAATATCCACTTATCAGTGAGTGCATACCATGTGTGTTTTTCTGTGATTTGGTTACCTCATTCAGGATGATATTTTCTAGTTCCAATCATTTGCCTATGAATTTCATGAAGTCATTGTTTTTGATAGCTGAGTAATATTCCATTGTGTAGATGTACCACATTTTCTGTATCCATTACTCTGTTGAAGAGCATTTGGGTTCTTTCCAGCTTCTGGCTATTATAAATAAGGCTGCTATGAACATAGTGGAGCATGTGTCTTTGTTATATGTTGGAGCACCTTTTGGGTATATGCCCAAGAGAGGTATAGCTGGGTCCTCAGGTAGTTCAATGTCCGATTTTCTGAGGAACCTCCAGACTGATTTCCAGAATGGTTGTACCAGTCTGCAATCCCACCAACAATGGAGGAGTGTTCCTCTTTCTCCACATCCTCGCCAGCATCTGCTATTACCAGAGTTTTTTTATCTTAGCCGTTCTCACTGGTGGAACCTCAGGGTTGTTTAGATTTACATTTCCCTGATGACAAAGGATGTTGAACATTTCTTCAGGTGCTTCTCAGCCATTTGATATTCCTCAGGTGTGAATTCTTTGTTTAGTCCTATACCCCATTTTTTGCACTGTCATTATTTATAACCACTAAATCCTGGAAACAATTCCAATCTCCTGTAGTAAACACATAGATGTAAAAAGGTGGTGTATCTTTATAACTGAATATTTGAAAGTAGATGAAGTTTTGATACACTAGACGTCATGGGATATAGAGAGTTATACAATGTGAAGAAAGTCCATCTTGAGCACAGTATTGATTCTATTCCTATGATATTCTGCAAAGGAACCACACCTTGGTGCCCAGTTATTCTCAGTACAGTCAGCAGGGTTGATGGTTACCATGCTGCTGTGATAGAGCGAGTTCACAGAAAAGCATTTCAAGGAAAAGTAGTGAAGGGGTGAATTTGTCCTATATCCTGGTGACAGTGACAGATACATGCATCAACATGTATGTTTAGAGTCATACTGCTAATTGCTAACTTTTAAAATTAGCTAACCCAACAGGGATGAGATTAGCTAAAATACCCACCGAAGGGGAGGGATAACCTGTAGAGACCATATCCAGAGGTTAGGCAAGGCCCTGGGTTGGGGCATGGGGCCACCCACTTATCTCCAAATTTTTAGCCCAGAAATGCTCCTGTCTAAAGGAAATGCAGACATCCTGGTGGAGAAGGAAAGGGCAGGGGGAGGGGTGAGGAGGTATGAGATGTGGAACAGTCGGAGGGTGGATTGGGAAGGGAATACAATCTGGAGCATAAAAATAAATGAATAAATTAAAAACAATAAAGGAAATATGGGGACAAAGTATGGAGAAGAAACTGAAGGAATGGCCATCCAGAGTCTGCCCCACCTGGGAATCCATCCCATATGCATACACCAACCCAGACACTATTGTGAATGCCAAGAAGTGCTTGCTGACAGGAGCCTCTTATAGCTGTCTCCTGAGAGGCTATGCCAGAGCATGACAAATACAGAGGCAAATTCTCCCACCCAACCATTGAAATGAGAATGAGGACTCCAATGGAGGAATTAGAAAAAGGACTGAAGGGACTGAAGGGGTTTACAACCCTATAGGAAGAGCAACAATATCAACCAACCAGACACCATCACCACCACCACCTCCTCCTCCTCCTCCTCCTCCAACAACAACAACCAAAGAGTACACTTGGAGGGACCCATGGCTCCAGCTGCATATGTAGCAGAGGATGGCATTGTCTGACTTCAGTAGGAGGAGAGGCTCTTTATCCTCTAAAGGCTCAATTACCCAGTGTAGGGGAATGCCAAGGCAGTGAGCTGGGAGTGGGTGGGTAGGAGAATGGGTGAAAGAACCTGTATTCATCACTTCTCTAATCACTGTGACGGAGTACCCAACAGAAATGGCCTAAGGAGAAAAGTCATGGTTCCAGGTCTTTGATGGTGGGAGGGCAGAACAGACACATCATGGCAGCAGAGAAAAGTAGCACACAAGGAGAGAAGTTGTATGAGGTCAGCTACAGCTCCAAAGAATGTGCAGTTATAATCTACGTTCCCCACTCAGCTTACACCATGTCCCAGTAAAGCCAACATGAATCCATCAGAGAAGGTCCATTCATTAGGCAACTGACATAAGAGGTACCCAGTACCAAACTGTCACTAGAAATGCCACCACAAACATGTATCGAGGTATGCTTTGCTAACTCCCAGCCGTTTTTCTCTTCATCCAATCAACTTGACAATCAAACTCAGTGATTTCAAAGCCCAAAAGTGAAAAGCAGTTTTTAGCAATGCCTGACTCTGGAAAAGGCACACTGTTACTGGGCTGTTGCTATGATTTTATTGACAAGAACAAAAGACATTTTGATAGAACTTTTAATACTTACCTCATAGAAACTGAACTGTTGTATATAAGTAGTAGTATGGTTTTGTTGTAAATTATTCTTAGAATTTGGAGGTCTATGTCGAGATACTTAGAGAAAATTTTTTCAATGGTAACTAGTTGTCTTCCATTAGCCCAACAAAAAATGCACAAATATGTGAATATCTGTATGAGGCATTGGTGAATATAGGCAACTAGAAACTCATTATTTAACTATCTTTGTAAATTTTCACACTTGAATAATTTATTCTTTTCTTTCCTTTTTTTTTTTTTTTTTTGGTAAATGTTAGAAAACCACCATTTTGAGAGCACACAGAAATACTTCCATATAGTAGAGATGTTATATGATACACTTCTGCCTTTGTGAATTTGTGTTTACTTTTACAAAGGGATCGATCATGTTACATAGGACATCTTCTCTTTTATGAGGAACACCCAGCATTGGAAGACAGGAATCCAGGAAACACAGATCTCCAGAGTGAGGGGGAATGGTCACCTCGGAATGGCACAGCATACCATCACAGCAGTAGAACTGATAAGCACCTCAGGGGAATATAGAACTGGGAGAATTTCCATACTGAGAAGATATTTATAGCATTAGTAGAGATCTGAATCTGTGGCAGTGATTGACAGGCAAGGGAAAAATCAGTAGGAAATGGATAAAACGGAAAAGCTGAGAAGTAGTAGGGTAAGAACATGGACTCGTCATGGAGTTGAATATCAAAGCAGCATGAAAGATCAAGAATTGTCATGGCACTGGGTAGGTCTGACTAAACCATTGGCTTTTGTGTACATGAGGAATTCGATCAAAAACAATTTTAAGTGATGCTTTGGGGCTGTAGATGCAGCTTGGTTGTAGAATTCTTACCTAGCTTTGGGTTTGATCTATGCCAAAGAGGGAGAAACATGTTTTTGAGGATATAATTTCCCTAAAATACAGACACATGGAGATTATAAAGGTAGACTTAGTTCAGTGCTCCTTCCTATGCCCAAGGATTTCTCTCACTAAAGACTTAGAATCTAAAACATTTCCCAAATTCCTTATATATCTAGACCCTAAGAGCCCTAAAAACGTAAAGTGAATGAGGCCATTAACTCCAGTTTATGTGAATTCACCACAGGCAGAACTAATGCACTGAAATTCAGGCCCATGCATGGTAGAGCACTACAGCAATAAGCCTATCGCACAGACATACAGGATGAAGCAACGGTAGGTGCTCTTCAAGTGAAAAGGAGATGTGAGGAAAGCCTGGTTTCCACAGCTGCTTCCTTTCCAGCACAGGGCGAATAAGAGGAAATAATTGATGTATTTTCATTGTCTAGTTGGGTCACACTCATTTCTAGGAATCCCCCTGCCTCACAAGCTGAGTTGACATTTGTGGTTAAGTAGTTCAATGAATGCAAACACTTTGAGGAGGAAGGAAATGGTGGCAGACATTACACAGTCAGCAAACACACTCATGTTTCCACCCTAACTGGGTCTTGGGCACCAGGGCCTGCATTTGGGTGGACTTCTCATTCGGCCTTCATTCTGAGAAATGTTGTGATATCATCTATGCTACCGGTTCTCTTAGCAGCTAGTTAGAAAACACAAACATACACAAAGAAGACAAAAGAAATGTCCCCAAATTGCAGAACCTTCTCTGCAGTCACAGAATTCCAACACAGTTGCCTGTTTTTTCTTTCCCAGTGCTTACTTTAAACAGTTTTGTGGGAGTTTCCTGTTGTTTGGTATTGTTTGTTTGTTTTTTCATTGCGTGTGTGTGTGTGTGTGTGTGTGTGTGTGTGTGTGTGTGTGTATTTTACCCATAGTGCTGCCTAGTAAGACTGATACAGAGGTCATGATCTACGGAAAGTGTTTAAAATTCTCAGCATTTGCTAAACAAAGGTTAGCTGCCCTTAGCTGCTGTTGTTACTGAAGGCTGAGGGAAAGCACTTGAGTCAATGAGATGGATCTAGCTGTACAAACAGGGCTGGAGGAGAGGGAGGGGAGGTTCATTGCACCCCTCCCCCCAGCAGCGCCTGGCCCAGCTTCCAGTGAAACCAGCTCTCTATATTAGTCCTGACAGCTGGAGGCAGAGAAAGGAAATGCAATTTAATAAAGTGACAGTCACCGCCACTTACTGAACTCCTCTTAAGTGCCAGGTGCCTTTTCAAGGTTTTTCATGCATAAATTATTCCTTACTTCTGACAGTCATGAAATAAAAGGATGGTTTGTTTTTGGAAGAAATCTCTTCTGACATGAAGTAACAGGCAAACAGCTTAACTAACTTGTGTCCAGCCATACTCATGGTAAGTAGTAAAGGTAGCTGTATTGGCTGGTTTGGTGTGTCAACTTGACACAAGCGGGAGTCATCACAGAGAAAGGACCCTCAGTTGAGGAAATGCCACCATGAGATCCAACTGTAGGGCGTTTTCTCAATTAGTAATCAGTGAGGAAGGCCCAACCCATTGTGTGTCATGCCATCCCTGGGATGGTAGTCCTGGGTTCTAGAAGAAGACAGGCTGAGCAGGCTAGGGGAAACAAGCCAGTAAGCAGCATCCCTCCATAACCTATGCATCAGTTCCTGCCTCCAAGTTCCAGCCCTGCTTGAGTTCCTGTCCTGACTTCCTCAAATGTAACTTTTCCTCCATGACTTGCTTTTTGGCCATGGTGATTTGTCACAGTAGAAAAAAACCCCTAAGACAATGGCTCAGCCTCCCTGCCTACAACTAGAAAGCTGTGCTTCCAGGTTTGCCTACCATCTCTAGCAGCTAAAGGAGGATGAGCCAATCATCTTCCCACTACTGTTCTGAAGAGTCTCACTGGTGTCTCTAAAGACTGTTTCTAGGGTCCCCTTACTTCAGGTCCAGATCCAAGATATTCCCTAGGCTCTTGTGTGAGAAGGCTCTTAGGCTTTCGTCTTCATTAACAGAGGTCATGCCCACGGTATGACCTACATACTACACGGTAGTCTTTTCACTGTCCCAGGACCATTATCACTCACACAGAGTAAATGAAAAGCGAAAGGGGAGAGAATTGTTGCAACCACATGGGTAAGAATGTAGACACTGCTAGGCCAGATGACCCAGACCAAATCTTTTGTTCAGCCATTCAGAAGGAAGTCTCTAAGCCTCAATGTTCTTGTCTGTTCACTGGGAGTAAATATAGCATTCACCAGATGAGGCTACTCTAGATATGATGGTGGCAGTGTTGCATAAAAAGTATATATAAACCATCCTAAGATTATTTCCCTCATTGAAATATCATTTCCTTGTAGGTTAAGGCAAGGTGGGCCATTCTTCCACCTAACTTAATTGTAACCATATTTCTGTAATAAACCAGACCAGTATTTGATATGACCATGAATTTGATTGTCTAACTATTAACTTGCATTTCTAAATTATCCTAAATAGCTTGTAATAGCAGCTTTCAAATGGACTAAAACTTAACAATGCATTCTTTTAAAGAATTACATAGGAGAAATACCTTTAAAAGAGTTGATGCATAGTATGTTGTAACCAAACAAAACCTTAATTTTGTATCGTTATACCAAGATCTATACCAATGTAAGATTTTTGTTTAGTAATAGTTCTATAGTTTAAGGGTAGATTCAGTAATTTATGCTTCTATGTCTATTATTCCTATATCCCTCTTTTATTCTTTTTATTCCTTCTCCCTCCTTTTCCCCCTTACCAACAGATTGGAGAAAAAAGAAGATAGAAGAAAGAAAAGGAAAAGGAAAAAGAAATCCTTGAGTCTAACCTCTCTCATTTTGTTTCCTTACTGGCTAAGACAATAACAACTTGTAACTAATCCCCCTTAAATGACAATTGAACAACCAAACACCATCTACCCCAACTCTTGGGAATGGGGATATCACTCTCTTATAGTTGCTTCCTGCTGTCTGGGTGAATCGTTTTTCTTTTGCAGGGGCCCTAAAAAAATTGGGATATTGTTGAATCTTCGCAGAGCTAGCTATAGCATTTGTTGCCCAGTCTCTGTATGCTGAGAAAGTTCAGGGCTTAACTGAAGTCCTGTCTGGAACAGTCTGTGATGCTGGATTTTGAAATTCTCTTGGATGCAGATTTTGAGAAAACAGCATTGAGGCAGTCTGAGGCCTCAAATCTTTTGTAGATCTATCTTATGTCCTAGATAATTAGTAGAATCTCATCTTTGTTTTTTTTTTCAGGAGCAATTTGTAATCCCTAACAAGGCAAAATTCTCTTTCCAAGGTATTTCTATCTAAATCAGCCAGAAAGAGAATATCCATACAATGATAACTTATGGATTGAGGAAGCTGCTTACAAATTTTGAATGGCTACTGTACAAAATATTGGCATAAGGTAGGACTATTCAAAATCCTTATGGTAAGACTTTCCAGTGATATCTCTTTATTGGATAACTTCTATTAAAAGTAGATACAGAGAAAGCAAACCTTTCCCTATCATACTCATCGAGGGAATTGTGAAAAAAGCAATCTTTTCAATCAATCACTATAATAGGCCATGCCTTCGGTAGTAAGAAAGGCAATGGGATTCCAGGTTGTAAAGAGTCTGAATAATTTTTGCTGAATAATTTTATTAATGCACACAGATCTGTCCACACTCTCCATTTGCCAAATATTTTAATGACAAATACACGAGAATTCTGAGAATTGGTGGACTTTTCTATATATTTGGCCTCCAGATATTCTTTTTCTCCCATCTTTATTAAATTGGGTTTTTCTTATTTACATTTCAATTGTTATTACCTTTCCCGGTTTCCATGTCAACATCTCCCTAACTCCTCCCCCTTCCCTTCTATACGTTCCCCTCCCCATCCTCCCCTATTACCGCCCGCCCCCCAACAATCACGTTTACTGGGGGTTCAGTCTTGACAGGACCAAGGGCTTCCCCTTCCACTGGTGCTCTTACTAGGCTATTCATTGCTACCTATGCACTTGGAGCCCAGGGTCAGTCCATGTATAGTCTTTGGGTAGTGGTTTAGTCTCTGGAAGCTCTGGTTGGTTGGCATTGTTGTTCATATGGGGACTCAAGTCTCTTCAAGCTCTTCCAGTCCTTTCTCTGATTCCTTTAACAGGGGGTCCCGTTCTCAGTTCAGTGGTTTGCTGCTGGCATTTGCCTATGTATTTGCCATGTTCTGGCTGTGTCTCTCAGGAGAGATCTACATTCGGTTCCTGTCAGCCTGCACCTCTTTGCTTCATCCATCTTATCTAGTTTGGTGGCTGTATATGTATGGGCCACATGTGGGGCAGGCTCTGAATGGGTGTTCCTTCAGCCTCTGTTCTAAACTTTACCTCCCTATTCCCTCCCAAGGGTATTCTTGTTCCCCTTTTAAAGAAGGAGTGAAGCATTCGCATTTTGGTCATCCTTGAGTTTCATGTGCTCTGTGCATCTAGTGTAATTCAAGCATTTGGGCTAATAGCCACTTATCAATGAGTGCATACCATGTGTGTTTTTCTGTGATTAGGTTACCTCACTCAGGTATTTTATTAATGATATTTTATTATGATATTTTCCAGTTCCATCCATTTGCCTATGAATTTCATGAAGTCATTGTTTTTGATAGCTGAGTAGTATTCCATTGTGTAGATGTACCACATTTTCTGTATCCATTCCTCTGTTGAAGGGCATCTGGGTTCTTTCCAGTTTCTAGCTATTATAAATAAGGCTGCTATGAACATAGTGGAGCATGTGTCTGTTATTTGTTGAAGCATTTTTTGGGTATACGCCCAAGAGAGATATAGCTGGGTCCTCAGGTAGTGCAATGTCCAATTTTCTGAGGAATCTCCAGACTGATTTCCAGAAAGGTTGTGCAATCTCACCAACAATGGAGGAGTGTTCCTCTTTCTCCACATCCTTGCCAGCATCTGCTGTCACCTGAGTTTTTGATCTTAGCCATTCTGACTGGTGTGAGGTAGAATCTCATGGTTGTTTTGATTTGCATTTCCCTTATGACTAAAGATGTTGAACATTTCTTTAGGTGCTTCTCAGCCATTTGCATTCCTCAGCTGTGAATTCTTTGTTTAGCTCTGAACCCCATTTTTAACAGAGTTATTTGTCTCCCTGCAGTCTAACTCCATGAGTTCTTTGTATATTTTGGATATAAGCCTTCTTGAACTAGAACTAAATAGTTCTTAGTGTCTTAAACTTTTCCTTTCTTATAGGTCAATATTCTATCCAAACAGGTTTGTCAGTTTGCTACTTTAGTCCTAGGGCAAGTGGTGATCTACCAGCAGTGACTCCCCCATACAAAATGTTATCCTGCTATGGACAGTTTGGACAGTCTATAACTGTCTTTGATTACAATTTTTAATTCCTTTATTAGGATCATATCCTATGTTGCAGCTTGTCTCTGAAGTTGGAAAATGCTAATCTGTGCTTCCCACTATTGCAGTAGATCTCTTTCCCTTAAATTTATGGCTATATTAGTCCTATATGGCCTTAATTTTCCTATTTGACCTTCTGGTCCTATGCAGTTAATCTCTTTTTAGACTTTGTTTTACCTGAGAAAATGTACCACTTTCTAGGAGCTGTGTAGATACCCTTTGAAGTGGCAAAGCTGGATTCCAGGAATCTTGTGATATAATCACATCAACTCCGGTGTCCACTAATCCATGAATCCCAATTCCATCTAACTAATTTTAACATTGATTTCTTATTGTTTATAGTAGTTTACCAAAAATGTCTTTTTTTTTTTTTTTTTTGGTATCCTTAGGATCTCTTGTTTAATGTGTAGGAGCTGTTCTATCTCTGTTAAATGGCTTATGTAAGTTTCAAGCAACTGTATTTGTTCTATCAGGCTTTGATTTTTCAAGTTGTTTTTCAGAATAGTCTTTCCTTAGTAGACAGGAAATGAATGGCTCTCGTTCTTTTTTTGTCAAGTCTTGAGCCAGGCTCCTTAGTCAGTTTTCCAACTTTAAGGAAGTGCCTTGAATATCTTTGGATGACCTACTTCATGACCTGTTGCTCATGAGTCTGTTGCTTCCACATTTTCTACATTTCACAGGAAACTTTCTCCCAAAATTATCTCAATAGTAGTAGTAGTAGTAGTAGTAGTAGTAGTAGTAGTAGTAGTAGTATAAAAAAATTATCCTTAGGAACTGTTTGTCTGCAGTCCTTTAGGGAAGGACCTGATCTTTCACAGCCACAACAATGGACATTTTGTGTTTTTATATCTCCCATAATTGTTTATCCAACCATAACTGAATTATGAGTATTATATTCTATATCTGTAGTAGTATAAATCCATTCATAAAGAGGTGTAGACCTGTCCCTTAAAGGTCAAATAGCTTTTACCATTAGACATTAGCATTTCAAAAGCTAAAGATTCAATTAAAATTTCTCTAGCAGTTGAATCTGATATTGTTTTATTCAGACATGTAGTTGGTCTTTGTAAAAAAAGTTAGTAAAAAATTCATTTGAACCCTGGATTCTCTTTGCAAATGATTCAGGTTGTCCCAAGCATTTAAGGCTATTGTTCTAGACGAGCATCATCGAGGTCAATCTCTACTCTCAATTCAGAATATGGGCCTTCACCTAGTAACTGATCCTGACAGTATCAATTCGTCTAGTCCTACTTCCTTGCTCCATGATTGAAACCTCATATTTCTACCATATTAGTCATTGTAATTGAGGGCCAGGCTCTAAGATGGATATCATCAAATCTCTCAATCTTTTGGAATTAGATGCTTTTGATACCCACTGAAGCATCTGTTTCACTCATAGTGAATGTAAGCCATAGGTTGGTTTTGCTTCCTTAAATAATTTTAAATCTTGTGTCTCTACGAGTTACCACTCAGATTCTTGACAACCCTGTAGATTTCTTTCATCTCCTTTTAATTCCCTTATCAAAGCTGGAAAAAAATCACTTTAGGCTTTTTAACTGATAAAGACTGCCTTCTTGCAGTCTTGTTACAACGTGGTCTATAGGTTCTGACCTTGCCTCCCCTCTCTCTATCTCAGTATCTTTCCTCAATTTCATTTATAGTTTTTTCTTCTAAGACTTGTCTCCATTTTTCATCTTTTCCCTTTTATATATCTCTATCATTTTAATATCATTTTCATTCTTATTATAAACCTTTCTAATTTTTCTTCTAAGGCTTCCAATCTAGCATTTAATTTTTAGTTTTTACTTTCCGAATTCTGTTTTATTCTGATCTTTCTTTTAAGGGATATATAAATTGTAATTGTTTCAAAAAATATTTCTATGCTGATAACTGAAACAAAATCATATGGGATCCAGGAACATCATGTCATTGTGTTTCTCTCCACTTTTTAACACAGAAAATATTTTCCTTTTAATCTGTAACTCTCTCCTTAAGGACTTACCAGGTATCTTATCAAATCAGTTGACTTTTCACCTTTTCCCGAAGTTTACTACGTCTCTGTTGCTCAGCTAGCATGTTGCACTGGTTATTGGCTCCTGGCTCTGCCCCCTCTGGAGGACTAGAGCAGTTGCTTGTCCTTCTGTGAGAGCCAAGCCTCATGCCTTCATATGCATTGAGTCTAACCACCCCAGCTCTAGGAAGTTCCGCCTGGGGCAAGCACAGGACTTGGTCCCTGACTAGCTATCCCCTGCCCACAGGAGATAGTTGCCAACATGAAACAACCCCAATGACAGTTTTCTGGACTTTTTTGTTTCATTTTACTTTGTTTGGGTTTTTTTTTTAAATCTTACTGGTCATTTGTTTGTTTTGTCTTTATGTTGGGCTGTTTCTTGGTTTTATTTTCATGTTTTTCCTGTTTGTTTGTAAGAGAGAAAGAAAATAAACATAAATGTGGGTGGATTCAATGTCTCCTTGTCATATTTACTGCTCTTGTTTCTGGGGAAAGCCCTGCCATCTCCTGGGAGGTCTTCATGGTCCCTGTCATCACTATGTCTTAGAGAATACAAATAGGGATGGCTAAGAGGCCTCTTCAGCCTATGTCCAACTGGAACCCAAAAATATGTTGCCAGTACCTTTCTTCAAATATTTGTAGGCTCCTCCACCACCAAAAACAAATGAAATCCACCTACCCTATAGTGACCCTATAATAATATTCTTAAGAATTCAGTAAGTTATCATTTCATTTGTTTCTAATTTGATAAGTATCCAAATTATTAAAGGGGAATTAGCTCACATTTTTGGCTAACCTTGATGTTAACTGTGATAAAGGTAATTGGCGCTCATTCTATACCTAGAATACATAATTACTTTATTTAACTACGTCTCCTCTTCATGAGTTGAAACATTTTTTCTTAATAGCTAACCCAAATTAAATTTTGTCTTGTAGAATATGTGCCAAATAGCCACACCAAAAATGATGATCTATCTAAAATACATTTCTCATAGCTAATGTTACCCAGTGATGCCTGTGACTGGATAGTCTCTTATTGTTTGCAGTGTTTAAGTGCTTGACTATTGTCATTTTCCAAAATAAAGGATCCTATGGTTCTCTCCTGTGTTGTTTTCTTTTCTTCTTGGACTATTGCTAAGCTGGACACCAGAGCTTGCTAAAGCCTTTGGTGTTTAAAAAATTAATTCTATGTATTTGAAATTGAATACAAACCTCCTTTCTTTCCTATGAGTGTTACTGGCTTGATCTATTTAATCTTTCGGAAAAGACAGGAAATAATTGCTTGTGGAGAAGGACCACACAAGAAGTTAGGTCTGAAGGGAAAACCGAACCTCAGAGCTTCAAACTCAGTCCTAAACTCAAAACAAAAGGCCGTTCGTTCGACCTCCTATGCAATTCTATTGAGATCCTCCAGAAAAGCAGAGAGGCCCTTGTCTCAGGGAAAGTCTATGAGAACTCTTTGAAGAAAACAAAGACCATGAGTCTTATTAAAAGAATCCGAGGGCCGGGTACTGGAGACACTGTAGTATAAACATTCCTGCAGATGACCTGCACTTTGTAGTCTGCAGAGAAATCCTGTCTGCTGTACCACACACAGAAGGCTCCGCCACTCTGACGGGAGTGTTGTTTTGTTGTGTGTAGACAGCTGAGAGTCATTTCCTCATTTTGATTCTAAACGAAGCTGGACACTCCCTTTCCATTTCTGAAAAGTAATCTCTGTGAGAAGGTTGTTGGCATGTTTACCCAGTGGGCTTGGAGCCAGTCAGACAACACCTACATTTCTTGGTCCTTCCCCTCTCTGTTTCCCAACCTCTCCTGCTTTAAGATGGCCAGATATAAAAAGCTGCCAGTCGGGATGCCAGAACTTCAAAGGGCTGTCACAAGTGTACACAAAAGTGCATTTGTTCAGCTCTTGGATGGAGACACCAGTGGCTCCCAGGCACAGAGAACCCAAGGTTTTGCTGCTTTTAACTTTTTGCTTGTACCATCTGGCAGACGAAAGAGCCTTTATTTCACTCCATAACTTGTCCAGAGGCTGACTGAATCAATGCACCATTTTGGTCTTATAATCTATCTTGGCCTTTATATCGTCCCTGCCACTTTTAGGTCATCTCTACTTGTGGAACTAATTAAATGATAGAATTTTTCAAATAAACCCTATTTGCCTTTCAATGTACAGGACCCTAGATTTAAGAGACAAGCATAGCAGATAACTGTCTAAGCACCTACATTTGGGTCCTAAAGATATGTATTGAAGTCCCATCAAACAGAAATGTTAGCAAGAGTATAAAGAACATTAGATTTTATTCTCTCAAGATCTATTTTTACTGATAATATATTTTATTTTATTCTAAACTGTGTAATGTAAACCAAGCCAGGTCTCTAACATTGGATGAGGTAAAAAACACAAGCCTAGAATAAAGTGGTTGCACTTATATAGTCACAGATTTGTTAATGACTATGTGTCATAAAGGTCATCTCACAATGTGGCCCAGGAAGGATGTAGCTATTTAAAAGGATGAAGGTATATAGACCTTGTGAAATAAAGTGAAAACACATTCTGTCTTCAAATAAGAAGTCAAATATATCAGAAGTCAAATTCAAGGCAGACGTATCTATATCTTACTAGGTCACCTCTAGCTAATTAATTCTGCAAACCTCTATGGTGCAACCAAAAAGTCCAGCCAGGACATCTGGTGCTTCTCTTCATAATACCCTTCCTTAATGCTAAAGATGGAAAACTAGTTCACTAGTATAAGAGATAATATGTATTCAGGGTCACACAGAACTTTTAGTGAAGACGGCAGTGAGAGTTTTTCTAACTTTTACAGTCAAGATAGATTTATCTCCTCTCCTCCATGTAATAACTTAAAAATAAACAATATACAGATAGCTATGACTTAGACACTGTATATCAGGTAGCACATGACATGAAGAGAAGAAATAACAACTAACTCCTATGATAACCCTGGCTTAGCTGTCTGGAGAGTTTTCAGGCAAACACTGGACAAGCGATAACCTAGTGGGAGCCCCAAAAAGCCCTGAATTGAGCCCCAGAGCTGAGTGTCCAGGGAAGCCAGACAGCTAGAGCTCCGAGGCCAAGACTCAAAAGAAGAGAGCTGGGGGAAAGGTACACAGTCTTCAGCTGAGGTTAAGCCAGCATGGAGTGAGGAGAAATAACACATGTCAGGTGAAAAAGCCACAGCCTGAGACATCAGTCCTGAGATCACAGGGGAACGAAATGGAGGTGGTACTCAATAGATACAGTGGAACATCTTCGTAATTCACAGAATATCAAGCAGCATGCAGAGAGTGCTATGTCAGACCAACCAGACCCACAGGGACTAAACCACCAACCAAAAGCACACATGGAGGGACCCATGGCACCAGACACATATGTAGCAGAGGATGGCCTTGTCAGACATCAATGGGAGGAAAAGCCCTTGGTCCTGTGAAGGCTCGATGCCCCAGTATAGGGAAATGTCAGGGCAGGGAGGCAGGAGTGGGGGGCGGGGAAGCACTCTCACAGAAGCAAGGGGAGGGAAGATGGGATAGGGGATTTCTGGAGGGGAAATCAGGAAAAGGGATAACATTTGAAATGAAAATAAATAAACTATTCAATATAACGAGAGAGAGAGTGCTGTGTCAGAGTGGGGAAAGATCAGACTGGGACTGAGGGTTGACTGTTCCTGACCCAGTAAGAACACTGAGCATGTGTCAGAATAACTCATGGTTTCTCACCCTTGGGGACAGTTATTAGGGGACCATCAGATCTCTCCACAAATACTCATCCTTCATTATCTCTTGTGTCCATGGAAGTCTGACTAGAGAGTGTCACTTTGTCCTGACTCCAGCATCTGACTCCCCAGTTAAACAAAAGCAGAGGACTTGAGAGGAAGCATGAAGTGGAAAACCCAGACTGCTACTCTCTTCCACCTGACTGGTTCCACTCAGTAACAGATGAATCCAATCTGCTGGGTAGTATTATGAAACTTGATGTCTCTGTGAGCTATGAGGAACTTGTGACGGCAACAACCGAGCTGGCCTCCTTCCTTATGGTGAACAGTGCATCTATTGTTCAGCAAGACTGCCAAATCCTTGTTCTGCAGTTACCCACACAATGTGACTGAAGCTGTGCCCCTCCCAACATGCTGCTCACCTGTGACACAGGCTTGGGGCTTAGTTTTGATGATAATGGAATCCTGAATCTAATGCAGTCACCCACGCTATTAGAATTTCATGGTGCTCTTATAAAGTTGGTCTTAGGAGCCTTTTGCTGAAAAGTTTTTTCTTCTTTGGTTTGTTTCTTTGCCATTTAGCCTTGAAAGATTCCATACTGGTTTTTTTTTTCTTCTTCTTTTAAACAGAAGAATCCTAGTTATAGACTTCATTCAGCTTTCTAGCTGTCAGGGTAAAAGTCTCATGTTTTGGGGGGCCAGGGGAACATGACTCTGGACTAAATTGCTATGACTTGCCATCTCAACAAAGCAGAGAAGAATACAAAATCCCATTACCACCTTGTGGTATCCTTTGGTTTCTGAACTCAACTGCTATCACCAGAAAGTGACTGCAGACAATTCCAGTGGCTGATACTATTTTTTAATATACTTTTTACATATTTTTCTGCCCCCTCCAAGTCACTCCCTCCCATAATTCTTCCCCCATCTCCTCTCACTCTAATGGTGTGAGAGGAAGGCCCTATGTTTCATAGACATTTCATTACCAGAGTAAATGGACTAAAAGGAGACCCTGAGACTACTTCTCATACCCAGAGCTTAGAATAAATTACCAATTGGCATAAATTTCTCCCAGGATTTTTTTAATTGTCTTAGAAAATATGTCCATTAGAGCCCAGTAGCTTTGATGGCTAACAAGTTTTCATGAGAAATGCAGGAATTTCTTGCTTCACATTCGTTCTTCTGTTACATGTAATGAAATACAAACCCGTTGTCTTAGAATTACATTACCCTGTGGTGATGTTTTTATAATGATGTCTCCATCCACCTACCAGGCAGCTCTGTGTGCTTACACATGTATACATAGTTCACAGAAGGAGAACCCGGGAAAGGGAGGAAGCAAGGGCGAGGGGAGAGAGAAAAGAGGGGGAAGAGAAAGAAAAGGGAGGAAGGAGAACAGAGGAGAGGAGAGGAGAAGAGAGGAGAGGAGAGGAGAGGAGAGGAGAGGAAGGAGGGAGGGGAGGGGAAGGGAGGGGACAGGATCGGACAGAACATTGAGAAGCATTTAACTGATGTTCATAATGGTGGTTTAACAGTGTTGAGTTCAGGTGAACACCTTCACTTACCTACATCCTAAAGTTTTTCAGTGTCTCTTGAACGAGATGTGGAGAATCCACTGATTTTTAAAATTCAGGATAATTGTTCCTATTTCATAATATTTCTAGAATATTTCTTCATAATACTTCCTTGTTTTCAAACGTCTATTCATAATATAGCTGCTGCACTTTAGGAAAAAGCTGAAAGTGATTTTTAAAAATTCTTGCAAAGGCATTCAAGTCTTTGGGGACCCCTTGGAAAGTATGGAAAGTGTGTCTCCAAATCTCTAACTGGAGGAAGAAATGTGAGATGTAAGGTCATGAGAAGCAGCCACCTTGCCTTCTGTACAAGCCAGGCTAAAATGTGGGTGTCCTTAGCCCACAATCTCCAATGCACTCACACGGCATCTGGATGCACATCCTTGGCTGTGTCCCTTGTGTGCCTCCAGAAACAGAAACAGGGACCTTAGTTCACCAACTGCTTCTTAATTTCTTTTCACCTGGCCAAGAAAAATAAAAATAAACACCCTATACGTGTGGTGACTTGATCTCAAAGGAGACTGATTATCTGCATAAAACCTATTGCTATGGCATTCAGAGGGCAAAGACTCTTAAAGCTGTAGTAGAAATAGATAGTTTGACCAATGGAAAGGTCTTTACTATTATACTGAGGCTTTAAGACAAGCAATAAAAGAAATCAAGCTAAGGAGCCTGAGAGATGGCTCAGCAGTTAAGAGCATTCTGTGCTTGCCGGGGACCAGAGTTAGGTCCTCCAAGTGGCTCACAGCCTCCTGTAACTCCAGCTCCAGGGAGTCTAATGCTTCCGGACTCCCAGCGCACTTGCATTTATGTGCACATACCCAGACAGAGACACTCATAACTAAAAATAGTAGAAAGTAAGTTTTTAAAAGAAAGAAAAATCTCAGGATTCAAAAAAGGGGGGAGAAAATCATGATAGAAACATGCACAAGGGAACACGAGAAGAAACTTCGAGAGAAGTGGACAGAAAAGCAGCTGTTATAATTGCACAAGAGAGACTTTAATCCTTCTAGAATATATTTTATTAATGCTCCTAATGAGGAGGGGATCAGGAGAAACTTGAGAACTACATTTGGTTCGTTATAAATATTTTAAAATTTGACCAACTTTCCAGAACTCAAAGAGAATAATAATGAGGAAAATACACAAGTTATAATGGGAAGTGGGAAAGACAGTATGCCCATGTGTATTTTATTTATTAGGTAATATTATAAAAATTTGGAAAGAGAAGCAAACACCTGTCTTGATGATTCTGTGTGATGGAACTGTCTTCAGTCATGGCAGCATGAACCGTTAACCAGTGACCAAACTCTACACAGAAAAACAGAAAACACAAGAAGATTCAACAAAATCCACAACAGATTCATATTCTCTCTCTCTCTCTCTCTCTCTCTCTCTCTCTCTCTCTCTCTCTCTCATTTGTCTGATTCTATGATGTAAAGATCTAAATTGAAAAACGTAACAATAATAATTGATTATTCCCTAATCATCTCTTTAAGGACTATGAAGGAATACTCAATGGCTAGTTGACTGTTCGTGTCAGAACAAACAGCTGCCAAATTCTTGACCTGTTAGAGAGAGGTACGACTGTCCACATCTGCACGGGATAATATTTTAATTTCTTTAAAAGGAAAAGTTTGATATCTGTGTGCAAGAAAATCATGCGCTGATAGGAATATTCTGGAACAGTGTCCAATTTGTTTTAAAGTGGTTGGGTATGTTAGCACGCACTTGTGCTGTTAAATTCTTAGCTCCAGTGTGATTCTAGAAGGCGTGAGCATTCCTCCCTTTTCTCTATTCTTAACAAGTAAATGGGATTTTGTTCTATTTAGGAAACTAGCCTGCTTTGTCCCTTGTAAATTCCAGGAACTCCAATTTAGGACCAAGTCTCTAAGGAAGTCTATCCATTTGTAAGAACTATGCTGTGGGTATATCTGGGATAAAAAGCCTAGTTGGCTACATTGCTCTTTGGATATTTTGTTTATCCATCTAATTATCTTGGGAAATCTGTTATATGCTTACTAAATAAAAAAAAATAAGGAATTATACAGTATTTCCGACCAGTAAAGCAGGCACGTGCTGAAAAGTCCCCCGAGTTGGTACTTGTCTTCTTTTGATAGAGTATCCTATTCAGGACTAAAGAGCTTTAAAATAATTGCTTTTCATAGCGGTACCTCACTGACCACGCTGTTAAAATGATTTGTCTTATGAGCCATCTGATCATGTCAGATCCGTGTAAATCACTGTAACTGAACTCCAATAAACACTCGTGTAGGTAACAACTTTTATGAGCTCATTTTCTCGTTGAGTGCAAACACCACTTTGTCTTTTCAGGTACTTGATGTCCAGACTGGCTGCACCATAGTGCCCTCTTCTGGTCACTTTGAAACACTGCATTACAAGAAAACGACTCGGAGAAGAAGGCAAGCAGGAAAGGAAGAGGGAATGCTGGGATGATCAAGGAAAGAGAATGAAGGTAAAAGTGACAGTTAGTAAGCTAATATGGGACATATCTCCAACCTCTGGCTTGGTCACATATTAGAACTAAAATGATATTTAGTAAACTAAGATTGTTTTCATTGTAAAATAAATTAGGTTTGAAAGATCAAAAACTGTTTTGCTATTGAATATGTTCTAAAATTGCTATATGGCATTTAATGTTTTATCATGTTCAAAGAGAAACAACTCAACTAGCCGTTCTCTCATCCAAGAGTTGCCACAAAGGGCCCTGAGGCCAAGAGTCTCTCATTCTGATGGACATCAAGAACTCGCTCTGATTCTGAGTTACTGCGATCCCAGCTTTAAGAATCTCAAGTGCCATATCTATCTTTGAGGGCAATTATGCAATTCTCTATTTCTCCCAGTCAGAACGCAATGGTCACTGTGCACCCCGACCAACCCCTGTAAACCTCGACTAGATACTGTGTACCCCTACTAGATACCATGCACCTTGACTAAGTAAGTACTGTGTATGTAAATCAACTACTGAGCCTCCTGACTAGACACTGTGCACCCAGACCCAGCCACTGTGCACCCAGACCAGACCTTATGTACCCAGGCCAGCCACTGTGCACCCAGATCCAGACACTGTGCACCCAGACCAGACACTGTGCACCCAGACCCAGCCAGTGTGCATCCAGACCAGACACTGTGCACCCAGACCCAGACACTGTGCATCCAGGCCAGACACTGAGCACCCAGACCCAGACACTGTGCACCGAGACCAGACACTGTGCACCCAGACCAGACACTGTGCACCCAGATAAGACACTGTGCACCCAGGCCAGACACTGTGCACCCAGGCCAGACACTGTGCATCCAGACCCAGACTCTGTACCCCCAGACCCAGACACTGTGCACCCAGACCAGACACTGTGCACCCAGACCAGACACTGAGCACCCAGACCCAGACACTGAGCACCCAGACCAGACACTGTGCACCCAGACCCAGCCACTGAGCACCCAGACCAGACACTGTGCACTCTGAGTGCCCTTCCCAACCACTGTATACTCAGACCCATCCTCTGAGTGCCCTGCCCAGCCACTGTGCACCCAGACCAGACACTGTGTCCCCAGCCCCAGGCTCTGTGCACTCAGACCAGTCACTGTGCACTCAGAACCAGCCTCTGCGCACCCTGCCCAGGCCTTGTGCCTACCCTGACTAGCCTCTGTCCTCTGCGAGTACTTCCCTCAGCAGGCATGTGAGCAGCATTATTGACGACAGCCACAGTTAACTGGTTTTCCCTGAATAGTTCTTATACAACAGAAACGTGGTTCCCCTTTCTTTATATTTCTATAACTCTTAGACAGTTGTAGCTTTGGATATGCATCTTTTCTTTCTTTATTACAAATTCTGTGTAGGATAAAGCAAAACCCTACCACAAGTGGCAAGTGTAACCCCGCTTCTCCTATGCTTTGTCATGTAAATTAAATAAGAATTAATTTTAGATTAATTAGATTGGGGTCCTTACTAACCTTGGAGAACTAGTTGCCTTCAGAGTTGGTCAAAGATCAAGTTCTAGGGAACAGAGAAGTCAGTAACTGATGTTAACTTCCTTACAAATATAATAATCATTCCATTCCTTATACTCTAAAACTAATCAATCCATGCCCCATTCTACTGTTCCCTTTCCAGGAAGTGGAGTCATGTTCTGATCCATTATCTCTGGGTTATTTGTGGAGTGAGATAAGGAGATCCAGAAGAGAACACTTGAGGTTATTTCTCCTGCAGTCAAGTCCTTTCCTAGGATTTCTACTCAGATCCCAGTCTTCTTCTGCAGCACTGGTAAGCAGACACTAGCATGCTTTGCTAAAGAATGGTTTCACCCCACCTGCTCAATAACACATTTGCCAGCTGTCACGTCACTTACTCCTTATCCTCCCTCCCCTGTCTGTGGAGGTGGGTGGGAGAGGTGTAGATCAGAAAGATCCACAATGCCCCTGGCAACAGTTTCAGTAAGAGAGTCTGGTTGGGTTGTTTACTGTCCTGGTAGCAACACTAGACTGGAGATGAGAAGAAAAGAGGTGAGCTGGAGTCATACATCCAGAGTTCCAGACAAATCACATTGCTTGGGAACAGAGCAAGGACCTAGCAGGAAATAAAACTGCTTACTAAATGCTCCCTCTTGAAAACTTACAGAAGATTTTTCAAGAAGTAAAAGATTCATAACTCTATGACTCAAGAATCTGGAAGTGAATGTGACTCAATCTGGTTGCAAGCCAGAGAAAAGGCTGCTCTGATTGAGTAACTAGCAAGCTCCAGAGAGGAGCAGGGAGAAGAGGAAGTTGAAGAATCCACTGTGGATATACAGACCACAGGAACAAAAACAAACAGAAAAGTAGGCTAACAAGACTAATTTCCAGATGAAACATCTCTACATTTTTATAGTCAGTAGAGGGGCCTTATTGATAATTTTTGCAGCAAGTCCAATGGTCAGAAACAGATTTACTTCTTAGGGCTAATACAAGACTGAAGGACATAAGGAAAGAATGCCTATCTATGGGCTGGGGTTGTAGCTCAGTGCGTAGAATGTTGGCCTGGAATGCACAACACCCTGAGTTTGATCCCCTGTAATCCCAGCACTTGAGAGGTAAAGGCAAGAAGATTGAAAGTCCAAGAGAATCTTAGGCTACATGGCAAGTTGGGGGCAGCCTGAGCTACATGAGACCTTCTCTAAAAGAGGAAAGGGGAAAGGGGAGGGGAGAGAAGGAGAAGAAAAGGGAGGGGAAAGGAGGGTAAAGGAAGAGAGGGGACAGGAGAAGAGAACATAAGAACTCCTACTTAGCCTCTTTTAGTCAGGGAAGAGATGAGTCTGCATCACCAAGTAGCTGTTCATATCATAAGTAATCTAAATCAACTTCATAGAGTGAAAATGAAGCTGCTCAGATATCGTATGATCTGTTCTCTTACTGCCACCTCGTGAAGCTCTAGACAAAGTGGATAAAGAAAGTTGTCTCCTTAGCGAATGCCTTGTTCCTTCTTAGAAGATGGAAACCATGGAGGGAGCACCAACAGCTTGTTGCACCTTGATACTAAAAGACAAGTACTAGAATTCTGAGGAGCACAATGACAACAACTGGTTCTCTCCTCCTCTGGAACGTGTTTGCCACTGGGTGATAAAAGGGTAACGTGTTCCCCATCTTAGAACCAATTTTAACAGCATTGAAAAAGGCTCTTGAACCAACAAGATAGAGGAGAAAGGTATTTGTTTAATACAGCCAAGGGTCAGTGTGTTGAGACTTGGCTGGGCCTAGAGTGCGGAGCAACCCTGCCCTCTAGGAACTCTTATGATCACCAAAGGACTTCACATTAACTGTATTTCCTAGTAGAAAAAGTGCAGCTTGGACAAGCATGAATTCTCAAAATGTGACTTGATAGAGTTTGACAGGGACAAAGAAGGAAAAACTAGGAGAATTGGGGTTTGGGTTCTTTTGTTTTGTTTTCAACATCAGGGTCTGAGGGCACAGTCTCTATCCAGAAGATTGGGAATGTGAGAAGCACAGCTGGTTTCTCTGGCTGTCTGAGCACACCTGACTCTTCAGAACTACATGACACATAATGGGCTCTGACATACCAAAGACCCACAAAATGATAGCAAGCCCAGGGCATTGCCTGCTTCTTCAGACACACTGCCAGGACATAATGTTCCTCACATACACCCTCACATGACACAGTTGCACACCATTCAGGATTATTGGATGAGAGTGCAATATATATAAAATTAGATCTGTACTCCACTCTGGTGCTGGTCTCCAAAGTCTTCTTCCCAGATAACTCATTGTGTTTCCATGACCCTCCCCCTCCAAGCTACCAGAACAACTCCCCACAAAGGTCTGCTTTTGAAATGGTGAGTTTGTATAACAAGGTCCAGGACAGGTGATTGGAGGCTTCTAAAAATGGACAAGACATGAGCATCTGGATACCCTGGAGATTTGCAGTCATATAAAATTATCTTCACTTCTTGCTTTAATAGAGATGGGTATTCTGTGGATTTTCCATCAAGAGTATTATCAATATGGTTGGTAACATTGTTTAAGAAAAATGGGAGTGGGGGCGGTGACTCAATGTTTCTACGATCTGGTGAAATGTAGTTGACTGGGTAACCATGAGGTACTCCAGTTAAAAGATGGACATTGAAAATGGGATTTCTAGAGACAATTTGGGGGAATCTCACTCACATCTTGTTGGCCATGTATGCTTTGATGATCCTACGAAAGGTCTATTTACAAAGCACAGAGGACATGTGAAGTCAAAGGGGAGAGTGAACACATTACACTCAGAAAATAGACTTAAAATAATAGTTCCTTTCAAGAAGATAAAATACTACATGAATAAGCACCATGTGCTGGTAAGATGTCTGGAACACCTACCACATAAACATAAAATGAGTCACAGGAGAATTAATACTTAAAACTTGAAAACTGTACATCACAATCTCCTTGAGAGATATTTTATGCCCACTAACACACTCAAGAGTGTTTTGAGTTTTTGCGGTTCTCATTTCAAAAGTAATGACAAGGAGATCAGTGATAAGACATCATCCCTAGACGTGATCAACTCTGGTTACGGGAACTAGAAACAGACTATTGGTGAATGAACCGCTTCTCAAGCTGGCAGTAGGAACGCAGAAGTGGAACAGAAGGAAGTGGGAATGGGCACTCTGCCTGGAAGACTGAGGGCCAATGAGCCTCTCCTGCAGAGACTCAAAGTAGAAATGAAGACTGGCTGTCTCAGATGCCAACCACAAAAAGAGAGAAAAAAACAACCCAGAAAAGTACTTTCTGTCAGACCTGAACAAATGTAGCAGGGACTGCCTCAAAAGTAGTGAGTCCCCCAGGCCTATGAGGATTCAAGTAGAGAACATTTGTACATAGATGAGAGAAGCAACTTTTTGGTCTCCCTACACAAAGGGTTTATGCTACTTGGTTCTGTAAGTTTAGGTATTAAATGTAATCTGAGTTTAAGCCTGTAATGTACCCAATTTCCATGAAACCATAAAACCCCTTGGTCATATGGAATCCCTGATGCAGGCAGTCAGGCGTATCAGGAAGAATCTTATGTGTATTGCTAACCATCACTGATAAAAAGGATTGGAGTCCACAGAGTGGTCCTTCACACTTCTTTGGAGACCTTACATGAAACTCATGATGCCAAGAGAGTCCATGGAAAAGAAGCAAAGGGAGATAGACGGCCTCTGGTGGCCAGCATGAGCTGAGCGCGACGTGGAAAGCTACATGACCCTAAAGCAGCAAGGGCTTCCAACCACTCAGGAGCATAAGTAGCCACAGGAAACCATCAACCAATTAGAGCAGACCCTCCAATCAAGGAGAAGACAGAAGCTGGTAATGGCTAAGACTTATTGAGTGGGCAGATGGCAAGCAGAGCCCGAGTGAGGTGGGAGGCTGGTGACTCAGGACCCCGTGCAAGCCAAGCTTACTTCAATAAGGATAGTGTGATCTCCTTCCTCCTTTCTGAGTGTCTGAGAAGTTAATATAGTCATTACTCCTCTATCCACACAACTAACTGCATTGTGTGAGCTCCTGAACTAGCTCCTTCCTCTGTACTCCCTCTGGGATGCAGTAGGGAAACATAAGAAGATGGGCAACATGGATGCCATTGGTCCCTTGACTGACTCCATCTTTTCCATGGAAAAGAAAAAAATAATAGTAATTATGTAAGTATGAAGCATCTGCTCTAGAATCAGCTTTATTGTCTACGCTATTCTTTGTACACCTTCATAAAAGAGAGAGAAGTTCAGAAGACCAGTTTGTAAAGGAAAATGCCCTCATTCTGAGCCCCTGCAGTTCAGATCAAAGCCATCAGCCTTCTCGGCTTCATGAGAACACACACACCCAAGCTCTAAAAGGAGCCAGTGAGCTGAGTCACTGCAGATTAAATAAACACACCAAGTTGGATCAAAAAGTAAATACAAGGCCTCTTCTGAAAAAGTTTGTATTTACAGAAATCCTGTGACTAAAAGCAACTTAAATTTGGATCAACACAAAACAAGTTTCCTAAGTTTACATTAATTGTACAACAGATCCAGGGGCCCAGGGCTTCACTGGCCATGTGGTGAAGTCTTAAAAAGTGGCTGACTCATCAAAAGTATTTTTAGCAAAGAAAAGAACCATCTTTTAAACAGCAGTAAATCTATTCTCAGACTAATTCTGCTTATTGAATATATATATATTCAATATATATATATATATATATATATATATATATATATAATCATTCTGGTTCCACTGATCATGCTGAGGTCAATGGCAAGGCTGTAGATGCTGTCCATCACAGAGTGCAACATTGTCCAAACATATGTGGTTACTTTGGAAGGAAAATGCTATGGTAAAATTAAATCAGTTATACTTCTAAACAAAGCTAATCTGTGATATATCCCAATGTTTAGAGAACGAGTTGATCTGACTCAATCTTCAACTACCTTTTTGTTTTGTTTTGTTTTTGGTCTCATCAAACAATAATGCAAAAAACAACCAAAAGCACCAACAAAATTCATCCAGAGTCACCAGCCTCCCATTTGACCAGCCTGCACTGGTCTCAGATCAGGCAGACAGGCTTTAATGGGTCCTGGCAGAGACTTGCCACACCTCATGCATGCTAATGTGGTGAACAAAATGAGGTTTGGTCAGGGAGATGGCAGATAGTGCGGTAAAGGCACTTGCTAAACAAGCCTGATAACCAAAATTTCATCCCTGGGTCCTATCATGGAAGGAAAGAATAGACTCCAAAAAACTGCCCTCTGACCTCCGCTTGCATGCTGTGGCATACTATCTATCTAATCAATCAATCTGTCTGTCTTTCTGTTTATCTAGTATGTCTGTCTGTCTGTCTATCTCTTTGTCTATCTAGTATGTCTGTCTGTCTATCTATCTGTCTCTCTGTCTATCATCTATCTTGCTACACACAAACAGACTATATCTGTCTGCCTATCTATCTATCTACCTATCTTTTTATTTAAATGTTGATTCAGTAGACAATTAAAATTCAGTACTGAGTGCTACCAAATGGACCAATGGAGCTGTGGAAGCACAGGATATCCACCATACCCAATGTGGGAATAAAGGGGCTTTAGGAAAAGCTTTCTAGAAACTCTTTCTGTGTGAGCTCACTCATGCGTGATCTCACAGAAATTTCTAGCAGAATGGTGGCCTTGGGTTCTAGGGACACTGTAGGAGGAAGAATGGAGAAAGACTGGCCTGTAAGGAGCAAGTGAAGGCCTAAGAAAACATGTCTTGTTGACATAGGCATGGCCATGTCAAGGATCCCAAGGCCTCAGGGCCATAGGATTGGCAAAGCCTTCCTTAGATGAGGCTCGGAGAAGTGGCGAAACCTTCCTCAGGTCTAGATGCAATGTGAACAGTGCGTACAGAAAATGCCTACCATGGTTTTTTCCCTCAGGATGTTTACAGTCTGAAGACGGCTCCACTGCAGAGACTGCTCTGACAGAAATGAGCTAAAGCTTCCTCCTTGTTTATCTGTATGTTGTAGTCCCACCTCCCATTTCAACTGTATATGATAAACATGCTTCGCTTCCAGCATGCTGTGCTGCTCCATCCAAGAGCCCAGGTTGCCCATTCCCAGTATTTGTATACATGTCCTTTGTCGACCCTCTCCTCACCCTTAGTCAGGGTTCTGGAAGTCAGTTGGTACAAGGACTCACCATTAGCCCATGAGTGCTACACTGCTGTTAAGCAGCGAGATCTGCTCTGGGTGCCACTGCACTGTAGGGCACTGGTCCCCAGCAGCTGTGGACGATAGGTCCCAAAGGGCTGAAAGAAAAGATTGTTAATGTTGTTACCATAAGAACTAGTGTGCATTAGAGAAGATTTCACTGCATATTCATGTACAGAAACAGCATGCGGCACCTCATTGCTCTGTGTGTATGTGTGTGTGCGTGTGTGTGTGAGTGTGTGTGTGTGTGTGTGTGTGTATAAATTAATAAAATAAAATGGGTTTGGCAAAAAGGAAGATAAGTTTCAAAACTACTAGAAGTTATTGAACATAGGAGCAAAGCGTCACAAGAGAATGGGACTTCTCAGCTGACGACTTAACGCTGGGCCAGGACACACAAACAGGACCCAGTCTTCTGAAGCTCACTGGTCATCGAGGGCCACTGGCAGTAGCTGATGGACATGGAACCCACAAAAGCTGAAGCAGAAAATCAGGCAGGGCCAGGCCTTCTACCACTAAAGATACCAGGGGAAAAAACCATGGCCTCCTCCTGCAGATGCTGAGACCTACAAAGGGAAGTGCTTTATGTTGATGTAGTTTCAAAGGCAGCATCTAGCTTGGGTTTCTTAAGGCCATTCTAGCAGATGTGTTGGTAATCTGGAAGAATGGACATAAGAGATTGTTGATAAGAACGTGAGTGTCTAATAGAACAGGCAGTAGAAGTGTAAGGAGAAGGAAGAAAATGTGGAAAAGAAACTAAAGAAATATTCTTCACCAGGCTGGTGGCATGTAGAAAGTGAGGGACAGGGCATCTCGACTGCTGGGAGATGTTACACATAGGTCTCTGCAACTCAGAATCTGGAGGTTAACATCCCCTAGAATGTAGCTAGATATGAACTCATTGGTGATTTATATTAGGCAAGTGACGGTGTCAGCCACACATGATATGGCAAGAGAGACAATAAAGAGCAAATATGACCTACTGTGAGAGTCAAAGCAAAAAGCAAAGAAGGTAAGGAAGGACAGTAAACAGAAAAGAGGAAACAAACTGAGGAGAGACATATGGAAGTTTCCAGATCTGTATCTTCGAGTGCCATAATAAACCAGAAACATGCAGAACTACCTTTCTCTTTGTTTCCCCGATCAGAGCAAGGGAGCTACACGAAGCCATTCTTTCAGTCCTTAGAAGTATCAATGCAGGCATCTATTAATCTGCCAGTCCCTGGTGCTGAAAAGGTTCCTGAAACAAAATAAAGGCGAAGTAAACATTTGCATATATGTCTGCAGACAAACACTGGGTAGGAACAGCATTAACCCTGATCTGAGTGCACTCAGATGTAATTGACTTGATAGTCTACACACTATTTCTGAAAGCTGTGGACACTGCAATCGTCTGGAGCAATGACAAGACCTAGTGTTAATGTTAAAGAAAATGTTTTCACTTTATTTCTTTAAAGATTAGTTTTATTTCATTCGTACGAATCATTTGCCTGCACATAGACAACTGTAGTGTGTGCACACAGGGCCTGCAGAGTTCAGAAAAAGGCACTGGATTCTCTGAAACTGGAGGTGCAGACGGTTGTCGGCTACCTGTTGTTTATTAGAAACCGAAACCGAGGGCCTGTGCAAGGCCTGTACTCTTAACTGCTGAGCAATTTCTCCAGCCCCGCAACCATGTTTACGAATCAAAACAATTTAGACAATAATAATGGCATTTAATTCCCATATGACTATAAGAAGTCTCAGGATAACCCAATGGAATTTTCATAAGCAGCATCCCAGAATTGTTCTTGAGTTCTTCACTTGTTTGACCTGAATGAAATCAGGCATTTAAGATGAATTTATTAAAGCTAGAGAAACGTTAGAAAGTGCATTCTTTTGGATGTGTAGACATTTTGAAGATTGCCTAAGACTGTCTAATTGTTATCATTTTTATGAAATGGGGACTCCACTCTTGGTAGTATTAGGGGACAACTCGTCAAGTAGTTGGTAGCCTAGAGAAGGGACATCTTCCTTTAAACCTCCTTTTAAAGAAAGGTGAGTGGAAAGCTTCTGGAATCTCTCTAATCCCCATTTCTGCTCACTCTAAAGAAGGGAAGAGTGGCTAACAGAATCGTGCAGAGCTTGGCAGCCATGGACTATGCTTCAGTGTTAGAGGGAGGTGTGCAGTAGCTCAAGTGAAAGCATCAGTGCTAGTGCTAGTCCCCGTGCTCTTCTTCCTCATCCTCACCCACCACCACCACCATCTCCTCTCCTCCTCCTCATCATCATCACCACCATCTCATCATCATCATCATCCGCTATCTCCTCCTTCTTCTCCTCCTCATCCTCCACCGCCACCTCCACCTCACCCTTCACTTCATCCTCCCTGTCCATTTCTCCTTCCTCCCTCTTTCTCCTCCTCCCTTTCCTTTTACTTCCTCTCTCTCCCTCCTCCTCCTCTCTCTCCTTACTTTTCCTTGAGGTATGGCCTCCTTCCTCTAATTCTTCCAGGATTAAATGTCAAGTGAAGATAGACAACCCATTCCCTGAGCCTGAGGAAGAGGAGCGCAATCATTCACACTCCCTTCATTCTTCCAAGAGCCATGCTTGCCGTGTAGAGTGCTTTCCTCCCTGTGTATTCTGCAACTGCCTTGTTAAATATAACGTGATTATTCACTATCTGTCCATATTTTAGCAGAATGCTTTCTGCCTGCTCTTTCAGGGTGCTGCCTGCTAATAAATAAAGCCTTCCTCTTTTTGCACATCTGTTTGATAACTCACAACTCATCAGACTCTTACACTAACACTAAACTTTGAAGATAGAATATCTCAGGTTTGTAGTTTCCATAAAATAGAGCTTTTTAGCAATTCTATGCCATTATTTCTATTTTTACAAATATCTTAAATTAATAAAATAACTTTCTAGTTTTCTATAACCTAAAAAAGATACAGTAATAGGAAATTTAACTTTACACACAAAATTCAGAGGTAAAACCATGTGGCCCTGGTGGACCTTTGAACGATGTCTTTAGTCTTCTTCCCTACGTCTTCTGTACCAATTACTTTGAGATTTGTGTTAGTGTCTTCACTAAAATTTTGATAATTTGTATTTTTTAGATAGTGTCCATTAAATTTAGACTTTCCAAGTTGTGCCTACTAAACTGAAGGCATTCCCTTAGATAATCTATTTAACCTATATCAAATTATTGAAAGACAAAGGTAGATTGGATTACTTGCCAAAAATTATAAAAATGGTCTAACTAGATGGACCACAGAAGACATCATGCTCCTGGGGGCTGGAATGAGTAGTGGACTAATGAAGGCCCATTATTCTTTTCTATATTTTCTTTTTGCTTTTCTTTTCTTTTCTCTGTTTTTGGTTTTGGTTTTGGTTTTTTTTGGAAACTTTTATATAGTAAAAACAGAAATGTAAAGATGTGCTCTATTATCTGTAAGTGATACTTGGTTAATACTAAACTTATACATATCCCTTCCACTGTTCTTAAGCTGCTGTCAGTACAGAAACTACAAGCAAACGCTCTGCTGGTGGCCTTCCATTTATTACAATGGCCGAGATCATCACAAGACTAGCTCAACTGATGAGTGCTGGTGTGTACAAACCCTTGGGCTCAATTCCCAACACTGGACAAGCTGAATGTCGTATTGCATATCAATAATATCAACAACTGGGGGATTAGAGCAGGAAAACGAAACATTCAGGGTCACCATTAGTTATTTAGTGAGTATGATGCCAGACTGCGTCATATGAGACCCTGACTTGAGAGAGGGGAGAAGGAAGGGGAGGAGGAAGATGGGGAGAAGAAATGGGAGGAAGAAGAGGGAGAGGAAGAGAGAAAGGAGGAGAAGAGGGAGTAGAGGAAGGAGGAAGAGGGGGTAGGATGAGTCAATCACCAACTCTGAATTTTCCATTAGTGAATACACACTCCAGTAGTGTTTTCTTTTGCCTTCGGATTTAGAATGAAGAGGAAGCTCTCCTTTCCCAAACGTAAACACTTGCATGACCCATACCCCCACTCCCACATCCACGCCCACAGGACGATGATTTTGTGTGCCTTCAATACATTTCCCCAGTCCTCCAGAAGGCTAAGCTGATTTGGCTTTGTTAAATCAAAAGGGAAATTTTGAATGTCTTCTTTATCAAAAGAGATATCAGAGTATCAAGTTGAGATGAGTGGCATCTGTTGGATTCTCAGTAACAAAACATAGATATGTGGTACTTGGGTATTGCTTCTCAGGAGTGGGTACAGATGTCCTCTTTTATGAATCTGGATAGGAAATTACCTGCACAGGGCAAGTGTGTTGTTCTCTACTTAATGGTTCATATTTTTTTAAAGGACCAAACTGTGTCTTGGAATTTAGTCCATGTTGGAAATAAGCTTTCCCAGTGTCTTTTGTTTTTTCCTTGTGGATACTAACGGTTCCTTAGGGTAACCAAATTATAATTTTTAACCCTACACTTTTGCATTCTGGGTATAAATAGAAACAGTTTCTCATTGAGAGGTTGGGACAGGAGAAAATTAGAATGAACCACCTAAGTGCCATTCCAGAAGGATTCAGTTTCTGTCCCTCAGTCACAGGGAGCAGTGGTCATAGACCATTCATTCATCCTATTAGGGATGTAAATATAAGAATGTTCTGCCTGGGACAAAAGGAGTGTGGGCAATCCTACGTAACTGAAATGAGAAGAGGGCTTAGAAAGCAGAAACCAAGACATCAACTGCGAAAGGAGATGGATGTTTTAATAAGTTATTGAAACCCTCCCCAAAAGATTATGCTATGCTTTAAGCTTGTCTGTTTTCTATAGAAAATATTGTATTCTCAACAACTAAATTTCACAAACAATCTTAGTTAAATCTGATGTGTATTTTTTCACTTTTAATTGTATTTTATGAATATGGGCATCTTGTCTGTGTGTACGTCTGTGTATCACATACATGCCTGGTGCCCACAAAGGTCAGAGGAGGGCAGCATGCTCCCTGGAACTGGAGGTAGTAGTTGTTAGCCCTAGGTGGGCGCTAGAAATTGAACCATTTCCTCTAGGAAACATAGTGGGTGTCCTTAACTGCTGATCCATCTCTCCGGGCCCCACTTGTTTCTTTTTGGTGATAGTTATTTAGTTAAGCTTGTGGTGTGCTACTCAAAAATACTCAAAACCTTATTAATTAAAGCATAGCACTGAACCCAACCTTCCATCGATCTCTATTTGTCCTTGTTCCTCTACAGTGTGACAAGTGTCTCTGTGAAAGCTTAATTTGCCATCCTGCTTGAAATACTTAGTTTCCCCATTTTTCCAGCTTTCTTCTTCTTTCTTCTTTCTTTTCTTCTCCTGCCCCCTCCTTCCCCTCTCCTCCTTCTGACCTTCTCTGACCCTTTCCTATCTCTGCTTACTCTTTTTCATTAAATTTTGGCCTCCTCAACTCTGACTTCCTATACCTTCAGGTACACTAGGAATCCTTATAACTAGGAGATAGAATAAGGACAAAAAAATAATAAAGGCTTACCATGCAAACCACTAACCAAAAGAAAACTATGTGGTTACAATGATATTAGATAAACTAGATTTCAATATAAGAAATTGTGCTGACAAGAAATCCATTCCTTGATGAAAAATCTCATTTACAATCTCATTCACATAACACAATGAACTTATCTTTCTTAAACCATTAAGAAAATTTCAAATCTATAAGGCAAGAGAGAGATGATTTGTAGATAGATGTTAGGTAAGTAGATAGATAGATAGATAGATAGATAGATAGATAGATAGATAGATAGATAGACAGACCGACAGACAGACAGACAGACAGACAGACAGAGACAGCATTAGCAGAACTAAGTAAATTGAAAGCAGAGGGAAATATATTCTCTGTGACTGGATAAGCAATTAAACGAAGCATCTGAGAGGACTTGTCAGAACAATATGAGGTGCAAATCACCTGACTGACACTTACGGAACACTGTACTTAACTTTCCAGTGTAATGGAACATTTACCAAAATAGAAAATACCCTAGGCCATAAAGCAAGTCTCAACAAATTTCAGAGGACTGAAGTAATACCAAGGATGTTCTCTGACTTCAGCAGGATTAAGTTAAATCAATAACACAAAGAAAGTTAGAAGACTTCAAAATTTGTTAAAATTAAGTAATTCTTTCTGAAAGACTCATGGGTCAAATTACAAAAGATATGTTTTACAGCCGTACTACTGAGAAGAGAAGCCAGGCACACCGGGGTACAGACTGTTGATTCCAATTTTGAAGGGCTCCTCTGGGCATTGGCTCCATCATTCTACGCTGTGCTCTATTGCATGTGTCATTCCTAATCTGAGCGGTAATGGGTTTAAATTTCATTTCTGCTCCAACTAGCCTTCTGGTTTCCCAAAGCTCTCCATGAGCCCACTTACACAGCCTCACCATAAGACGTAGTATCTAAAGTCTCGTTCTGTATGAGCTCATATCACGTCATGAAGAGCTAAAGATTTTCTTGTCAATGGTCTCTTGGGTGCCTCCTCTAATACCATCACTACCGCGCTGACGGAGGGTCCAAGCCTATGGATAGAGTAGCCACGTGTCTGTGACTTCCGGCGATGCCTCAGACTTCGGCTATCCCTCCCCCTAAACCACTGTTCCACAGATGCCGCCAGAGGTTACGTAAGCTACAATGTTAAGCATATCTTTCTATTATTAAAAATATCTCCTGTGAGCTGGAATGGAGAAAAGCGTGTGCTGCTCTTGCAGGAGCTCTCAGCCTCGTTCCCAGAACACATATTGAGCAGCTCCACAAGCACCTGTAGCCTCGTCATCACGGTGTCTCTAGGCTCCAAGGTTACCCGCACTCACATGCACATACCCACACAAACACATGTGCACACTTATTTCTAAAAGTAATAAAGGTACATTTTTAAATCTTCAATTGCTTTCTATTAAATAAAATAGCAGTGACGTCTTGAGGCTATCAGAGCTTTACATATGTCCCAACGTGACTTTTTAGTTTTTGGGGTTTTTTTTTTTAATCACTACACAGCTAAGCCGCCCTTCTGTTTCTCCCCCTGTGAACTGCCTCATGTTCACTCTCCTCTTGGCCTTCCCTTGTCATTTTTCTCCAAACCTGTGACTCATAGCCACTCCTGTAGAGTGTCATACCACAAGAGAATCTATGTCTGCGAGTACATAAACAGATATGCTTAACTCTGGAATCCTGGTTCTTTACTTATTTTATACATTTTAATACATTTCTTTATGTATGCATGGGTGTATGTGTGTATATGCACAGAGTTTGTGCATGTGTTCATTCACACATGACATGGCATGTTTATGGAGATCAGTAGACAAGTTGTAAAAATTGGCTCTCCTACCATGTGGAGCCTAGAGCTCAAACTCAGGTCATTAGACCTAATGGCAAACCCTGTGCCCCCTAAGCCATATCTCTAGCCCCTCAGTTTCTCAGTTCTAATCCACTAATAATTATTAGCACTTTCAAGATCAGTACTTTCTCTGTCAAAAAAAAAGGGTAAAAAAGGTAAACAATGAATGCTAAACCATTCCCATGGATCTTCTAGGCTAACAAATGATAAATATTAATAAATCATATGATTGTAACTGTCAATTAGTGACTGATGTTTGATGTGGAAGGAAACACAAGACTCCACAAGTGCAACTCACTTTCTCCGATGTTCTAGAACATACCCTGTCCAACACTTCATCCTTTCTAAAAATCCATTTGAGCCCTTATGATTCCCTTGCTTTCCTTGTTACTATTCTTTTAGTAGTTGCTGTTGATTTTTTTTTACTTTGTAAAAACTTGCTCTTCTACCATGTGAAGCCTAGAGCTTCTGTTGTGGCGGTTACATGTGTAGGCTGCGTGTGTACATGGCACAAGTGTGCAGGGGAAGGTGCTCCTGCACATGCACGCAGAAGCAAAAGCAGAACATTGGTGTCTTTCTCTTTGACTCTCTGCCTTGTTGCACTGAGACAAGGTCTCTCACAGAACTCCAGTTTCCCACTTCTGGATAAGCTGGCTGGCCAAAAACTCTCATAATCGCCCCGTGTCCAGCCCCAGTGATGGGGACACAAACACAGATTGGTGCGCCTGGTTCTTATATGGGTGCTAGAGTGGCACCCAAATCTTCACGACTGCAGAGCCACCTCCCTAGCCTACTTTGCTGCATTCGTTCAGTTATGTTCTCATTTTCTATTTCATTTCATACATTAATCTAATTTTGTTTACTTTAAAATAAATCATTGGACAGTCCATTTTCTCATCTGAAGTCTTCCCTCTTTCTTTTATCCATGTTTTTTCCTTTTTTTTTTCACCTTGCTACTACCATGTTCGTGGTGTCTTGACATAACTTTAACATCATTTAACACTCTTCTCCCTTTGTTTTTATTCCTCTTCTTGTTTTTATCTATTTTTATTGTCTAGCTTTTCGTTATTAGGAAATCTTTTAGTGTAGTTTTTTTCCCTTTGTGTGTGTGTGTGTGTGTGTGTGTGTGTGTATCATGCACACATAGCAGCATGCAAACACACACACACACCTCCATTGATAGTATTATCATAATTCTTCAAGATGTGATCAAATATCTATCTTCTGCAACACATTTCTTTTTATTTCACAGAAGTTTAAAAATGAATCATCCCACAAAACTTCCTATTCTCAGAGGTCTCCCCTTACTGTTTCTGTTATGCATTCAGCAACTCACTGTTGAATTTGAGAGTAATTTTTATGTGCTATACTGCCGCTAACCATTGCAAGTGTTGTGTCGCCACAGCTGAACCAAGCATATTAAAAGTACAGCTTGTGCTACTAAAGTTCTAGATAGACCATGTCTCCAGCACGTGCTACATATTTGTTGATTTAATGTACCCAGCTCTTTGAATTTCTGTGCAGTGCTTGAAATGATTCCAGCACTTTCTCCTCCCACACGGAAAACCGATCTGGGGCCAAGAATACAGGGAGATGGAAACATCGTTTCTCACTTATCCTCTTTGTAAGTTCCTCCCACCCGTTTCCCTCTTAAGCTTGCCAAAACCTTTCAAGTCCTTAGGAGCCCAGGAAAAAGCTGGTTTGGGAAGCTGACAAGAAAGGAATGTAACATTGATTGAGAACGGGGAAGGGGGAAAATATTTGAGAGCTGGAGCCAGGATCCCTGAAAAAAATTATTTAAAATTGAATTTCTAAAAGGAGCCTTGATTCTTGGAGTATGTTTATTTCCCTCCAAGCTTGGGAGATCTTCCAAAGGACGCCAAAGCCAAAATAATTCCAATTAGGAGTAGTAGACCTCGGCCAGCCAAGACTCTGCTAACTCACTTGGAAACAGCCACAAAGAATACTGTCACCGGCTTCCCTTGGGAGATCATCTCCAGTTTCAAAGCCTAAAAGTATTCTAAGATGTTTTCTCAAGTGATAATTTATAATTTCCAAGTAATAACTCATAGTAATATTAATAGATAAAGACACAAGGACTCAGTTTTCTGTCGATACATTTATATTTGAAAACAGATAAGATTATTTACTAAGTTTACATTTTTTCAAAGAAACAAGAGGATAAATATTAAATTTAATTTAACATATATTTATTTCTTTATGTCTTTGTTTACTTACTTTCTGTGCATGTGACATGGAGGGGCTCTCCTTCCACTATGCCATTCCCAGGAATTGAACTCAGGTTGTCACCCTTAGTGGCAAACACCTTCACCCACTGAGCCATCTCTGTAGCTCATGGTATTAACTTTTAAGAACTTCACACCTATACTACAAGCAGTAGTATTTCTAGTGGCTGGTTCCCCTGTAGTCCCCCTCAAAATATTTGAAGCCAATATGATTTTAAAATATTCTATCTACCCTTAAACCAGAGAGTGAACATGTGTAACATTAACTGTCAATTTTGATTGGTTAAGAGGTAGGCATGGTAGGCACATACTGGTAATCCATGCACTTGAAAGGCAGAGGCCAAACGACTGCCATTTCAAGGCTTGGCAAGACTACAGAGTAAAGACAAAGCAAACGGACAAACAAAAATAGTCGCTGATTAGCCATATCTTGTTGCCAGTTTCTTTTAAATTCCACTGATGTAGTGAGTGCCAGGGGCCTACAGGAATCTAGGTTAAGTTCTCTGAGAATTACAAAAGTGAATAAGAAAGCCCTAGTCCCTCAGAGACAGAACTTGGTGTAGTCTGACGCCTGCGGCCACTAATAATAACAAGAAAACTGGCACGAAAGAGCATTTACAAGCCATGGGAATAGACATACATTCCTAGGAGAAGAGGCGGGCAGATGGGAAACCAGAACGTTGAAACTCATCTGAAGAAATCACAGGAGGTTCCATACAGAGATGGCCTCTAATCAGTGGTCAAGAAGAAATTTGATGGGGCAAAATCTTTCCAGATAGAAGAAACAGCTCAAAACAAACAAAAACTTACAAAAAAGCAATTTGGGCAGAGCTAGAGAAATGATTCAGCTGTTAAAACCACACACTGCTTTTGCAGAGGACAGCCAGCTCACAGTCACCCACAACTCCACTTCCAGAGGCTCTGACACTTGCTTCCAACCTTGTGTGCGCCTGTACAAATATGCACATAAAATGCACGTGAATAGAAAAGGAACAGTTGTTTTTTCATTTTGAAGTTTCTAAGTGTGTCCATTTGCAGGTTGCTGGTGCTGGTGCACAAAGGATAATGTGGCAGAAGCCTGCTTGCACAAAGAGTGAGATGACCAAGAGTCCCACATCAGGGCCATCCACATGCCTGTGGACTCAGGTCTAACATAGTTCTAATTACAAAGGGCAGGCACGGACTCTGGCTCACAGAAGGTAGTGGTGAAACTTACCATATTTGGCAGACAATGCTACATGGAACAGGGAAGAAGGTTCTCAACCCAGGGAACTAAAGACTCATGAGGGAGTCAGTGGGCCAAGGTTAAGCCTATGTCCCCGAAGCTTCCAACAGTGGCCATGCTGCCTACAGCAGGCAACAGTGGGGGAAAACAGTTGATGTAGTAACCACAGAGCCAAGGTGCAATGACTTGATTGTCAGCTGTTAGAAAAGCTGATACGGGTCAATCATTTGATTATTCTTAACTACTCAATGCAAAGCAACCGGTCACCTTAATTTGGAGGTTTTGTATGGCTAATTCTTTGAAAAATGTACCAAGTTAGCCTTCCTTTCAGGGAGGCTTGGGAATGGCACAGGGCGTGTCACAGCACACACTGTCCTGCCATGACCGCTTTCTTCATAAGAATGCTTCAAACTATGTTTCCCTTGCAAATTATATCTGAAGCATTTTATGTTTGCATTATGAAAACAAGCAGTACTGTTCATAACTCTTATTATTAAAAAACTATTTTACAAAGGACTGGATGGATGACTTAGTAGGGAAGAACACTTGCTGCACAAACATAAACACATGAGTTCAAATCCCAGAAGTGACATAAAAATCCAAGAGAGGGATGGGGTATAAAGAGCAGAGAGAGGAGGACATTTGTTCTTGTTGGCTGCCAGCCTACCTCCAGGTTCAGGGGCATCCTGTCTTAATAAAGTAGAAAGTGATGGAACAGGACATTCAATATCCTCCACTGGCCTCTACCCACACACATACACATCAACTTTACCCAAACATACATGCACATAAAACACACACACACACACACACACACACACACACACACACACACTCTCACTCACTTACATAAACTATATACGCAAAAATATTTTTAAGGTTTATTTTTCTTATTTTTAATTATATACATTTGGAGAATGGGGGTATACGCACATGAGTAAAGATCCCTAGAAGCCAGAGGTGTTGGCTCCTGCTGGAGCTGGACAGGTAGTTGTGAGCCACCAAACATGGGCACTGGGGACCAAGCTCAGCTCCTCTACAAGAGCACTTGAGGTCCTCTACTGAGCAATCTCCCCAGCAGCAACATAATTATTTTTAAATAATGTTTGCTAAGAGAAGGATTCAAGATGGTGGCCAACACCAGTGCCCACCAGGTCTGGAGGTAATCTTGAAGAAGTCTGAGAGACCCACTGGGGTTTCAAGGAATGATACAGCTGTGGAGAATGGCTTTGTAGTGCTTACAGTATCTCCAGAACAACTTAAAAAAACATGTCTTATGGGAAGATGCTTTTAAAAAATGGTTTCATAGAATTGGAAAAAAGATGGTAGAGCCTAAGAGGTGGTGAAAGGTCAAATTAGAGATTTGATAGGAGGCTCTGACCATGACCAAGCCTGCTTTGCCATCCATCAGCCAACCTTATGCTGTCAATCAGCCTACAAGGCCAGCTGGTGGTCTGCTGCTGCTGCTGCTGCTGCTGCTGCTGCTGCTGCTGCTGCTGCTGCTGCTGATGATGATGATGATGATGATGATGATGATGATGATGATGATGATGATGATGATGATGATGATTTTACATGGCCTGCTGGAGGCCATGAAGCTGCCCATGAACAGCAGCCTGGAGCTAATGCAGGTCCCACCCCAGGACCTGCTGTCCAGCTACCCTATCACTTGGAATCTGAGCAACAAGATATAGGAGATAGGTTTGTTTTCCAGATTAAGCCTTCTTGAAAGATCTCAACGGTATGTACTGCCGTGGAGGCCATGTTGATGGCTGTGGCCCATGCTGCTGGGGACCATGTTGAGGCCCTCAATCCAAGCTGCCACAGGAAATCATATTGAAGTCTATGATTCAGGCTGCCTGCAACTGCTATAGGCAAGGAAGCTTCTTTTGTAGTGGTATCAATGACTGCATACTCATAACTGAGAACGAGAGACATTGAAGGCTTTTGTAACAACCACTCCCATTTCCTCTCCCAAAAAAAGAAGAAACAGTCCAGACAAGAAGCTATTGAAGAGAGTCCTTTAAAACTGTGATAAAGATGCTGAAGTATAGCTTCACAGTTGATGGTTTCTAGTGAGAGTGGAGGGGTAAGGAAAATGGAAGGACTCGGTTATCTTTAAGGGGCTTGTCTCTGGAAGTGTGACCATTCTCCATTGAGTATATGGGCAACGCAAATTGGACTTGGTGTATTTTGAGTGGGGGAAGCAAAGGTGGGGGTGGAACTGGAAGGAATGGGAAGTCAGTGAGATCAGGGTGCATTAGAAGATTCCTAAATAATTAATAAAAATATTATGTTGTGTGTTGCTAAAGCCAATTAATTAAAAATGACAGACCTAAGTCTTAAATTGAAGCAAATCTAATTTTCATGTCCATAGCCTTAAACTGAACCCTTACACTGAACCACTTAATGATGTCCTATCCATCTTAACTTGCATGAGGCCACTCCATTTTATTCACACAACAAAACCCTCTAATTTCCTGAATATTTCCTCTTCTTTACACAATTCATGACAGTGCAGCATGTCTATTCTCTTACATTATTGATCATTTACACCTTCAGATTACCATACTGTATACATCAGACCACTTAGTAACTCTAGAAAGTTGATAACAAAGTTGTAACCAGCTCTAACAGGATGTTCTGGCTGTTTGGTTGAAGTTAATAAATAGTAATCCACATCTTTCTGTACATTTCTACCTCTCTGCAGAAGAGATATCGTGACTTACAAGAAGAAAGAGATTACATTTCAGGCAAAGTTCTACCTATACAAATTCGCAGAACTTCTAACAGTGGGAAGGAATAGGAGTTACTTATGAAGAGAGGTCTGGTTTCTTTCTACTAGCACACCTGGATAGACAAGACATTGGACTAGAATCATAACGTCCTCCAACTTCTCTATTCTTGCATTTGATATTGCTCAAATTGCCTTAATCTTGATAAAAAAATATCTTTATGTTATAGAAAGAATCCTATACTCTGGATGGTAAAACTTAAGAATCCACATGTTAAAACTTCCTTGCTCAGGGAGAAGTAAGACTCAATATCCCACTAAATTCCTATTGCTCTAAGAAAATGAAAGAAAAAATAGCTCCTACATATTGCATCTAATACTCATTGGTAATTCCAAGTCGATGATGCAAGCTGCCTTTATTGGCCATCCAAGAGCCTATGATTCAGTGCATAGTTTAGCATTGACTTTGCAGACTCAAAGTAGAACTCTGCCAGGCCCCTTTCCACAGCTTTCATGTGTCTTAAATCCAGCCCATCCCCAGGAGAGCTGTTAACATGGCCATCTGTTTGTTGAGTGCCGATGCACACCCTGAGCCATATCACCAGAGTGAGACAAATGTCTGTCTGAAGGCACAAGTAACTGCATACAGCTTTCTTTAAAGCTTGGTCTACGGTGCGTCTAACCCCATTTAGAAACATTCTTCAAAATAATCTTTCTTCACTGTGATTGTGAGACTATTACATGTGTTTTTCTAACTCTTCACTCCCCAATGAGAATATTCTGTAAATTCATGACTGAAGATGTTCTAAACCCTTCATAGCAAACACAGGATTGTTTCTGAAACTTAGGTTATTAACATTAAAAATAAAACACATGCAGGGATAAAGAAATGGCTTGTGTTTAAGAGTCATGTATATATGCAAACGAGGCCCTGAGTTCTGATTCCCAGCACTGATAAAAAACACCTGGTATGGCTGTCACAACTACACTGTGGTGGTGGAAGGCAGATCCTGAGAGCTCACTGGCCAGACAGCCTAGCCAAGATAACAAGCTTCCTGTGCAGTGAGAAACCCTGTTTTCAAGGCAGTAAGGAAGAAAGCAATGGAGGAAGAAACCTGATATACTGTCTGGCTTCCACATGAACATGTAAGTCCACATACCCAAATATCCACGCATGCAACTCATACAAAGCAACAATTTTTATGAAAATGTTATAGCAAGATGTTCTCAATCACATGATTAGTATTCAGTTTCAAATATTCCAAGTGACTCTACTATTATGTACTTTCATAAGCTAAAAGCCTCCGTTTCTCAAAATTTTATAACTGAATTAAGAGTCTCTGCCAATTTCATCTCATCATCTTATCTTAGAGATGAGGTGCATAATAAGGTATCATGGGATCCTAAGAATGCAGAAGCAATTTTCAGACTACAAAAGGAACTAGAGATAAAGAAGAATACACAGAAACAGAAGGCCAGTGATGTCAAGAGAGAGCAAACTAGAAGTAGGACAAGGTTACTAACTTTCATAGACCAGCCAATAATTCCTTTAACAAGGTTAAAAATCTCCAAATGACACCAGCAACCAAGGACCATGTGTTCAAATACATCATCCCTGGGGGAAATGTCCTTATTGAAATCACAACACTGGGAAACATCACTATTGATTAGCATATCATACTGCGATTGACACTAATTTTTTTTTCCTGAACGATTGTTCATTCCTGTGACTAAAATCTAAAGTGCATGATAGCACAGGTGAGACCACAGTTTCTGCTCAGAGGGACCCACCTAGAACACTCGGTACCCAAGAACAGAGAAACGATCTGGGACATGATCCTTCTAACTTTCATCTGCACCCAGAGCTGACCATTAGCCACAGCTCTCTGTACCCAGATCTGGCCAGGAGAGAGCTGGTCTCCCAGGAATACTGACACACCTGAGAGCACAGATCAGACTTCAGAAGGACCCGTCTGGAGCCCTCAGGATTCGGGAACCTAGGAGCAGTCCAGGACAGGATCCTTCTGGTTACCACCAGTGCCAAGAGCCGACTCTGTGCCACAACACTCAGCACCCAAATCCTGCTGGGAGAGAGGTGGTCTCCCATAAGTGCTTACAGCAGGGCCAAGCCATTGTCAGAGACAGCAAGACCAGCCAACAACAGAGAACCAGATGATGAGAGGAAAGTGCAAGGGCCTAAGCATCAGAAACCATCTACTTGGCATCCTCAGAACCCAGTTATCCTACCACAGCAAGTCCTGGATACCCAAACACACCAGAAAAGCAAGATTCTGATTTAAAATCACAGCTCATGATGATGTTAGAGGACGTTAGGAAGGACATAAATAAATCTGTTAAAGAAATACAAGACAACACAGGTAAACAGGTAGATGCCCTTAAAGAAGAAACACAAAATCACTTAAAGAATCACAGGAAAATACAACCAAACAGGTGAAGTAATTGAACAAAAACCATCCAGGATCTAAAAATGGAAATAGGAATAATAAAGAAATCACAAAGGGAGACAACTCTGGAGATAGAAAACCTAGGAAAGAGATCAGGAGTCATAGACTAAAGCATCACCAACAGAATACAAGAGATAGAAGAGAGAATCTCAGGGGCAGAAAATAGCATAGAAAACATTGACACAACTGTCAAAGATAATGTAAAACACAAAAAGCTCCTAACCCAAAACATCCAGGAAACCAATACACAATGATAAGATCAAACCTAAGGATAATAGGTATAGAAGAAAGCAAAGATTCCCAACGTCAAGAGCCAGTAAATATCTTCAACAAAATTATGGAAGAAAACTTTCCTAACCTAAAAAAAGAGATGCCCATAAGCATAAAAGAAGCCTTCGGAACTCCAAATAGATTGGACCAGAAAAGAAATTCCTCCTGTCCCATAATAGTCAAAACACCAAATGCACTAAACAAAGAAAGAATATTGAAAACAGTAATGGAAAAAGGTCAAGTGACATATAAAGGAAGACCTATTAGAATTACACCAGACTTCTCAACAGAGACTAGGAAAGCCAGAAGTGCCTGGGCAGTTGTCATACAGACCCTAAGAGAACACAAATGCCAGCCCAGGTTACTGTATCCTGCAAAACTCTCAATCAACATAGATGGAGAAACCAAGATATTCCATGACAAAACCAAATTAGCACAATATCTTTCTACAAATCCAGCCCTACAAAGTATAATAAATGGAAAACTCCAACACAAGGAGGAAAACTACACCCTAGAAAAAGCAAGTAACTTCTTTCAACTAATCCAAAAGAAGATAGCCACATAAACATAATTCCAACTTTAAAAACAAAAGTAATAGGAAACAACAACCATTGGTCCCTAATATCTCTCAACAAACAATGGACTCAATTCCCCAATAAAAAGACACAGACTAACAGACTGGATAGCTAAACAGAACCCAGCATTTTGCTGCATACAGGAAATATACCTCAGTGACAAAGACAGACACGTCCTCAGAGTAAAAGTCTGGGAAAAAATTTTCCACGCTAATTGTCCCAAGAAAAAAGCTGGAGTACCCATTCTAATATCAAATAAAATCGAGTATCAACCAAAAGTTATCAATAAATAAGGGAGGACATTTCATACTCATCTATCAAGATGAACTTTCAATTCTGAATACCTATGCTCCAAATGCAAGGAACCCACATTTATAAAAGAAACTTTAATGAAGCTCAAAGCACACATTGCACCTCACACAATAATACTTGGAGATTTCAACACCCCATTCTCATCAATGGACAGATCATGGAAACAGAAACTAAACAGAGACACAGTAAAACTAACAGAATTTATGAACCAAATGGATTTAACAGACATCTCTAGAACATTTCATGCTAAAAACAAAAGAATATACTGTCTTCTCAGCACTTCATGGTACCTTCTCCAAAACTGACCACATAATTGGTCACAAAACAGGCCTCAACAGATACAAAAAGAATGAAATAATCCTGTGCATTCTATCAGATCACCATAGTCTAAGGCTGGTTTTCAACAACAAAAATGACAGAAAGTCCACATGGACATGGAAACTGAACAACACTCTACTCAATGATGACCTGGTCAAGGAAGAAATAAAGAGAAAAGTTAAAGACTTTTAAAATGTAATGAAAATGAAGGCACAACATACTCAAACTTAAGGAATACAATGAAATCAGTGCTAAGAGGAAAACTCATAACTCTGAGTGCCTCCAAAAAGAAACTGGAGAGAGCATACACTAGCAGCTTGACAGCACTCCTAAAAGCTCTAGAACAAAAAGAAGCAAGTACACCCAAGAGGAGCACAAAGCAGGAAATAATCAAACTCAGGGCTGAAATCAACCAAGTAGAAACAAAAAGAACTATACAAAGAATCAACAAAACCAGGAGTTGGTTCTTTGAGAAAATCAACAAGATAGATTAAACCCTTAGCCAGACTAACCAGAGGGCAGAGAGACAGTATTAAAATTAACAAAATCAGAAATGAAACTGAGGAAATTCAAAACATCATCAGATCCTACTAAAAAAGAGTATACTCATCAAAACTGGAAAAAAATGGATGAAATGGACAATTTTCTAGACAGATATCGGGTACCAAAGATAAATCATGATCAGATAAACCATCTAAACAGTCCCATAACTCCTAAGGAAATAGAAGCAGTCATTAAAAGTCTCAGGAAAAAAAAAAAAACAAAACAAGGACCAGATAGGTTTAATGCTGAATTGTATAAGACCTTCATAGAAGACCTAATTCCAACACTCTCCAAATTACTCCACAAAATAGAAACAGAAGAAACACGTCCCAACTCATTCTATGAAGCCACAATTATGCTTATACCTAAACCGCACAAAGACCCAACAAAGAAAGAGAACTTCAGACCAATTTCCCTTATAGATTTTGATGCAAAAATACTCAATAAAATTCTTGCAAACTGAATCCAAGAACACATCAAAATGATCATTCATCATGATCAAATAGGTTTCATCCCAGGGATGCAGGAATGGTTCAATATACATAAATAAACTCAAAGAAAAAACTCACATGAACATCTCATTAGATGCCGAGAAACCATTTGACAAAATTCAACACCCCTTCATGATAAAAGCCTTGGAAAGGTCAGGAATCCAAGACCCATATCCAAATATAGTAAAAAGCAATATACAGCCAAGCAGTAGCCAACATCAAGCTAAATGGAGAGGAACTTGAAGCAATCCCAGTAAAATCAGGAACTAGACAAGGTTGCCCACTCTCTCCCTACCTGTTCAATATAGTACATGATAACCTAGCCAGAGCAATTAGACAACAAAAAGTGGTGAAAGGGATAAAAAATGAAAAAGGAGAAGTAAAATGTCTCTGAAGAAAAAAATGGAAGATCTCAGAAGATGGAAAGATCTCCCATACCCATGGATGGGCAGGATTAATATAATAAAAATAGCCATCTTGCCGAAAGCAATCTACAGTTTCAATGCAATCCCCATCAAAATTCCAACTCAATTCGCCACAGTGTTAGAAGGAGAAATTTGCAAATTCATTTGGAATAACAAAAAACCAGAATAGCAAAAACTATTCTCAACAATAAAAGAACTTCTGGGGGAATCACCATCCCTGACCTCAAGCTGTATTACAAAGCAATAGTGATAAAAACTGTATGGTATTGGTACAAAGACAGGCAAGAGATAAATGGAATAGAACACTCAGAAATGAACCCACACACCTATGGTCACTTGATCTTCGACAAAGGGGCTAAAACCATCCAGTGAAAAAAAGACAGCATTTTCAACAAATGGTGCTGGTTCAACTGGTGGCCAACATGTAGAAGAATGCAAACCGATCCATTCTTATCACCTTGTACAAAGCTTATGTACAAGTGGATCAAGAACCTCAACATAAAACCAGGTACACAGAAACCAGGAGACGAGAATGTGGGGAAGAGTCTCGAACACATGGGCACAGGGGAAAATCTCCTGAACAGAACACCAATGGCTTATGCTCCAAGATCAGAACTGACAAATGGGACCTCATAAAATTGCAAAGCTTTTGTAAGGCAAAGGACACTGTCATTAGGACTAAATGGCAACCAACAAATTGGGAAACAATCTTTACCAATCCTACATACAATAGAGGGCTAATATATAATATATACAAAGAACTCAAGAAGTTAGACTCCAGAGAATCAAATAATCCTATTTAAAACTGGAGTATAAACAAAAAATTATCAGCGGAGAATATCAAACAGCCGAGAAGCATCTAAAGAAATGTTCAACATCCTTAGTCACCACAGAAATGCAAATCAAAACAACCCTGAGATTCCACCTCACACCAGTCAGAATGGCTAAGATCAAAAACTCAGGTGACAACAGATGCTGGCAAGGATATGGAAAAAGAGGAACACTCCTCCATTATTGGTGGGACTGCAAGCTGGTACAACCACTCTGAAAATCACCAGGCAGTTCCTCAGAAAATTGTACATGGTGCTACCTGAGGACCCAGCTATACCACTCCTGGGCATATATCCAAAAGATGTTCCAACATATAACAAGGACACATGCTCCATTATGTTCATAGAAGTCTTATTTATAATAGCCAGAAGCTGGAATGATCCCAGATGTTCTTCAACAGAGAAATGGATACAGAAAATTTGGAACATTTATACAATGGAATACTACTCAGCTATTTAAAACAATGACTTCATGAAATTCATAGGCAAATGGATGGAACTATCATCCTGAGTAAGGTAATACAAAAGAACACACATAGTATACACTCATTGATAAGTAAATATTAGCCCAAAAGCTAATACTCAGGATTCAATTCACAGACCACATGAAGCTCGAGAAGAAGGAAGACCAAAGTGTGGATATTTCAGACCTTCCTAGAAGGGGGACCAAAAGTACTTACAGGAGAAAATATGGAGACAAGGTGTGGAGCAGAGACTGAAGGAAAGGCCATCCAGAGACTGCCCCACCTGGGGGACACCAAACTCAGACAATATTGTGGATGCCAAGAAGTGCATACTGAAAGAAGCCTTATATAGTTTTCTCCTGAGAGTCTCTGTCAGAGCATGACAAATGCAGAGTTGAATGCTCATAGTCAACCATTGAACTGAGAATGGGGTCCCCAATGGAGAAGTTAGAGAAAGGACTGAAGGAGTTGAAGGAATTCGCAACCCCATAAGAACAATGATAATATCAACCAACCGTACCACCCAGGGCTCCCAGGTACTAAACCACCATCCAAAGATTACACAGGGATGGACCTATGGCTCCAGCTGCATATGTAGCAGAGGATGGCCTTGTTGGTCATCAATGGGAGGAGAGCCCCTTGGTCCTGTCAAGGAGAGTTGTCCCAATGTTGGGGAATGTCAGGGCAGGGAGGTGGGAGGAAGTGGGTGGGTGGGTAAGGAAGTGGGGAAGTGGGTCATAGAAGCAGGGGGAGGTAGGGTGGAATAATAGGTTTCTGGAGGAGAAACCAAGAAAGGGAATAACATTTAAAATGTAAATTTAAAAATCCAATAAAAGGAAAAAAAACAAAAAAGAACTTAAAAAAGAATGAGTGTCATTTTATTCAAAAAAAATCTAAGGTGCAGAATGTTTCAAGAAATCAGAAACTGGCGTGTATAACTATATTTTTAGTGATGCAGTTAAAGTTTACGCTGGTCAGATAATCTGCTTATATTGAGGGAATTAATTTTTGTGAAGAGTTAAAATATGGTTACGCTTACAAAAATGAATGGATCGTAATACATAAGGAAGACAATTTAGCTCCTACGGAAAAAAATTTCTGTCTGCAGTTTTAGAAGGTATGTTTGGTTGTTTCCCGGCTTTATTTGAAGAGCAAAAGACATACTTGGGTTTAAAAATAAATTTTAGCTGGACAGCAGTGATGCATGCCTTTAATCCCAGCACTCAGAAAGCAGAGGCAGGTGGATATCTGAGTTTGAGGCCAGCCTGGTCTACAGAGAAAATTACAGGAGAGTCAAGACTACTTAGAGAAACTCTGTCTTGAAAATTCAAAATAAATAGACAAATATAGGAGAGTTAGATGGATAGAATTTAAATTATTTAATATACAGAAATATCTATATCTGAATGACACGTTATCATGATTTTTTTCAAAATTCATTAGTGCATTTAGGCAGATCATGTTTAATTAAATAAGAGTATTCATGTGCAGATTATTGTTGAAGCCATATGATAAATCAGGCTTATCTCTTTGATTTATTAATGTGCCTAAACTTTAATAATAGAAATTTTATACAGGTAATTTTTAGGTCACCAACCTAGTAACTATAGATTTCCACCAAAATTAGAATTTATATATGAATATAACAAGAGTCAGGGTGCTATGTACCATAGACAATGTTTTATGAGAGGAAGTTATGCAACTTACACACAAATATACGCATACATACATACATACATACATACATACATACATACATTCAAACATACAGAGAGAGAGAGAGAGAGAGAGAGAGAGAGAGAGAGAGAGAGAGAGAGAGAGAGAGGAGTCTAGAACTCAGTATGCAGCCTATATTATACTGGCCTGGAATTATTATCTTCCACCTAAGCTCCCTGACTACTGGTATTAGACAGTGTAACATCCTACCCAGCAAGTTATACAATATTGATATCTGAGATTGAGAGTCCTGGCTAGAGTTCTGGATTCTACCACTGATTGCTACGAACAGCTTGACCTTTCCCAGTGGGTCCCTCATATATTCTCATTGTGTACATGAAGAAAAAAAAACAGCAAAAATCCAAAGGTGAGGCTGTACATATGTATGTGTTTGCTCTGTGTGTGCATGTTTAGTATATGTGTGTTTTACTGGGTGTGTATAAACAACCTTTCATGTTATTTCTTGGATAATGTTTGTAGTTTTTGGTTTTTTGCTCTTTATTTGTTTGTTTGTTTGTTTTTTGACACAATGTTTCTCATTTGCCTGGAGGGCATGGAGATGAGTAATCCAGATGGCCAGAGAACCCAGTACTGGATTCTAAGCATGTGTCATCGTGCTCAGCTTGTTTCTTGTGGATTAGGGAACCACCTCACATGTATATGTTTGCATGGCAAGCACTTCACCAGCTGGACTGAGCCATCTCTGGAAACTCAAAGGACAGGTTTTTTACCCGAATACACATGAACACCTCTCCATGGCAGGCTGTTTACCCCAATGCTGCCTTAAGCAAAGGGAGATCACAATTCCCTTATCCTCTCTCCCAGGAAGAACCCAAAGGACTCCCTTAGTCCATTTCCTCAGCTCACAAACTAACTGAGGACTAGTAGTAGAGCTCTGAAAGGAAGGACCCACAGAGAATGAGCTTAAGTGAAAGAATACTGGGAAGAAAGGCATTTTGCAGGCCATGAGCAGTAGACTACAGTATTGTAGTAGGGCCTCAAAAACTGAAGCGCATCCTGCAGTTCTCTCCAGCTATGTAGGAGAAAGGTAAAAAGTTTATCCCAAATGGAATTGGTTAGCAAACCAACGAAGCCATACCGCCAAAAAGATTCTCACTTTCAAGTCACATACAAGCATTAGCATATCAATGTCTCATGTCACTGTCCCATAATACCCTTTGTCCCTACCCCAGGTCATTAGAGCACTCTTCCTCCTTCTGTACAGATGACGCAGAAAGTAGATGATATCCTTGATGTCCCACTTCAGAAACACAGCGGACAATGAAGAATATAGTGGGTTTCTGCTAGAATCCTGCTAGTCTTACAGTTGTGTCCTTTGTACATTCCTACCTTATGATATGAAATCAAAAGGGAAAGTCTTAAATGCTAGCAGTACTTCTGGCCTGATTCAGACTCTTACCTACAATTTAATTTTATGAACTTCTCCTTCTAATACACACACACACACACACACACACACACACACACACACACACACACACACACACACTTCAAGCATTGTTTTCTCAGTGCAGGACCAAACTAATCTCACCATTCAGTGATCTCTGACATGAGAAAGGTTCGTCGAGCTCAGTGTGTTTCCTGAGTAGACTCAGTGCATTCCATAAACTACGTAATAACGACAGATAATTCTCATTACACTCATGAAGTGCTGTTCTATTATGATCTCAGCTCTTCTGTTTCTGTTACAAACCAAAAGATAGCTTTCAAGGGTAGTGAAAGGTTTGCTATGTGTCACTGTCTAAACACACTAAAATGGCAGCTAACCACAAACCTGGGACTTGGCAGTGTCACGACCCATGTCCTTAATTCCAGCACTCAGAGGTGGAAGCAAGTGAGTTCCTGTAAGTTCGAGGGCCACCTCTTCCACATATCAAATGACAGGTCACTCAGAACTACACAGGTGGAACCTTGTCTTACAAACAAAAAACAGCACACAGCAAGTAATCCGGGACTTGGTCATCTTCATACAGCACTCTGTCCTGTCTGTCAGGGACAACATTTTTTCACAATCACAAGGACTATTGAAAAAGTGGCACATCTGGAAAAGTGTGCTAAAGTATATTTTCTAGCTATAAAATTGTGCCACATAAGATATACTTGCCTAAAAAGCAGAATGTTTCCCACTGACATCAGTCACTCCAGACGACTAGACCCTGTGTCTGGTTCAGGCAACAATTGGAATCAGAATAATTTACAGATGTGATAGGCTACAGAAACATAAAGAACCCTGTTGACTGTGCCATGAGAAGCTCTCTGCCCAACCCTATCTGATCTTGGGGGTTCAGGGCAAGTTAACACAAAATCAACAACACAAACCCAAAAACAGATTTAAAAAATATTGCAACAAACTCATTTAAGCACTACGACAAGTTCCTTTAATACCCTCCACCCACACTCCCATTAGTCCCCCAAAAATATCTATTCAAAACAATAGTTCTTAATTGATTGACATTATTTATACTAACAATCCTTAGTCTCTCAGACAGTCCTCAATTAAGTCCTCCTATAAGAGATACTACATGGCCTCCAATGTTTACATAGAGGTGGCCCTGCCATTCCTACTACAGAACCCCTTGCTGCTTTGAGCTTACTACACATCATTTTACCTGCCACCAGCACTTTGAAACAGAGGCCAAGGAAACCTGTTTAGTGGTCAGGGTTCTGTCATTACTCACACTGCTTCTGTTTCAGCTAGGGAAGGTCTTCTAATTACACTTAGCAGTAGGGAGAGACCGGAAAATCAATAGAGCATCCCGAACCCCACCCACCTTAGCGTGGCTGTCATGGAGGCAGTAAGTCAAGTTGCCCACTGGAGTCCTCGCAAGAACTCAGTTTCAATAAGTGGGAGCTTGATACTGAGTTTAATGAAAACATTATAAAGGCTCCCTGGTGGCTTTTAAGAGGATAATTCATGCTAATATATTCTACAGCATAATAAGAATCACATGCACATCAATGTGATATCAGTTAAAGTAATATTCACTATCATCTGAAGTTAGGGGTGAACCTTTTAACCCATTGCATAAAAAGCAGAATGTGGTTTTCTGTTCATTCATCTCATTTAAAAAGGAATATCTCAGCTTTTTATCAAATTGCATTGACTTGGAGGTCCAGAAGGCCCTTGATTTTGCCAAAGTATGTCTAAATTTATTCAATAATATTGACATTGTGTTCTAGAATGCTGTTTGTTTTACCCAAGTAAACAATACTAAGAAAATAATACCACTCACACTACTGAAGTGAAATTTGTAAGAACCTTCCACAGTGAGCCAAGTTGGCAATGATGTCATAGTTAGAAATGCATATGTGTACAAAGGAGCAATTAAAAATACATGCGGCTGTAGAACTGGCTATCACTTATTCCCTTCAGTATAAAGCTATATAAACATGGCTATCACTTATTCCCTTCAATATAAAGGTATACATTTAGTGATCTTCAAGAATACATCCATTCCAGCTAATCAGTTTTGTAAATTTTTTACCCTTCTTCCAGGAAATTTTTAATTTTTTTTCTCTTTTTAAAATTTTATTTTCTGTATGTTTTGCATGCAAATATGCCTGGGCACTATGTGTGAGTCTGGTGCCCACAGTTCAAGAGAAGGTGTTGCAAGCCCTGGAACTGGAGCTACATGTGTTGTAAACTACCATATGAGGGTTGGGAATTGAACTCTGGTACTAGGGAAAGGCAGACAGTGTACTTAACTGCTGAGCCATCTCTCTGGATCCTGCAGAGAATTGTTTAAATGGTTGCTTTAGCAGAGTGAAAGTAGTTTTTACCTCCACTTGGGCCAGAGGCATGCACTCGAGTCCAGCCTACCCTAGAGTATGTGATCCAACTGTGTGCATTGATCAAATTTAATCTTCTTGAATGGCCACAAGATAAAACAGAGAAAAATCAAACCATAGAGACTTTTCTGGCAAATTCATCAGTGCTGACAATATTTTCCTTTTTATGTAAGATGCTAGTTCTATAGGAGATCCAGGCCTTGGCCCATCTAGCCTTTGCATCTTCCTGTTTATAAACAAATTCATATGTTTAGAATGTGAGGGACTTCACTTTAATCTTAGCTAAGGAACCCAAACTACATAAACAGGAAGACTGAAAAAATTATTTTTTAACTAGACCCAGATTAGATATAGCAATAAATCAAGGCTTAGATTTAGAAAATGCAATAATTAGCCTTTGGGTAACTATTTATATTCTTTTTGATCTTTTATCTTTATAAGCTATATAAAATAGATATAATTGAACCATGTTTTATAATAATATCTGTACTGTCCAGAGTGAATTATTTTATGTTTTATTTTATTCACTTATTTTTCTGTGCATGAGGGCTCTGCCTACATGTACTATGTGCATACCTGGTGCCCAGGGACTTCAAAAAAGGATGAGACAGACTGGTAGACACACAGAATAACAGACAGATACTTGGCCTGGTTCTAAGTCATTGGAAGTCTACCTCTTCCATAAAGGCTATATTTCTTTATACTTCTCAGTTCATTACAGTTCACCAGCTGGGGACCAACTTCCCCATTCAAGCATAATAAATTTCAAACCATCACACCTCCCTTGTAAGACTGCACATACACAGTCATAGACAACTGTATTGTTAAGAAAAGAACATGGCAAATACATAGGAAGTTCTTTCTAAGTAAGAAGTAAACATGGAAACTAGGAGTTGGTAAAAAGCATTTCCATTAAATGCAGCCATTTATAATATAGACATTTCTTATTAATTTCTGTTAAAGATTAAGCCAACGTGGTAGAAGGATATAGCCCAGCCTGTCAAGTACTTACTATTATAAGGTCCTAAATTCAACCTCTAAAATCCATGTACAAAAACAAGGTGTGATGGAACATGCCTACACTGTCAGAGCTGAAGAGGCAGGGGTTGATGGGCCTCTGGGCTCTGGGTTCAGCCTACCTAGCCAACTTGATAAGCTTCAGAACAGTGAGAGCCAATCTAAAAAAAATTAAAAAATTAAAAATAAACTGAAAAAAAAGATGGGATGGACAATGTCTGATGAATACCCAAGGGTGTTCCCTAGCACACATATAAAGACACACACAGAGACACACACACAAACAGATTCACAAAGAGATACAGGTACTGATATTTGATTAGAAGACATACTACACTAAAAAAAAATTGGACTGTACTTAATAAAAATGACCAAAGCACAGATACTTTTCCCACTTTACAGATGAATAAAGTTACTTATAACTTAGAAGTTACTTATAATTTCCCTCAGATCTCATACTGTCTTTTTTCTCCAAACAGTAAGGAATGTATTAGAATTTAAATATATTTTCACAAGCATTAGTTATTACCATTCTGAAGAATGTATTATTGGTTAAACCTGCATGTCATTGGTTATTTGACTCCAGTAAGCAAGTTATAAAACAAATGAATCTATAAAAAGCTTCCCCCCTGTTATTACAGGAGTGAGATGTTGCATAGAAATAGTTTTCTATGAAACAAAATGAGACAGCAGATGAGGAGACAGGAAAGTAGGAAAGGGGCATCTCAAGGCCAAACTCCACAATGTCTGCTGTTCCCCTCCTATCCAGGCACATCTCTGTGGTTTCCACAACTAGAACCCAATCCCCTTCCGTATGTCACATATGTTTTGCCCACCCTGGCTGGCCTCAGAGTCTATACACAAAGACCTCTGGGGTGCTCTTCATAGAGGCTAATGGAATACAGCGAAGTCATCTATGGCAGAGGAAGACAGACTGTCCCTCCTGTTGTGAGGAAGGAACAGTCCTTCCTGATCCCTCCAGCAGAAAACAACAACAGAAGTAAATTCTCAGTCAGTTTTCCAAAGGGAGAAATGGAAGAGACAGACAAAGCAACAGAGGAGATCATATATAATAGTCTGTTGCAAGTAATACTACTTTTATGCTGTGTATAAATGACAACAGATACATGTTAAAAGCCACAAGAAAGATTTTATTTAAGTACATTATAATAGGAGACAAAATAATAAGACAGGTAAACTGAACTCTCTCCAGAGATTTAAGCTCTGGGTAGGTGAACTGGTAGAACTAGGAAGAGACTGGACAATTGGGCTGCCTGCACTCTCTAATCAGGGACAAGCAAAGCTAGGCTCCTGCTCTCGAAGACACTTATTCTTTCTCAAGCACATGTACATCAGAGGTTCCTACACCCTAGAAAAAGATACTCCTAGATTGTGGAAGGCTTACATCTCACAGAAAGCAAACCCAATGTAAATCGTATAAGAGGCCACAACCTGCAATTATGAAGAAGTCTGCTAAGTTTATTTCACTGATTTCACTGCAGGAGGACAGGATGACCCCCAAGGGGCCTCAGCCTTCAGTCCATATCAGGATTCTACTGATGCCCACTGTTCAAGTTGCCATGGTTCCTCCCTCATAGAACCACAGCTCCCTCACCAGTCTGTCTTGGGCTCCTTCACAGATCTTGGTGGGATACAGCTCTTGGGAACCATTGAGAACATCTTCCTTCCTAATCATCCCTATCACCCACTAACAAAAAATAAAACATAAAAGTTTTAGTAACAACTACAAAAAGTACATTTTTATCGAAGGGTGGCATGCCTTGCCTACCTCTGTTGCGTGTGGCTGTAGCTACCCTGCCTTGTGTTCCCAATGGGTCACACACTAACACTCTCACACTCACCTAGAAGCTAGCACAGATCCATGGACACACACACACACACACACACACACACACACCAGTTATTCTCAGAATGCCTGTCTAATAATGACTGGGTATACCTAATACTCCCCCTGCTATACCAGGCCCAGTCAGGGAAGTGGCCAAAGGCCACTTACCCAAGTTCTTACATTTCTGGTGGCTCTGTCTCCCTCCAAGGACAGTGGTAAATCCCTTTCCAGTGTCTCTCTCCTCCCTCTGGTAACCTGGAGGTCCCGCCTTTTCTGCTCAGCCATTGGCCAACATCTTTATTGATAGATCAAGAACCAATTGGGGAACAGGACCTTCAGCGTCAGTACTCGAAGATTCCCAATTAAAGCAAAGGGTCAGAACTTCCCCTTCAACCTCAACTCACATTTTTCCAAAAACAAACATAAATGGAGATTATCTTAAGTTATAAACTAAAATAATAATTAAGAATGTTGGGGCATAGCGTTAAGCTACTTTCTTGATGCATTGATATGGTTCTATACATTTTCAGCAGACAATAAACAAAATATAATGACAGCAAATTCTGCTGTGTGTTTGTCAGTTTTTAAGAAATAAAATTTGGGCATTGAGACATCAAAGGATTATAATGTTTTCTTTTCATGTATATATTAATGATAATGGCCTAAAATTCAAATTTTATGTTTTCTTCTCTTTTTATTTTTCTGTATTTTTCCAATAATCAAGAAATATGGACTTCTTGTAAAGAAAGAGTGAAATTAAGAAAATCATTGAAAAATGATTCAACTTGAAGAAAGTTTGATAATTCATTTTAGCACTTTAAGGGAAATAATATCTTTTAGTTTTTTATTTTTATTAATTTTCACTATATGTTTATTTGTGAATCTGTATGTGAGTATGTGCACATGAGTGCAGCTACTCATGGGGTCCAGAAGAGGGCACTGGATATCATGCAGCTGAAGTTACAGGTGATTGGGAGCAGCACCGCATAGGTGCAGGGAACCAAACTCAGGTCCTCTACAAAAATGTTACATGCTCTTAACCACTGAGCCATCTCTCCAGCCCCAAATTATTATTTTCAGGTTAAACCCTAAAATTCCAAGCTAAAGTGAAGTTTAAGACTACAAACCCATTTTTCTACGAAATAACTTTATCCATAATTGCCTTATAGTGAAAAGTTACCCATACTTCATTAGAAGCTTAAGCATGTATTAGGACATGCTAGAACACAGTCTCACCCATTAGAGGCCCTGGGTCACTGGTAGAACATTGCTTATGAATAGGCTTCTGTCCCTTACACAATACAGAGCCTGTACTATGTCTCATCTACTGAAATACTCCTGTAGCTCACCAAGGTCTGTCTTTGCTTTTAAGGCTGTGCATGAATTGGTAGAGCTCTACATTCTGTGGAGATTTGATAGCAGAGAAAGCTGTGGCTTAGAGGACAAAGCTGCCACACTAATTAGCTCTCACTTCATATTTGCATTGTGTGCTCTCGTAGTGCTCACTTCTGAGTTCCTGCCACTCAACTTCCAAAGAACAAAAAAGGAAGTCTTGTCTGGACCAGATAACATCAGGCTGTTCTTGTCGAATGGACAATACTCCTTTTTAGCACTGATTAGTGTGGTAGATAGACATGTCTACATTCCAAAGAGAATGTTATATTCTTTTGCCTGGATTCAGGAAAAGAGGAAGGCTGCTTCACAGTGATTGGCCTTAATAAACATCATTACTTTTTAAAAACAACAAGATAATAATAATCATTACCTAGAAATTTGATTCAAATTTTACATTCAGCTAACATGTGATCACATGCCAGGCTACAATCTACCCTAAGGTGTTAGTACATTAAAAGAAAAAAAGCAAGCATAAATAACCCAATGACAATGTTAAGATAAATGGATAAATAGACAAATAAAAGATAGGATAGAGGAGTAGATAGAGAAAATGGGGAAGGAGAGACAGACTAGAGCATTTTTCAGTATTAGAATACTTTTCTTTCTCTGTCCCTCTTTCTCTCTGTCTCTGTGTCTGTCTCTTTGTCTCTGTCTCTCTCTCCCTCCCTCTCTCTCTGCATATGTGTGTATGTGTGTGTGTGAAATAGTGTGTGTGTGTATAGGCATGCATGCAGCAGCCAGAGAAGACTATGAATATCCTAATATAGCACTCGCATTCCTTTGAGATAAGGTCTCTCATTTAACCTAGAACTGGGCTGGTCGCCAGCAAGCCCCAGAATCCTCTTGTCCCTTTCCCCCAAAGCACTGGTAATATACCCACCCACATAGCTATGTCTGGATTTTTAACATGAGTTCTTGGGATCCAAACTCAGGTCCTCATGTATTCTTACCTGTTGGATCATCTTAAAACATTTTATTAGGAACTATAAGTCAAGTCAGTTAGATAAGGAATTTAGTTTATCCTCCACATACCATGAAATCTCAGCAGTAGGGTTGCATAAGCAAGGCCTGCACAGTGACAACACCAGTTGACATGTCACTTGAGTGGGGGAAATCTTATAAGACTCACCCTAGAAAAAGAGCTACAGGTAGTTAATGACCAGTAAGAAAGAGAGAATTAGTCTTCCCCAATGGTGAGACCCCTTATTTGTTCACACAACATCAAGAGTTCAGCCTCCAAGAAAAATATATGTAAACAACAGTAAACAAATTGTATTTATATATGTATATTTATGTAACTATAATAAAGAAAAGAGCTAGGAACTTGTGAGGGATTAGGGAGACGCAGAAAGAGTTGAAACAAGGAAAGGAAGTAGGTAAATTATATAAATACCATACTCATATATGAAATTCCCAAATGAATGAATAAATGTTTTAAGAATGAGGGAGACATGTATATTTGATTTTCATTTTCATTCAATATTTTCATTTGAGTTCCCTAGGAAAACATTTGTTTTGCATTTATGAAACATAAATTCAATTTCAACTCTAATAATATAATTGATGGCCTTTTACGCAAAGGGAAACATTTTAGTTTTATATATTTTAAAACTATGTGACTGAGGATTAAGTTATAGTAAACCTCCTTATTTTATGTTCAGCTTCCTACTAAAGTTTCAATTATCCATTCATAACCATGGTCCAAGAATATTCAATGGAAAATTCTAGAAATAAACAATTCAAAAGCTGTGTGTGGTAGCACATATCTGCCACCCCAGCACTTAGAAGTGGAGGGTTCCTGGCCAGCCTAGGTCCAAAAGGAAACAAAAAACGGTAACTTTAAAAAAAAATTAAAAAGCAATAGGTTTCTCTTAGGGTTTTACTGCATGACCAAGGCAACTCTTATAAAGGACAACATTTAATTGGGGCTGGCTTACAGGTTCAGAGGTTCAGTTCATTATCTCAAAGCAGGAACATGGAAGCATCCAGGCAGGCATGGTGCAGGAGGAGCTACATCTTCACTGAAGGCTTGTAGAAGACTGGCTTCTAGGCTGCTAAAATGAGGGTATTAAAGCCCACAGACCCGGTGACATGGTGACACACTTTCTCCAGGACCATGCCTACTCCAACAGGGTCACACCTCCAAATAGTGCCACTCCCTGGGTCAAGCATATTCAAATCACCACAATGTTTTAAACTGCATCACTCTAAGCAATAGTAAAGTTCACATCTCTCTGGTGCGTTTCATAACAAAGAGAATCATCCTTTCCTGCAGTGTGTCTGCACTCTGTATTTCATCCACCAATTAGTCCCTGAGCAGAAATGTTTCACTCCGACTGTCACAAGAGCTCAAGGCTCTTAAGTTTTGTTTTGTTTTGTTTTTAACAATGGCTCCAAAGATAGAGTACTGTGGCTGGCAATTAAGTATATCCAAGGACTTTCTGTAAGCAAACTGTTGGAAATACTAAACTCAATGAGCAAAGAGGAAACAATGCTCAAGTTTCTAAGGGCTGTGCTAAGAACACACTTTGTATCATGAACAGAGGAAAGGAATTACTTTGTAATGAGTAACACCACAAACAGCAAAAGTTTCAGGGGAAGCACCATTGTTGCTCAGTTCTAACATTCAATGTTATCTGAAGTTGCAAGCTGCTGGGGCTGCAGGATGCTTCCCAAGAAGTAGCTCTGTGCTTGCTTTAGTTCTGAGGAGGAAGCATTGGTCTTTGGAACCTGTCCTGCTTCCTCTGCAGCATGGCTGCTAAGGATTGCAAAAGGTTTCGCAATTTTTACACCTACTCAGAGCTGCCCCAGGGATCTCCTTCCTGCACTGTACAGCAAAGTTGAATTTTACTAAACGAATTATTTTACTGTCCACTTATTTTACCTAAATACTGACTCTTCTGCCTATATGTCACCATACCCTTTCCTACTTTTTTGGTTAAGCTCATAACTGCTTGATTCAGTCTCCCGAATTTCTAAAGCATATTCCACAGAATTTTAATCCTATAAAATGCCTACTGGAATGAGGATGTCATAATTTCCTTTGATATTCACAGTCTGTTCAAATGAACTGTAGAGATGGCATTTGGTTTTTTTAAAAATGGGAATAGTTTCAGTGTGTGTGTGTGTGTGTTTAAACCCTGCAAAACAAATTGCCCCTCATTAGTGGCAAACATGGTCATATGACAATTGGTTCTTGGTCCTCATTATTCAAACTCTGACTAAAATCTTTGCGGGGGAAAAGGCAGGCACTGATTTGGAAACATCATTATGTCCTAATCATTTCTCTTTTTTCCTCCACTTATTTGTTTTCCTTTTTTACTGGATTTTTTATTTACATTTCAAATATAATGTAAGCCCTTTCCTGGTTTTCCGCCCATAAATCCCCTATCCCATCCCCCTCCCCATTCTTCTATGAGAGTGTTCCCCCATCCAAGCATCCATCCCTTCCTGCCTCCCCACCTGACATTCCCCTGGTAGGGGGGGGGTATCAAACCTTGACAGGACCAAGGGCTTCTCCTCCCATTGGTGCTCAACAAAGCTGTCCTCTGCTACACATGTAGCTTGAGTCATGGGTTTGTCCATGTGTTGTTTTTGGATAGTGGTTTAGTCCCTGGGAGCTCTGGTTGGTTGGCATTGTTGTTCTTATGGGGTTGCAAACCCCTGCTGCTCCTTCAATCCTTTCTCTAACTCCTCCATTGGGAACCCCATTCTCAGTTCAATGGTTGGCTGTGAGCATTCGCCCCTGAATTTGTCATGCTCTGGCAGAGCCTCGAAGGAGACAGCTATATCAGGCTCCTGTCAGCATGCAGGATGCTGATTCTTGGCATCAGCAATATTGTCTGTGTTTGGTGGCTGTATGTATACGGGCTGGATCCCCAGGCGGGTCCAGTGTGTTTAAATAAAAGACTTTTCCTAACCTTGTTTTGCCTTGGATGTCTCCCTTAGAGAAGACTCTAATTCACAGATACCACTTATAAAGCAATTCATAGATGCTATATATACTATGTATATTCAGGCGTATACATTCCTAAAAACGGTCCATCACTAAACCCCTTCCTCTCGTGCCTGCAAAGCTAAGGTAACATTCGATCTAATTGGTTACGTCTGGGTCTTCATCCTAGTCCCACTTTCTGACACAGTCTGTGAGTCTTTCCTGCAGTTGGGGACATATGGGTAGCAATTAAAAGGTCAGAGACAGTGATGCAAATGAAAGAGAGACAAATTTCAATATCACTAAGAAACCAAACCTTGATGCCAATGGAGACAAATAACTTCAATAATTCATCGAAGTGGGAGTCATCATTTAAGAAATGTGTTTTATAAATACATTCTTTAAAGTATCTTGAGTAATATTGTTAAAAGCCATAGTAAAAGAACAGCCTTTTACGACTTTTTAAGATAAAATGTGAACATTACTTTTTAAAACAAAACACTATGAAAAGGACCTTAAAGTGAAAGGCAATAATCTTAACCTCCACCCTCCCCATTCCCTCTCCCTATCTACCGCTTCCTGCTTTTGTTTCTGTTTTTATTTCGTGTGTGGTTCCCTCTCCCCCCTCAAAATAATATGCATATAACACATCCCTTTTTTTTTAATCTAAAATACTTACATCATTTGCCCTCTTCCTTTTCTTCTCTCCAAGCTCTCCCTCTCTTCTTCCCTCTCAAATGCCTGGCCTCTTTTTCTTTAGTTTTTACTGTTACACATATATTCATAAATACATAAATGCAGCTTGTTCGGTTCATTTAGGTCATTTGAATGAATGTTTTCTGGACTGGCCATTTAATATTCAATAGCCAATTAGGGGGCTCTTCTCTAGGGAAGATTATTTCTCCTGCTCTCATCATCCCTTAATTACCTGTAGCCCCAGGACATTTTTCCCTTTTGTGTTATTATGTCTGTTACAGTTGTCCCTGGCATATAAAACAGTCTTTATCAGTACTTAAATATTTGTTGCTGTTCAGAAAAATAAGGATTTGTTTTTATTTTGCTCCAATGGTTGTATTTTCATTTATCAACAGTCTTTAATTGCCTGCTATTCTATTAGGTTTAAGCATGTAAAATTTTATAAGTCTGCTATATTTGAATATCCCATATTCTGCCTATTGGAAAGAAATTTACTGATATTACCCCACTGGTGAAATCCTCATTGGTAATATAAATTCATTCTGTCAGGACTAAGCTCTGCCTGTTCCTGACAAGTAGGACACCTCAAACCACATTTCTAGACTCAACAACTTGACATATTTTTCTCACAAAGCAATGGTATTCTAGCCCCTTCAAGTCTAAAATAATGTGGGTAGAAAACTCTAGAATCCATTTAGTGGTTGTCCAATGTGATGCTCTTGGAGAAATGCTAGAAGTTAGAATCTGGGAGGAGCTACTCCACCAGAAGTGGCAGCTAATATATTTGGCCTATATAGCATGAGATTTTTAAATAGCCAGCTGAATTCTCTCTCTCTCTCTCTCTCTCTCTCTCTCTCTCTCTCTCACACACACACACACACACACACACACACACACACACATACACACTCACCTGTCCCTTGACATAGAATGTGACTCTGGCTTTTGTGATGATTTCATACAACTTTTATGCCATCCTCTCCATCACCAAGAGCAATTATGATTTCCCAACCTCCTGGTCCAACCTGTGAAGAGAAGAACAAGGACCTGAGTGACGGTGCCTCAGTTTTCAGCCTCCAGTTTTTTCATGGTTAGGGTAGCGCCTCATCCCCCTACCTTGGATCCCATTCTCCTATAAAAGGTTTTTCTGCTACTTTTTCCACAGTGAACCCTGACTGACACATGTATATAATCATATCACTCCCAGATAGACCAAGTACCATGATAGGAATGCAGTCCTTCCCAATACGGCCAACAGCATCACTCTATGCTGCATGAAGGAGAGCACTCTTTATCCATGTCCCTTGCTCAACAATCATGGCCTCACCATGTTGGCAGCATGCTTGAGCTGTGACTCTTCAATGAAGCTGAGCTTTCTGCTTTGTTGAGGAAGAAGCTGGCCTATGCTTTTGTCTCTGCCCTACACATTCCCCAACATCATATCCTTAATGATTTCACTGTTCTTTAAAACAATCTTCCTGCGGGTTAGAAAGAGAGCTTAGCAGTTACTGGAGCTTGCCATTTCTATAGGTGATTAGAGTTGAGCTCCCAGCAGCCATCTCGAGTAGCTCGTAAGCACATGCAATTCCAGCTGTAGGGGAGCTGATTCCTTCTTCTGGCCACCATGGGCGTTTGCACAAATGTGAGCATCCCGTACAGACACACATGCATGTATAACAATTTTGAAAAGCATAGCAAATGAATGAATGTCAAAACAACACTACAAAGTCTTTGAGACTTTTTTTTTTCAGTCTTGCTCATTTAACTGCTATCCTAGTGTTAACCAGACCCCTCCTCAACCAGTACTGTTAACTGTATCCTTTCCAGTCATCTTGAATGTTTTTCCCTTCCTTTCTTTTTTCTCTTTGCACGCAAAAATACTGAAGAGAATTTTTCCCTTGGGTGCTGAAGCGTTTGCTAGTGGTGAAGTGTTCCTGCAGCACAAATAGGAGAAGCCGAGCTCAGATCCTTGCACCCATGCAACAAGGCGGGTGTGGGCTCATGTGCAAAGCAACCCCAGAGCTGTGGGGACAGAGGAAAGAGGAGTCGCTGAAGCTTGCTGGCTGCTTTCAGTCTGGCTGAAATCATGAGTTCTGGGTTCAGGAAGAGACCTTCCCTTAAAACAATAATGTTGACAGTAATAGAAGACATCTAAGGACCTCCTCTGGCCTGCACATGTGCACATACGAGAGAGAGAGAGAGAGAGAGAGAGAGAGAGAGAGAGAGAGAGAGAGAGAGAGAGAGAGAGAGAGAGAGAATGTTAGCAAAACAGTTACAAAACCTCTGGATATAATTTTATTTACTTCTCCATAGAAGAATTTAAAGCTCTACCCGCAATCCATTTTTCAGAACTTTTATAACATTGGGCTATTGCTTCCTAACATCTAAAATGTATCCTATTCTGATTCTCCCTAACATAGGTTGGGGCATCTTCTCCGTCTCTTGTGGGCAGCATGAAGGACTTGCTCCCTCCTAGGTGAAATTTCTTCTTTGTTTCAGCCCCAAGTCACTCCAAGGCCTCGTGTCTTTTTAGCTATGGGAAACGCCATTTTTATATTTCAAATTTTCCACCCACACTTTGCTTCGCTCCCCATTTCTGGACCTCTTGTGCTGTAACTCTCGGAGTGCGGGTTATGTTTCTCTCTCCTGTGTCTTTCAGGTCTCCCTTGTTTATGTCATTGCTCTAATTTCTAGGCAGTTTTCTGAGGACATCCTTCAAGCTCTACCGTGGGAGCCAGTACATGAGTAAAGGTTTGTTCTGCTTACTCAACTTCCTTGGTGCCTGTGTGTCACTGTCATTATTGTTTCATTGTTCTCTGCTTTCCAAATGATGTCCTCTATTATCACCTGCCCTGGGTCGGTTTCATTTCTCTCTCATGCTATTGGCTTTCTCCATCTCTTTCTCAGACATCTTCCAGCTTTATGAATGAGCATCTAGATTGTATTGTCCGAATAGCTAGAGAAGGTTTCGTGTGACTTCCAGTTTGACTCCTCTCACCTGAGCATACAAACACGTGTAGCTGTTACCAGTGTTTCAGTTGCGTTCCAGGGAGAGAATCCCATGTCCATGAGTAGGACACATGACTTACTGGCTTTGTGTCCTCAGCAGGAAAGTGCTCTTGAGGTAAGTGAGACCTCCAAATGGCAGAATTGGGAGAGGACGGCCCTGCTACAGAGTCTCACCCTAGGAAACTTAACCTCTAAAATTTGCATTGGTATACATAATACTGGGCTCCATTGCAGTCTTTCTCGATCATGCACTGGGGTCATGTTTACCCCACACTGCCCTCTCTTGTCTACTATCTCTCTCACTGAACAGCTCTCCTATTCCCAACCAGTCTCTTCTGTTTTCACATCTTCTTTTTAAATTTCTTTTCTTTCCTTTTGTTTTATGACCTGGTGGACTTTTCTCTTTCTTTCTTCCTTCCTTTATTTCCTTCCTTCTTTCTTTCTTTCTCTCTTTCTTTCTTTCCTTCTTTCTTTCTTTCCTCTCTTTCAGTAGAGTGGGTCATCTCTGAACCCAACAACAGGAAATAGAAAGAAAAAGAATGTGAAAAGCACAGTGCCAGAGGTCACAGGGGATTCTGTCAACAGTAGTCAAGGGGTTAAATGGATGAGAAAACCACTGCAGGAGAACTCAAGGGGGCATTGGGCATCCTAAGTAGATCTGAGGGAAAACAGAAGGCACTACCTCAGAGGAACAGAACATACCAATGTTCAGTTGTCTTAAACAGCCACAGACAGTATCGGTGCCTCTCTCTCTCTCTCTCTCTCTCTCTCTCTCTCTCTCTCTCTCTCTCTCTCTCTCTCTTTCTCACGCACCATGTCCAACCATTGGACATTGTTTAATTCTGTTAATTAATTGTTGTCTTTCATTTAATTTGTTTGTCTCATTGTGAATAAGTAGTTCTACATACTCTCTTATCAGTCTGTTTTTCTTTATGCTTCCTGCCCCCTCAGAAAACTATAGCACAGGTTAGCATGGCATGATCATGTCAGTACCGGTTGACATGACCCTGGATACTGCATGGCAGAGGCAGGCCTTGGCACAGGTGGCATATCCAGCACCCTAGCTGAGCTCCATGAGGAAGTTCCACAAATCCGAGGCCTCGGCGGAACTAATCCTGGTTTGCAGCACTTGAAATGCTTGCATGATCTTGTTTGACATTATGATTTACCTACAAATTTATTACTTGACTTATATAAATTCTAACCTATACAGTACTATGGCTTGCCACGCTGTTATTATAAATGTATGTCTTTACTACTTTGTTTACTCTTGGATCCCTGAGAAATCCAATGGTCTTTATTTTTTAAATTTTTCTTCACTAAGTCAACATTTTGCAAAATTTATGACCAGGGGCATGTGGTAATCATATCCTGGGCCCTTTTTAAACCCTAATTATTGAAAATGGACCTTCTGGGCATCTATACTCATCTGATTCCCATCTGATATACTAGTTCTTCAGTCTGTGTGTAACTAAGGACTAAAATGACCTGAGCCACCCATGTACTGTGAGAGTTGGAGCCCGAAACACTAACAGTTCATCGGGGTCCTCTTGTGGGGGTTGTAGCTGTGGGAGTTTAAGGGTGAAGAAGCTGATTGGAACTGAGGAAGTAGAAGGTCCAAGTTTTGTCCAGGACATGCCTAGACAGAAATGGGAAATTGTGCCGGTCAGCAGTACTCTTAGTAATTTAAGGAAGTGCCACTGTTGGCATTTATATTTTGACCTTCATATAAACAAGTTCTTAAAAGTAATTATCATCATCTTTTTCTTTCCCAGAGACATTATACAGCCTTGGTGGCCTGGAGCTTGTTATATAGACCAGACTGACTTCATACTCCTAAAGATCTGCCTGCCTCTGCCGCCCAAGTGCTGGCTGACATTAAAGGTGCATCCACAGCCAGCAAACTGATCTCTCTTTGGATCTTTAGAAAGATTTCTAGAAAGGGTATGGGAGCTTTGGGACTGCAAGCCCACGTCCAAGGAGCAATAATTAGTTACACAGACACTGGGAAAACATTTCAAAGAACAAGAAGCATTGCCATCTTCTGCCTATATGAGAATGTTGCTTTTCTTTCTTCAAAAACAAGAGCTTTGTTTTGATCAAGACCACACTACTCTTAGAGTACGTGGTCAGTGAGCACACAGCGCCACCTTGTGCAACCAGGGTGCCCTGTAAATGTCTCCTGTGCAGTAGAAATGGAAGCAACACAAGTGGAGGTTGTCTCACCGTGGAAGCCAATTCAAGGGCAAGCATAACCGTGTGAACAAATTCGGTGTTCTTTTCAAAGCAGTGGGACCCATAGAAAAACAAGAAGAATGGTTTCCAAGCTGAGCAGGGGATGAGTGTGTCACAAAAGTAAAGTCGGGGGAAGGATTAACACGTGGAGGAACCGAGGGAAGGGGAAGCGGGGTCTTAAAAAGGGAAGCAGCTTGAAAAGAATATGAGCGGTGTGGGAAGAGAGAATGGAGCAGAGGAAGTAACTGGGGCACCCTCTAAACCACAGCAACTAAGACACGTGTGCGTATCCCCACCTGCACCCCTCCCCTCCGAGTGGATGTTTGAAGGTAGACAGTGATTTCCAAGTTCTGGCCCCCCAGCCTCTGGAACGCCCAGTTGGGCATTCCAGCTGTGCTCTTCGGGGCGAGGGGGATCGCACAGTGAAATCATGACTGTTTTAACAAAACTCCAAGTCTCTGATGAAACTCTAGAAAAGCCCTCAAGAAATCATGTTAGGTACCCGTTGCTGTTTGTTTAATTGTTGTCGGGAACCAAGAGAAAATGTTTGCGCTCGCCATGGGCAATCTCTGTAGACATCTATGTGTCTCATCGGAATGGAGCAGGGAGCTGTATGGAGAAGTCAGGAAAGGCTAGTGGTGGCCCCTGGTGCTCAGCAGCCGTTATTCCCATTTGGCCCCATTTTAACATATTAAAGTTACCTTTCCATTAATCTTAAAAACTAACTATGACGCTGGTCCTCTAATCCTGGGGATTGTGTTCACAGTTGCTTCTTCCTATGCTAAGGCAGAAACCATCTCTCTGCTCTCTTTCCTCTTTGCTTAGCGAGAGCTAAACGGTCCTGAGTTCTTTGAGGAAACACAAGACTTATTGTCTCCTTAGAAGAGTCGATCATGGGTAACCATTTTTTAAATTATTCTTTAGTTATTTAGTTATTTAATTAGCATCCCCTTTATTCTAGTGAAGAATAAATTGGTTTTGGTCCTATGTCTAAGAGAGGAGTGTTGGCAGAAACCAGCAAAAACTTAAGGGCTGAGAAATGGAACACCGCTTAAGAGCCCTTTTGATGCTCTTTCTGAGGAGCTGAGTTTGATTCCCAGCACCCAAGTTAGATGACTCACAACTACACATAACTACAGCTCCAGGAGATCCGATACTGCAGGTTCTTGCATACATGTGCCATAAAAACACTGAGACAAATGTGTATGCTCAAATGAAATCTTTTTTTAAAAAAAAATAAGCCCCAAGCAAATTTTGTGTTACAGCCTTTTCCTGTCCATCTAGATCCTTGTCCCCCAGGACAGTCTGCACAAACAAAACAGAACTTTTGCCCCCAAGTAATACTGGACGGAAGATTCCTATGTACAGTAATCAAAGTGAAGCAGTGGGAAGAGTCCAGGGGAAGTGCAAAGCTCTCTTAAGAGTCAGCACACCTAAGCCCTTGAACCCTCTGCACTGGTGCTGGTGCTGACTAAACAGAAAGCACGCTTATTCCCCTCAGCTCCCCTCAACCATTTGTAATCATAAACGACTCACAAAGTCAGAGATGCCTATGGCTTCTGGTGTTTAAAAAAAAATGAAGTCAAGGCTGGAGATGACTCAGCTATAAAGAGTAGGATCTGCTCTACCAGAGGACCTGGGTTCAATTCTTAGCACTCAGACAGTGGCTCACAACTGTCTGTCATTCTAATTCCAAGAGATCCTACATGGGCACCCTGCATGCAAAACATACAAGGAAAACATGGCCCCACACAAAATAAATAGTAATAGTTAACTTTTTAAGTAAAGTCAGCAAAGTCTACTGTGATCTCAGCACTGGGGAGCAAAGGACAGAAAGATCATCAAATACCTGAGGTCAGCCTGAGCCACTGGCAGAATAGAATCGCCTGTCTCAAAACAAAGTAACCTCACCTAAAAAGAAGACAGCCCATGAATCTTCTCAGCTAAAATTGTTACTACTGTCACATAGCCTTTAAGTATGCATATCAATATTAGTAACTGTTTCAAAACATCTTTATTTTGGTTGAAAAAAATGTTGTTTTCCCCATATCATTGGATTTTTTTTTACACTTTATTTTAGCCAAAAAGTTCAGGAATCCAGATAGATAGATAGATAGATAGATAGATAGATAGATAGATAGATAGATAGATAGATAGAGATAGGTAGATAAATGATAGATGATAGGTAGAGAGATAGATGATAGACAGATGATAGAGATAGATAGATAGATAGATAGATAGATAGATAGATAGATAGATAGATAGATAGATAGAGATAGAGATGATAGATAGATGATAGATATAGATAGGTAGATAGAGATAGATAGAGATGATAGATAGATGATAGATAGAGATAGATAGATAGATAGATAGATAGATAGATAGATAGATAGATAGATAGATATAGAGATGATAGATAAATGATAGAGATAGATAGATAGATAGATAGATAGATAGATAGATAGATAGATAGATAGATAGATACCTTCCTAAATCCACGTGTGCAAGACTTAAAGCTTTGGAAAACAAATGCAAAGGTCAGAATACGAAGAGAAAAAACTAAGAAGGAGGAGGAAAACTAAAACTAAGGGGGACAGAAGAGGAAGAAGGCATTATCTACCCTGTAACTATGGTCTCACAGGATGTAGCAGAGACTTGTAAACCAGTATTCTCCAGCACCTACCCCGCTTGCCAAGCAAATGACTTTGAGTTCAGAGCAGACCACATCAACAGGCATAACAAACTTTTAAAGGAAGACCAATAAAGCAGAGGCCTGAAAGTAGAGAGACCAGGCAAGGGTTAGCAGGGAGGACTGCTCAGAGGAGACCTGAGTGCCCCTAAAGGGTAAGGACTGGAGAGGAGGCCACAGTAAGACAATGACAGAACATTCTGAAAGATGAAGAACAGGTATCTGTGTCCTGTGGCCAGAAAGGCAGACTCTAGGAGTTTGGGAGGGAAGCACTGATCCTGGACCCCACAGAATGTGAGCAGTGTCAGAAAAGTTAAGCAGAGAAGGGCAGAAGCAGGCTCATGTTAGCCTGTATGGAGTTTGGACAACTGTCAGCCAGTAGGAAACCATATATTCAGTGGATTATATCTGTTCTTCCTTCTTTATAAAGTATCACTTTCCCTTCTATAGATTGAAGGAATTGTATCTTTCATGGTAAAGCTTTGTGTTTTGCTTTTGCTTTTTGTTTTTTAAAAATATGTACAGCAGACATGTAGGGAACAGAGAATAACATGTAGACATGAAAAATGCCTGTACGGCATACTCTAATAACCAGTGTCCACTTACAAATGAAGTCAAGAAATGGGAGAGAACTTTCCTTCTAGTGCGGTATTCTGCATTAAGCAGGCTGTAGGCAAAAACATCCCTGTCAGTGGTTCTCCTACATGAGACAGGAGGCGCGTCCCTGGTCCTTCTGAACTTCTTTATAAGCTTGCTTGATCACATCTCTTAACTACAGAAGGTCATTTCTTCACTGGCGATGGTTTTCCTGGACTTTAGTTACAAATACCTTGTCATCACACATTGAATTTATGGTTCATTGTGAAAAAGAAGCCATCGAGAGAAGAGCATTCAGGAGCTACACGAAGTCATTTGTCATGGGAGCGTTTGTTCTTTTGTAGTGCACTGTAACTTTGTCTTAGGATCAAATTTGTGTTGAGTAAAGCAGAACTGAATGCCCGTCTGCGACATTTTTGTCTTTTTCCTGAGTTCCACCGAGTGGCCTGTGCAGACTAACACTGGTACCCAGGACATTACAGACTGATAGATTCGCCGGTCAAAATTTGCCCTGCTGTGTTCAGGGAAAGCTGGAGTTGCTAAGCAGGACTTTGCAAGAAGCGAAGTCAGTGACTCACAGAATCCCTCTGTTAGACTTCCCCAAAATTTATCCAAAAACTAAAGTGTGCTACTGTGGTGTGAAGTCATGCGGAGCCAAGGCATCGGGATGTACTTGGTGCCTAACACAGGTGCCTGCCAAGCTGCCGAGAACTAAAGCTGGGCCAGGGTTTTTAGTATCTCTCTCCCACCCGATGGATGAAAGCCGGGCCCATGGCGGTAAGGATGGATCTCGGTCAGTGCCAGGTTGGAACTGGATTAAACTGAACAACTTAAGTCTAACAACAGGAAGATAAACTGGTACTGCTCTCGGTTTTGCTTGGAACTTTCCTCCTTCTATTTATGGATTCCTGCAATGTTAAACAAGTTTTCACACTGACAGCCTAACTGGTTTTCTTATCTTTTTACTGATCCAAACCTAAGCTCAGCAACACACAGAAATGTGCACTTGAAAAGGATAACAAACAAGACAGCACTATCTATCGCTCTCTCTCTCTCCCTGCCTGCAAATACAGAGAGGATACTGTTGGGAGGGGAGGGAGGAGCCTTAGAGGAAGAGTTGAGTCAGGGCAACCCTTGAAGAGAAGGCCTCCTAGAGCCTCCGTCTCCAACCAGCCCATTCAATAAGTGCTGCCACCCAAAACTAGTAAACAAACAAAAGTAAAAAAAGAAATTTTAATTAACTAGGATTTATTCTACATTTTAGGAATTTAAATGTATCTCAAGGTAAACTGGTCAAAGAATGGCCTCCATGAGTCATAGCAAGAGGTGCAGATGTCATGCAACAATTAACCAGGTCTGCATACGTATTATGATTGCACCGTACCCATATAAGAAGACACACATGCCTGTGTCAGGATGAACAGATTTGTAAATGGTGACTGGAAATTTCATCGGTGCCACAGAAGCAAGTGGATGGAAGCCTGATACATGTTACATCTGCCTGTCCACAGTGCCAGGAAACAGCCTCCCTGCAGGGCACCAGACCCAGGCAAGATGCGCTTTGATCTGGGAGACTTTGTAGCTCTTTAGTGCTACATTTATGGCACCAAAGAATGACGCTGAGACAGCACAGACCCCTTAGTGCATGTGCAGTCTCTCTCTCTCTCTCTCACACACACACACACACACACACACACACACACACACACAGAGAGAGACAGACAGAGACAGAGAGATGGACAGAGAGACAGAGAGACAAAGAGACAGAGAGACAGAGACATAGAGAGACAGAGAGAGACCTGTCTGTCTGTCTCTCTGTTTCTGTTTGTCTTTCTCTGTCTCTCTCCTCTCCATCTCTCCTCCTCTCTCTCTCTCTCTCTCTCTCTCTCTCTCTCTCTCTCTCTCTCTCTCTCTCTTAGGCCTTGCCTACCCTGTAACTACAGTCTCCACTTCCCACAGGATATGTCAGGGTCTTGCAAACCAATGTTGTTCATCATCTGCCCCACCCACAAGCAAACGACTGATGACTTTGAGTTAGGGGAGGCTCCTCGAATCCTGGGGAAAGTCAAAAAAGTGAAACAGCTCTCTCCCCTCCCTCCTCTCCCTTTCTCTCCCTTTTCCTCCTCTTTCTCTCCCTTGCCCCTTCCCCCTCCCCTCGCTCTGTCTTCCCCTCCCTTTAGCCCCACCATGTCATCCATGGTAACTCTTTCTTAATTACTTATCTCTCTTCATAAAGGCTCTCTCTAGGTTTTAAGGGGAAGTCTTTCTCTTTAAGAATGCCTTCTCTAGCAACATGCTGCAGCATCCTAAATACCCACCAGCACCTCAAGGCCTGATCACAGCCCCACAGTCGATAGGCTCTCTCTCCTATTAAAGCCCATTCAGGAGTGTACCTGGCCTCAGATTCCTTGTCCACAAACCAGGGGAATTGTCAGCTCACAGTTTGTTTGGGTTTTTGTTTTTTGTTTTTGTTTTTGTTTTTTGTTTTTGTTTTCTTGTTTTGTTTTTTCTTTTTTATCACAGGCACAAAATGGGAAAAAAGCAGCAAGCATCCTTCCTAAGTAACTAAAGAGAGCACGGGCCACAATGGGACTGGTACCCTGAATTCAACAGTGCTGCAACAAGTGATGAGTCCTCCTGAACTTAAGGTTACCCTCCTGATGTGGTCCACTGCCACCTTCTCCAATCTCAAAGTTACCTCCTATAAAATGCAAGGCCAGAGTCGCTTAGGGGTCTGAAGCAGAAGATATAGCAAGAAAAATTCTTTTTAGGAATAAAAAAATGGGCTCAGGAAACATTTACATTTTATTCTACATTTAGTCTTTGTTTAGATCTAATCATCAGGAGGAAAACAAACAAAAAAGACATAATATATACATACACAAGCCATAGTTTAAAAAGCAGACTCTAAAGAAAATAACATCTGTAAGGCATCATAAGTTGGAAGGTAATAAAGCAAGAAGTGAGGGTTGCCGAAGCTGTCAACCAATCAAATCAATTAGAATCAGGCGCTCTCTCTCTCTCTCTCTCCCCCTCTCTCTCTCTCTCTCTCTCTCTCTCTCTCTGTCTGTCTCTCTCTGTCTCTCTCTCTCTCTCTGTCTCTCTCTCTCTCTCTCTCTCTCTCTCTCTCTCTCCCCTCTCTCTCTGCCCCCATGTGTCCCCAGCCAGCCTCTTCCCCCTCTCTCTTCTCTCTCTCTCTGTCCTTCTCTGTGCCCCTGCCTCTTTCTCTGCCTCTGCCCCTTCTCAAGTCCCTGTCCCCTCCCTCTCCTGACCAACTTTCTTTATTGTAGGCCTCTGAGTGGTGGGATTGTTGGGGGAGCACCTAGGCCAGGCTCACCAAAGACTTTTTTATGCAGAATTCTAAAAGCATAACAATGAACCCAAAGGCAACTTACTTAAAGACTTTATATTGAATAGCAAAGTGTTTAAAAGAGATAGGAATTCCAAACTGTGTATTTGAAATCAGACGGTAAACAGCCAGGTCTGGGATTTGTACCATGGTATTTAGTTGGAAGCCAAACTTCAGATATTTTAGATCTAAAGCCCTGTGGTTAGGTGGGAGCAGGCTCTGCAGGCCATCTTCCAGCAAACATTCACCAGCTAGCATCCCTTCCAAATAATGGAGAGAGAGAAAATCAGATGGAGTGAGAGCCAACATAGCCCCTAGAGAAGTCAGCCTATGAACTTGGCCCCCAACTAAACACTGAGATCCCCCAAAAGAGGAGAGGGCTAGAAAAGGAAAGACGTGTTCATTAGAAATGGACTGTTGAATTTTAATTTGGAACAGCTCTCTTCTGCCATGTTCTCTTGCCTTGGGTGGAATGAGGGATGAGTTGAGCTTGTGCTCAAGAGAGCTGTGCTGCTCAGAGAAATGAGTCAGCACCGAGGAAGAGAGGAAAATGGTGATTTTACAGCAAAGTGTCAGACCATTGGTGGGCCTGGGCAAGCCCCCTGCACTTTGTCTCATAGATGGGCATCAGGGAGCAAAACATGACCCCAGCCATTTCTCCAGTAGAGAAGGCAACTTTCATGTGCTTACAGTTTGAGAGTAAGGTACCTAGAGACGCAGCCAGGATAAGCATGACCTAGAAGGAAATGTGTGTGTGTGTGTGTGTGTGTGTGTGTGTGTGTGTGTGTGTGTGTGTGTGTGTGTAAACATTTCTGTCGGTCCCAGGTGTGGCTCTAGAACAGTATTTGAGTAGAAATGGAAATCAGTCTCTTCACCAGAGAAATACTTTGAACTTCTAAGACATTTCAAATAAGCCTCACTTCCTGTCTACTCCCTAGACAAATATATTTTAAAAAAACAAAAAGAAAGAAAAGAAAACCCCGAGGTGTTTTAATCTCTCCGTATAGGTGACGCCCCACCCCAGCTTTTCCAACCTGAGTTGGCGTTAGAGTCTAAGCAGTTGAACACCTCTGGCAGGTACAGTTCGACTTGGCCCCAGTGTCTCGGGAACATGAGCCCTGTGGGAAAAGGCAAATCTCATGGGGAGTGATTTGACTGAGAAACAGAGTCCAGCATAAGAGTGACTCCTGAGAACCTTGCAGCTCTTCAGGAAGGGGAAGTGGGCTATCCAATGTATCTGTTATCCAGAAGAACATAACACTCTGAGATCTCTTAAATATTAATGAATCCACCAGGGTTGCCTAACTACCTTTACAACTGTTTCATTACTGTGAGGATCTACTTCATTAATTTTGAGATATATACATATATATGTATATATGTGTGTGTGTGTGTATATATATATATGTACATATATATATATATATATATATATATATATATCGTGTTAGACTCTTTGTGGCTCATTTCCAATGTATTAAATTAAGGCAACGGAGCTATTTATAAACTATAGACCAGCACATAAAACGACAAAAGGACAGTAGACATTTCCAACTGCCCACACTTTTATGAATCATTCCGCAATGTGCTTTAGAGCTAAAATCCTGGCTGTGTCATCTCTTGATCGCAGGGACCTTGTGGTGGGCTGACAGATAACTCTCCTGAAGAATGTACACAGATTCGGTCCTCAGAACCATGATGCTACCTTGTAGGGCAGTAGAATTCTGCAGTGTAGATGGGATGCCAGAACAGGGAGCCCCTCCTAGATATCCAGGAGGGACCCATGTTATCACATGGACCCATTTGAAAGGAACATGGAAAGTCCAAGAAACAGAGAAGGCCACATAGCGGTGGAAGCAGGAGGGAGTGGCAGTACCACATGAAAAGGACAGTGGCCTCCAAAAGCTGGAGACACAGGACTTCCTCCCCTGAGCCTCCTGAAGGAAACAACAGCCAATTACTTCCTATGAAATATTTATCACAATATCAAAAGCGATATGTGTATAAATTGTGGATAGCCCATAATAGACCCTCCATGCATGGCTCAGCCTTGGCAGTTCCTTTGACTCAGAGCTCTGTCAGCCCCTCACACCTTCACAGGTTGGCCTGGCTTCCCCTGATTGGAACACTTGTAACCACACAAAGGCCACGAGACTGTACATTGCAAAAGGCCAGCCCTGTTATGAACAGTGATCAACTGAAGGGCTCACTTTCTCTCCTGGAGAGGGTGACCCCAGGAGGGCTGCAGAGATGCAAGGACCAGAGCCCAGTGTAGAAAGAGAGGGGTGGGGAGGGAGCATGGAGATGGGAGAGATAGGAGCATTGAGCAGCAGCTTCCTGCAACCATGACCCCACATTGCCCTGTGGTTTCCATAGTAACCATGACCTGACACAGGCCTCAAATGACCCCTGAAGTGATGAACAATAGCAAGCCGCATTCCAGCTCTTCACAAGACTGAGAGCAGCTGCTGAGACAGGGGGGACCCAGGCTCCCCAACCTTATTATCCGAGTAGGTTCTGTTCTTGACAACCTCATGGAGCCCAGACATGGTTTCTTAGTCATAATTTTTAGCTTTTAGAAAATCATTGAGAGACAAGGACTCGAATAGAAACATCAATAAGGAAATAAGCTAATGAAAGTATTTCAGTGTCATTAGATATTGAGGCAATATAACCCAAAAGAACAGCAAGAGACGTCCCTCACCGTCCCAAGAGAGCTATATTCAAAAGACATTGGAATTGAAGGCAGGCTGATCCCGGATATGCATTCAATACTGATAGTAAAATGGTATAGCCCCCAGTGAGAAGAGTTTGGCAATTCAGACGTTGACAGAATGGCATAGTTAGAACAGAGCAGCATACTCTATGATGTGTTTATAAAAAGATAAAGAGAGGGAGGATATGTTCAATGGAGGTGTGGTCAGGGATGGGGGAAGGGGGTGCATCAGAGGGCCTGTGCTGAGACATCCCTTCCCCCTGAAGGACCAGCCACAGGACAGTACAGTATAGAATAAAGTTTATTCAGGCCATGGGGAGGGGAGTTGAGACAGAGAAAGGCAGAGAGAGAGAGAGAGAGAGAGAGAGAGAGAGAGAGAGAGAGAGAGAGAGAGTAGAGAAGTAGAGGCCAGCCATGAGCACATGGAGAGAGGGGGGAAGGGAATGGGGAGAGAGCGGGAGCAGGAAGTCAAGAGCAAGAGAGCAAGAAAGAGAGGAGGGGTCAAGCAGCCCCTTTTACACCGAGTCAAACTTACCTGGCTATTGCCAGGTAACTGTGGGGCGGAGCTTAGACAAGATGCTAACACTCTACTCCTAACTGTATACCCAAAAGGTCACAGAAGAGATACTTAAATAAAACCTGCGCAGCTCCCATGGTGTCGATAGTAACAATCCCATAAAAGTGAAGATAGCAAACCATCCATGAGCTCAGAGGCAACTTTTGGCACAGATGTGACTTAGCTATGAAAGAGACTGAAAATGGGATACACACTGCCTAGTAATGGACCTTGGAAACACTGCTGTAGGAAAGAAAGCAGCCACGGAAGGCTCTGCAGTGTCTGAGTCCACTTCCAGGAACCAGCAAAAATGAGCACATTCACAGAGACACAGAGCTGAAGACCAGCATCTGCCAAGGGCTTGAGGAAAATGGTGAGCAACCGTTTGTGGGTATATAGGTTACTGTGTGGTGGTGAACAGTTCTAGAAATACTTGTCTACTGTTTGCAGCACACATGGCTGCATAGCCCTGTGCAGCGAAATACTAAGTATTAAATGCACAGTTGCACTGTGGTTAGGATGATGCAGTTTGTATGAATTTTATATTAATGAAAAAAGTTTGTAGGTAAGTACTTCAGGAGACTTGTTTATCTACTTAAATATGTGACGTGCATGCAAGCATACATGGTGGCATAAGCATAAACTGAAGTGACATGTAAAACATACAATGAAATAGAAGCCAATGATTATTAATCTAGTTAATCTGTCTGGTCTAGCCTCTAGATTAATAGAGGTACTCAGTGCAGCTCACCTGGCCTTTAATGTCACTAGTTTAATTTGATAATTTGACCCCATCGTTTAAACTGGTTCAATGATGGGGTCCAGTCAGTAAAGAAATCAAATACTGATATTTGATGCTTCAAAAGAACATTACAGAGCTTTGCAAAAGTAGTGCAAATTTCTCAAGCAAATGACACAGTGAGCACCTGTATTGAAAAAGACACAAAAGGAAACACCCCTGCATTTTATTTATTTTGCCTATCAAAATAGTCCGGACGCGGTTCTTCCTCTTTATCAGCAGGTGGCGCTGTGAGCGTATCTTTGAAATTGAAAACACAAAGGCCGTTTTCTTTAATCCCTCAATTACGTAGGGCATTTGAAATGATTTGTCTGAATTGGAATAAATGTCACTATTAGTGACATTAGATACTCCTAAAATTCTCAAATCCTCCACAAGTGTCTATTCAGTTATTTCATAGAAATAGGTTTTGAAATATTAATAAGCTTTATAAACTGTGTTCCTTTTATGAAAGGGCTGGGTTAGTTTCCTGTAGGTCGCTCTTGCTTGCCGTTTCACTCACAGCTATCTACTCAATTCTGGAAAACTCAGACGTTATCATTCCCGCTTCTCAAAGAGAAAACTGGGTCTCACACGAGTTACATTCTTTACCCAGGTCACACACCCCATTAAAGAGAATCAAACTTCAGACTCAAGCCTGGCTCCCCGGTGCTTAACCAGGGCTGTGCTGTGTAGCACGAAAGCTTTTCAAAGGCAGAGCTAAACTGGTCAATGTGTAGGTAGACTGTCCAGAGGACTGAACAGGCCCGCGGAATTTTCAATGCTACTTTCATTCAACCCTGAACTGCCGTTTGTATTCAAATCCCAGAGATTGTTTAAAACGAAAACATGTCTGACCTTTATTTTCTCCGTGGGGAAAGTTTAGTGATATCCCAGGAGTCAGGAGTCAAGCCGAGCTACATAAAGACCTGAAGCCACACTCCCACACTCCTGTAGACAGAGATCTTTAGGCTGTGAAAAGGAAATGTCCAGAAAAGAGCAGGGGGTGCCCCGCAGTGAAAGGGGGAGAAAGAGATATGTTATTTACATATCTAGAATTTGACCTTTTTGTGATCAGATAATCTTCTGCACTACGAAGTAGAAAACTCTTTGCCAATTGTGATCCCATTCTGAACTTTAAAAAACTACAGGATGCAAATTTGAAGGGGTTTTTTGTTGGTTTTTTTGTTTGTTTGTTTGTTTTCTTTTTGTTTTTTATGAACTAGGAGCAACCAAGCATTCAAAATCTGACACACAGATCCAATGTAATTAATTATAAAGGTTATTAAATGGATATGACATGAGACACTTTTCTTTCTAAATGCAATTGTTACTCAGGTCTGAAGGTTAACTGAGGCTCCTCAGCTCCTGGCACTATGGCTACCCATGAGTTAAGCCACCATTTGTCCTGAGAGAAGGGGCTTAGAGCAGACAGTACAATAGTGAGCCTGCTGGTTTTATGATGTCCCTCTCATTTAAAGCTCTCTACAGCCACACTGGAACACCAGTCCTATGACACCTGTGCTGGCTTAACTGCCAATGTAACAATCTGGAATCACCTGAGAAGAGATTCTTAACAAGGAATTATCTAGAGCAGGATGGCTTGTAGGCTTGCCTGTGGGGTTGGGGGAGTTCTTAATTCACATAAAAAGAATGAGCTACTAAAGATTCAATGCAATCCCAATCAAAATTCCAATCCAATTCTTCAAAGAGTTAGACAGAACAATTTGCAAATTCATCTGGAATGACAAAAAACCCAGGATAGCTAAAACTATCCTCAACAATAAAAGGACTTCCGGGGGAATCACTATCCCTGAACCCAAGTAGTATTACAGAGCAATAGTGATAAAAACTGTATGGTATTAATACAGAGACAGGCAGATAGATCAGTGGAATAGAATTGAAGACTCAAAAATGAACCCACACACCTATGGTCACTTGATTTTTGACAAAGGAGCTAAAACCATCCAAAGGAAAAGAGATAGCATTTTCAGCAAATGGTGATGGTTCAACTGGTGGTCAACATGTAGAAGAATGCATATCGATCCATGCTTATCACCCTGTACAAAGCTTAAGTCCAAGTGGATCAAGGACCTCCACATCAAACCAGATACACTCAAACTAATAGAAGAAAAACTAGGGCAGCATCTCGAACACATGGGCACTGGAAAAAATTTCCTGAACCAAACACCAATGGCTTATGCTCTAAGATCAAGAATCGACAAATGGGTCTCTTTCCCGTCTTGCAAGATGGCGGGTGAAAAGGCGGAGAAGCCTGATAAAAAGGAGCAGAAACCTGCAGCCAAGAAGGCTGGCGGTGATGCTACTGCCCCCCGGGCCCGGCCCGCTGGTGCGGTCAAAAAGAGTAGTTCTAAGGCTAAAAAGCTGAGGAAGAGTAAGCCCCATTGCAGCCGGAACCCTGTCCTGGTGAGAGGAATCGGCAGGTACTCCCGATCTGCTATGTATTCCAGAAAGGCCTTGTACAAAAGGAAATACTCTGCTGCCAAGACAAAGGTTGAGAAGAAGAAGAAGAAGAAAAGAAAAGGTCCTTTACCGTCCACAAAAACAGTTGGTGGGGACAAACGGTGGGAGGGAAGAAAAAATGCCACCCACTGAAGCGCTGCCTCGGAAGCTGCTGAGCCCACGGCAAGAAGCCCCTTCAGCCAGCACGTGAGGGAGGCTGCGCTCCAGCATCACTCCCGGGACTGTCCTGACCATCCTCACTGGGCGCCACAGGGGCAAGAGAGTGGTTTTCCAGTGCACCTGGGCAGTGGCTTGCTACTTGGGACTGGACCTCTTGCCCTCAACAGAGTTCCTCTGCGCAGAACACACTAGAAGTTTGTCATCGCCACCTCTACAAAGTTGATATCAGCAAGGTTAAAATTCCCAAACACTTGACTGATGCTTACTTCAAGAAGAAGCCACTTCGCAAGCCCAGGTATCAGGAGGGCGAGATCTTCGACACAGAGAAGGAGAAATACGAAATTACAGAGCAGCGAAAGGCTGATCAGAAAGCTGTGGACTCGCAGATTTTGCCAAAGATCAAAGCTGTCCCCCAGCTCCAGGGCTACCTCCGGTCTCAGTTCTCCCTGACAAACGGCATGTACCCCCACAAACTGGTGTTCTAATTGTTAACAACCTAATTAAACTGCTTCATAAGGAAAAAAAAAAGAATCGACAAATGGGATCTCATAAAGCTGCAAAGCTTCTATAAGGAAAAGGACACCATCAATAAGATAAAACGACAAACAACATATTGGGAAAAGATCTTTACCAATCCTACAACAGATAGAGGGCTTATATCCAAAATATAAAAGAACTCAAGAAGTTAGACTGCAGGGAGACAAACAACCCTATTAAAAATGGGGTTCAGAGCTAAACAAAGAATTCACAACTGAGGAATATTAAATGGCTGAGAAGAAATGTTCAACATCTTTAGTCATAAGGGAAATGCAAATCAAAACAACCCTGAGATTTCACCTCACACCAGTGAGAATGGCTAAGATCAAAAACTCCAGCGACAGCAGATGCTGGTGAGGATGTGGAGAAAGAGGAACACTCCTCCATTGTTGGTGGGATTGCAGACTGGTACAACCATTGTGGAAATCAATCTTTAGGTTCCTCAGAAAATTGGACATTGAACTACCTGAGGACCCAGATATACCTTTCTTGGCCATATACCCAAAAAGATGCCCCAACATATAACAAAGACACATGCTCCACTATGTTCATAGCAGCCTTATTTATAATAGCCAGAAGCTGGAAAGAACCCAGATGCCCTTCAACAGAGGAATGGATACAGAAAATGTGGTACATCTACACAATGGAATATTACTCAGCTATCAAAAACAATGACTTCATGAAATTCATAGGCAAATGGATGGAACTGGAAAATATCCTGAGGAGGTAACCACTCACAGAAAAACACACATGGTATGCACTCATTGATAAGTGGATATTAGCCCAAATGCTCGAATTACCCTAGTTGCACAGAACACATGAAACTCAAGAAGGATGATCAAAATGTGGATGCTTCACTCCTTCTTTAAAAGGGGAACAAGAATACCCTTGGGAGGGGATATGGAGGCAAAGTTCAGAACAGAGACTGAAGGAACACCCATTCAGAGCCTGCCCCACATGTGGCCCATACATATACAGCCACCAAACTAGATAAGTTGGATGAAGTAAAGAAGTGCAGGCTGACAGGAACCGGATGTATATCTCTCCTGAGAGACACAGCCAGAATATGGCAAATACATAGATGAATGCCAGCAACAAACCACTGAACTGAGAGCGGGACCCCCGTTGAAGGAATCAGAGAAAGAACTGAAAGAGTTTGAAGGGGCTTGAGACCCCATATGAACAACAATGCCAACCAACCAGAGCTTCCAGGGACTAAGCCACTACCCAAAGACTATACATGGACAGACCCTGGGCTCCAACCTCATAGGTAGCAATGAATAGCCTAGTAAGGGCACCAGTGGAAGGGGAAGCCCTTGGTCCTGCCCCCAGGACCCCCAGTGAACTGGATTCTTGGGGGGAGGGTGGTAATGGGGGAGATGATGGGGAGGGGAACACCCATATAGAAGGGGAGGGGAAGGGGCTAGGGGGATGTTGGCCTGGAAACTGGGAAAGGAAATAACATTTGAGATGTAAATGAGAAATACCCAATTTAATAAAGATGGGGGGAAAAGAAAGAAATATTCAATTTAATAACTATGGGGAAAAAAATAAAAGATTAAAAAAAAAAAAAAAGACTGAGCCATTTCAGGCGCCACCATTCCCTAGGCAGGTCTCTACTAGCAGAAGAGAGGAGAAAGCTAGCTGAGAGCAAGCAGACAATTACGCACCTGTTTTTTCTCCCTTTTCTCTTGACTATGGATATGATATGAACAGTTGCTCAAGTTCCTGCTGCCTTGACGTCCTCTGCAAGATGAACAATATCCTAGAACTGGGAGCTAAACTTAGCTTGTTCTCCCCTAAGTTGCTAGTTGTTGGGGTATTTGTCACAGCAGCAGGAATGAAACTAGAACATCTTATGTCCTCTGTGGGAAATCAGAAGAGAGTCAAGAAGAGAAAAACACCTCAGGCTTGTCCTGAGACAGGGATGGAAGGTCACAGAAGTGTCATGGGGTGAGCACTGGACAAGGAGGCCCTGAAAGAGGAGCCCAGCTTCTGCCTCACTCCATCCACACCGTCTTTCCAACACAGTTTTTTTTTTTTTCCCATTAATATCACTTCTGGTATGCAACCAAGTAGAACTCTCATTCAAAGCAAATGTCACTTTTGCTTTGTAAGTAAATAGATATTAGCTTCCTAGAAATCCTGGTGACTTAGACACAAGACATCATCCTCCATGCCCCCTGAAAGAACAGTGGGCCTGGTCTTTCTTTGTAGACAATGCACTCTTCTATAAATGATTTTAGTTAACACACACCGCAATTACAAATATTAATCCATTTAGCTGAAAACATGAGTCAAACTTTTCCTTTAATTAAACATCAAAACCTTATCCCATGAGCTGGCTGGAGCTGTTCACAGTGAGGAAAAGATGTGTTTCTGAAACTTTATTTTCTTATCTCCTCCTATGTCCTAGCCAGTTACTTTTCCCAGAGTCTGTGGGAACTGGATAAGAGAGAGAATGGAGTGAGTGAGAGCTACCACTTCCTGTCAGATCCCAGCTCTCTAGGTCTGGAAGCAACAAAGGCTTAGTGTTTTATAGAGACATCTGTATAGCTTCTTCAGAGAGGCCCAAGCCTTTGGATTCTCTCCCAAAGCACCCTCAAATAAAAGGATTTTTGACCATGTTCTAAATATGATCTACCACAGTACTACACCCCAGCCCCATTTCCTGGACCTGCAAGAATTAGGTCTATTCTTCCAAAACCTTGCCATTCTCTTTCTGGTAATTTTCAACAAAAATCAAAATGGCCCTACTGTAGAAGGACAGGTCCGTAGGTAACCTTGGCTAACCTAAATCTCCCTTGTCTCACTATGAGTTCTCAACAAAACTGTAGAATGTTCTGTTTACTCAGCATATTAGAAAAGGAAGAGCAGACCAGGACAGGCTCCACTGTGTCCTCATTTCTCCCAGAATAGGAGGGCATGTAACACTTAAGTGGCACCAAAGTAGGGAAGCAAAGACAAGTGCTTTCTGAGACCCCAGGCTGCAGCCCAAGATGAGACAGGCACATACAAGATACTATCACTCTAGAGCAGCTCTCCTGAGGCTTGGAGCACTAGCTCTCCATGAATCCCAGGCTGTGTGCTCTCGTTGTCTATCTGTAGTAAGCTTGCCTGACTTGAGCAAGGGCTGTCTCATGTAAGTGGCAGAGAACATCTGTCCCTGCCATTGTAACCCATACCTACAGCCTGGGCAACAACCCCTTTCACTAAACCCAGGCTAAGCAACCTTCCTGCTTTATTAAAGGTGCAGAGAAACCATGAAGAGCTAATAGTGAAGACATGTGAGCTCAAGAGCCACAGAGCAATGGTGTTTATACATTTCTCCCTGCAATACATGTTCTATTAACACTTTAACGCTTTCTCATGAAGCTCCCGTCTGACTGTGGTTCTAGGAAGTACACTTTAACTTCTGAGAGATCCTGGGTTGACAGAGGAAATCCTGAAACCTTTGTGGCTTATAAATTTTTTTTGATTTTTATTCAGCATCTGATACATACCAACATTTTAATTTCATTTCAGGAAATGGTATCCACTGTTCACACAGGTCAAACCCTGCTTGGCTGTGGGGTTGTTTCCACAAATCTTCTTCCCCTCCCATATTCAGCTTCTAATCAGAGTCTTCCCCTCCCCTGTTTTTCAAGACAGGGTTTCTCTAAGCCTTGACTGTCCTAGAACTCGATCACACTCACAGAGATCCACCTGCTTCTCCCTCCCAGATTTGGGATCAAAGGTGTGCACCACCATTGCCCAGCTCCTAATCAGAATCCTACAGCAGAACCTTTGAAAACCTCGGGAGTACCCACCTGTGGTAATAGGATGCTGAAGGGTCTAAGATAAATAACTGAAGCCAAGGAGGACTACGATGTCAGCATGCCAACTCTGTGTGATAGAGAAATGCTGCTCAGAGGCCTGGGGCGCCCCCAACACTATCAGTAGAGGCCCAAATTAATAAGCCACTTCTGTGCCAGTGTGGGAGAGAGTGGATACTCTCAAACCATCGTTTACTATTGTTCTATTATTACAGAGGACAGAGCGAACTGTCCAGAGTGACAGAGATTTTGCTATTATATGAGAAAATACAAGAATTTTATGGTTGGGGTGGAGTTTGTTTTTATTGTTTCATTTTGACTTTACAGTTTTTGCAACAGACAGCTTTCCCTATAGTTTGCCATCTGTAAACATAAATTAGTTGGAACCTGGGAAATTCTCCTACGAAAAAGTATATGACAGGACTAGGGAGATGGCTCTTCAGGAGAAGTGCTTGCTATACATGTGTGAGGACCTGAGTTTAGATCCCTAGTGCACACACAGAAAGCTAGGCATGCTAGTGTATGCCCTAGTAGTTAGGAGGGAGAGACATGTGGGTCCTGGCTGACTTACCAGCCAGCCTAACCAAACCAGCAAACTTCAGGTTGAATGAGAGACCCTGCCTCAAAGAACAGTGTGGGGAGCAAAGGAGGAAGCACCTGATGCCAACCTCTGACCTCCACATAGGCCTGCAGGGATGAGCATATGAGTGCATCTGAATATGCACTTGTACACTCCTGTTGGGGATTGGTTCTAGTGCTTTGTCTTAATTCGCCTCCCAAAACCACACAGGAATCTACATGTCTAAACGCTGAGGGTTCCTGTCCCCACTTGGTTTTGGATTGATCAGTAAAGAACCAGTGGCCAATAGATGGGAAGAGGGACAGAGGTGAGACTTCTAGAGAGGAGATCCAGCCTGAGAGGAGCGTAACATGGACTACACCATGAAGGAGCAAGTGCGTGAGCCAGCAGAAATGTAGGTACAAAGGGAAAGCAGCCTCATGGGAGAGCTGCCCAGAAAGAAACAGGCAGCAAAGATAAAATATAGATTTAGAAAGTGTTAACTCAGGAATACCAGAGGGGAGTGTGTGCTAGCCATGAGGAGGTTTGGAAATGCCCAGCCAAAAAAATTAAAAAAAAAAGAAAAGGTTTTGTGTGTGTGTGTGTGTGTGTGTGTGTGTGTGTGTGTGTGTGTGTGTGTCTTTCATTCTCCAATCCAGAGAATTCTGGTGGGTAGCAAGAAGTGCAATTACCCACTGGGATGTCAGAGTGGATGAACACTACACACACTCATAACCACATACATACTTATGCCACACATATACATTCATATGTCTCACACACGCACACCCTTGTCTATCAATAAATATGGTTCGAAAACAGACGTAATGGTCTATAAACTGACCCCTCCTCAAAAGCTCCCCTTGTTATAGAGTCATAGAAGCTACATTGACCTACATACCATGTTCTTCTTCAAAGGCTTCCCCTAGATCTCAATTCTTCTGTCTTGTCACCTTGAAGTTATAGGAATGGCCCTTGCTTTTGCTGTGGTAGGAAGGCTGAGTGCTTCCTCTCTTTACTCATGTTTCTCTGTATTCAGTCAGCTGAGCCACTTTTAAAACTTCTCTCTTGCCCCTGGTACTCTGAGCATCTTCCTGTAGCCTGGCTTTTGTGCACCCTGCATGCTCTGCTCTTCATCTGTTCACAGTGAAGACCAGCATAGCCCGCTTTCAGTCTCTAGATGTACATTGAGTGGCATTATTAGTCATTAGAGAAAGGGAGTTCCCAAGAGACAGCAGAGCCCATCCATGAAGTATCTAATGTTAAGACAACTGACAGAGACAAGTGTAGTCCAATATCCAACTACCAATGGCAACGGAAATTGATACAAACATTGTAGATGAGTGGACTTTATTAAATACATATTAACCATAGTACTCTGTCATTACAAAAGGCATTTACTGATGAGAAGTAAGCACATATCTACACAAAGTCTGTACTCCCAAAAATATATAACAACTTTATTGATTATAAATAATTCTCACTAAAGCAAACGACAACAGAAATATCTGGTAGGTACATATGTAACCGAATGGAAGCTTATCTTTATAATAGACTAGTATTCTGCAATAACAAGGATATATATATCAAAAGCAACTAACTATTCAAACAATGTATCTTACATGACTTCATTTAGAGCTAAGTCTAACCTATAAATACAGAAAGGGTGAGAATTGGCTGAAACAAGGGAATGTTAAGAGCCTGTAGTTATTTTGTACCATAACTGTGTTACCAATTATGTGGATACATACTTTCTTAAAAGCCATTGAGTGAGTGCAAAAATTTTTTGTTGGTTTCTTCCTTTCTTTCCTTCTTTCTTTCTTTCTTTCTTTCTTTCTTTCTTTCTTTCTTTCTTCCTCCCTCCCTCTCTTTCTTTCTTTCTTTCTTTTTTTGAAACAGGATTTCTCTGTGTAGCTCTGACTGTCCTGGAACTTGCTGGCCTGGAACTCACAGAGATCCACCTGCCTCTTCCTATAAAGTGCTGGGATTAAAGGTGTGAGCCACCACCACCAATCTATTGGATATAATTTTAAGTATTAAATGAAATAAACCTCACTGTGCTCATATTAAACATTAATGAAGACCGGAGAAAGCCATTTTCCTATATCCAAATCATGGCAGCTCCAGTCACATGAGCCTCAAATCAGTTGCTTGTGGTTGATGTACATTCTGGTTCCTCAGGTTTTCTTTCCTTTTTTTTTTTCTTTCTTTTTTTCCATCTTTATTAAATTGGGTATTTCTTATTTACATTTCAAATGTTATTCCCTTTCCCAGTTTCCAGGCCAACATCCCCCTAACTCCTCCCCCTCCCATTTTATATGGGTATTCCCCTTCCAATCCTCCCCCATTACTGCCCTTCCCACAAGAATCCCGTTCACTTGGGTTCCAGCTTTGGCAGGACCAAGGGCTTCCCCTTCCATTGGTGCCCCTACTAGGCTATTCATTGCTACCTATGCAGTTGGAGTCCAGGGTCAGTCCATGTATAGTCTTTAGGTAGTGGCTTAATCCCTGGAAGCTCTGGTTGCTTGGCATTGTTGTTCATAAGGGGTCTCGAGCCCCTTCAAGCTCTTCCAGTCCTTTCTCTGATTCCTTCAATGGGGGTCCCATTCTCAGTTCAGTGGTTTGCTGCTGGCATTTGCCTATGTATTTGCTGTATTCCGGCTGTGTCTCTCAGGAGAGATAAATATCTGGTTCCTGTCAGCCTACACTTCTTTGCTTCATCCATCTTATCTAGTTTGGTGGCTGTATATGTATGGGCCACATGTGGGGCAGGCTCTGAATGGGTGTTCCTTCAGCCTCTGTTCTAAACTTTGCCTCCCTATCCCCTCCTATGGGTGTTCTTGCTCCCCTTTTAAAGAAGGAGTGAAGCATCCAGATTTTGGTCATCCTTCTTGAGTTTCATGTGTTCCGTGCAACTAGGGTAATTTGAGCATTTGGGCTAATATCCACTTATCAATGAGTGCATACCATGTGTGTTTTTCTGTGATTGGGTTACCTCACTCAGGATGATATTTTCCAGTTCCATCCATTTGCCTATGAATTTCATTAAGTCATTGTTTTTAATAGCTGAGTAGTACTCCATTGTGTAGATGTACCACATTTTCTGTATCCATTCCTCTGTTGAAGGACATCTGGGTTCTTTCCAACTTCTGGCTAATATAAATAAGGCTGCTATTAACATAGTGGAGCATGTGTCTTTGTTATATATTGGGGCATCTTTTGGGTATATGCCCAGGAGAGGTATAGCTGGGTCCTCAGGTAGTGCATGTTTCCTAATGCATCAATATGAAAGCCATTGCTGTTGAACAACAGCCATTAGTCAGACACATTGCCCTGTGTCTGTCATCTACTGCAAGTTGCTTAGGGCCCCATCCTTCTGCTGAGCCTCACTTTTCCGCTTCGGATTCAGTCAGTATGGGTCTACTAAGAGCAAGATTATGCAGACTGAAAGGGCAGCACAGGCAACAACCACACAACAGTATTTGATGTCCTGTTTCTCTCTTCAAAAGCCTTTTTCCTTCTTTCCCTTTGTTTCTTGCTAGGTTGGAATTCATTAAACAATATGATATGACTATCTATACCTTTATCCACACTAAACAGAAGGCACAGACAAAGTTTTCAAGTTAACAAAAATAAGAAATAAAAAGGGAGACATAACAACAGAAACAGAGGAAATTCAAAAAATCATCAGATCCTACTATGAAAGCCTATATTCAACAAAACTGGAAAATCTGGATGAAATGGACAATTTTCTAGACAGATACCAGGTACCAAAGTTAAATCAGCATCAGATAAAGCATCTAAACAGTTCCATAACTCTTAAGGAAATAGAAGCAGTCATTAAAAGTCTCCCAACCAAAAAGAGCCCAAGTCCAGATGGGTTCAGTGCAGAATTCTATCAGACCTTCATAGAAGACCTCATACCAATACTGTCCAAACTATTCCACAAAATAGAAATAGAAGGAACACTACCCAATTACACTTATACCTAAACCACACAAAGACCCAAGGAAAGAGAACTTCTGACCAATTTCCCTTATGAATACTTGTGCAAAAATATTCAATAAAATTCTCACAAACAGAATTCAAGCACATATCAAAATGATCATCCATCATGATGAAGTAAGCAACATCCCAGGCATGCAGGGATGGTTTAACATACGGAAAACCATCAATGTAATCCATTATATAAACAAACTGAAAGAAAAAGAACACATGATCATCTCATTAGATGCTGAGAAAGCATTTGACAAAATTTAGCATCCCTTCATGATAAAAGTCCTGGAAAGAACAGGAATTCAAGGCCCATAACTAAACATAGTAAAAGCAATATACAGCAAACCAGTAACTAACATCAAATTAAATGGAGAGAAACTTGAAGCAACCCCACTAAAATCAGGGACCAGACAAGGCTGCCCATTCTCTCCCTACTTATTCAATATAGTACTCAATGTCTTAGCTAGAGCCATCAGACAACAAAAGGAGGTAAAAGGGGTACAAAATAGAAAGGAAGAAGTTAAAATATCACTATTTGTAGATGATATAATAGTAGAATTAAGTGACCCCAAAAGTTCCACCAGAGATCTACTAAGCCTGATAAACAGCTTCAGCAAAGTGGCTGAGTATAAAATTAACTCAATCAAATCAGTAGACTCCCTCTACTCAAAGGATAAACAGGCTGAGAAAGAAATCAGGGAAATGACACCCTTCACAATAGTCACAAATAACATACAACACCTGGCTAACATAAAACTCTAACCAAAGAAGTGAGAAAATTGTATGACAAGAACTTCAAGTAACTGAAGAAAGAAATTGAAGATCTCAAAAGATAGAAAGATCTCCCATGCTCATGGATTGGCAGGATTAATATTGTAAAAATGGCCATCTTGCCCAAAGCAATCTACAGATTCAATGCAATCCATCAAAATTCCAACTCAGTTCTTCATAGAGTTAAAAAGATCAATCTGCAAATTCATTTGGAGTAACACAGGATCTCAAAAACTATCCTCAGCAATAAAAGAACTTCGGGGGAATTTCCATCCCTGACCTCAAACTGTACTACAGAGCAATAGTGATAAAAACTGTATGGTGTTGGTACAGAGACAGGCAGGTAGATTAATATAATAGAACTGAAGACTCAGACATGAACCCACACGTCTAAGGCCGCTTGATCTTTGACAAAGGAGCAAAAACCATCCAGTGGAAAAAAGATTGGATTTTTAATAAATAGTGCTGGTTCAACTGGAGATCAGCATGTAGAAGAATGCAAATCAATCCATTTGATCACCTTGTACAAAGCTCAAGTCCAAGTGGATCAAGAACCTCCACATAAAACCAGATACACTCAAACTAATAGAAGAAAAAGTGGGGACTGGGGAAAATTTCCTGAACAAAACACCAATGGCTTATGCTCTAAGATTAAGAATGGACAAATAGGACCTCATAAAACTGCAAAGCTTCTGTAAGGAAAAGGACATCGTCAATAGGATAAAACGGCAACCAACAGATTGGGAAAAGATCTTTACCGATCCTACATCTAATAGAAGGCTAATATCCAATATATACAAAGAACTCAAGAAGTTAGCCTCCAGAGAGTCAAATAACCCTATTTTCAAAAATGGGGTACAGAGCTAAACAAAAAATTTCTCATCTGAGGAATATCAAATGGCTGAGAAGTACCTAAAGAAATGTTCAACATCCTTAGACATCAGGGAAATGCAAATCAAAACAACTCTGAGATTCTACCTCACACTAGTTAAAATGGCTAAGATAAAAAACTCAGATAACAACAGATGCTGGTGAGGATGTGGAGAAAGAGGAACACTCCTCCATTGTTGGTGGGATTGCAAGCTGGTACAACCACTCTGGAAATCAGTCTAGAGGTTCCTCAGAAAATTAGACATGGTACTACCTGAAGACCCAGATATACCACTCCTAGGCATATACCCAAAAGATGCTCCAACATATAACAAGAACACATGCTCCACTATGTTAATAGCAGCCTTATTTATAATAGCCAGAAGCAGAAATGAACCCAGATGTCCTTCAACAGAGGAATGGATACAGAAAATGTGGTACATCTACACAATTGAGTACTACTCAGCTATTAAAAACAATGACTTAATGAAATTCATAGGCAAATGGATGGAACTAGAAAATATCATTCTGAGTGAGGTAACCCAATCACAAAAACCACACATGGTACGCAGTCACTGATAAGTGGATATTAGCCCAAAAGTTTGAATTACCCAAGATACAATCCACAGACCACATGAAAGCTCAAGAAGAAGGATTACCAAAGTATGGATGCTTCAGTCCTTCTTAAAAGGGAGAACAAAAATATTCATATGAGGAGATATGGAGACAAAGTTTGGAGCAGAGACCAAAGGAATGGCCATTCAGAGACTGCCCCACCTGTGGATTCAGCCCATATACATACAGCCACCAAACGCAGACACTATTACAGATGTCATGAAGTGCATGCTGACAGGAGCCTGATTTAGCTGTCTCCTGAGAGGCTCTGCCAGAGCCTGACAAATATAGAGGTGAATGCTAGCAGCCAACTATTGAACTGACAGCTGGATCTCCATTTGAGTAGTTAGAGAAAGGATTGAAGGAAGTGAAGGGGCTTGCAACCCCATAAGGACAACAATACTAACCAACAGAGCTCCCAGGGACTAAACCACTGCCAAAAGAGTACACATGGACAGAACCATGGCTCCAGATGCACATGTAGCCAAGGATGGCCTTGTTGGGCACCAATGGGAGGAGAAGACCTTGATCCTGTCAAGGGTAGATCCCCCCCCCCGTGTAGGGGAAAATCAGGGCAGTGAGGCAGGAAGGGGTGGGTGGTTGTGGGGGGGGACATAGTCATAGAAGAAGGGGGTGGGGATGGGATAGGGGTTTTATGAACAGGAAACAGGGAAAAGGGATAACATTTGAAATGTAAATAAAAAATATCCAATTTAAAAAAGATACAAGTCATAGAGGCTAGAGAGATGGCTCCATTTATAAGGCATTTGCTTTGTCTTCACTGAGACCTGGAATTAATTTCTAGCATCCATGTGAAAACCTGTACACATACTTTGTAATCTCAGCACAACAGAGGCAGAGACAGGTATGTCTCTGGTGTTTGCTGGCTAGTTTTTAAGCCCTGGGTAACTGAGGGATTCTCAAACAACAGGTGGAAGATACCCGAGGAGCACGACACACACACACACACACACACACACACACACACACACACACACACTCTCTCTCTCTCTCTCTCTCTCTCTCTCTCTCTCTCTCTCTCTCTCTCTCAGAGGCACGTATGCCATAAATATGCATTCACAGACATTTAAAAAGAGTTATCAACATATGTCTTGAGTTTAAGAGTAGAAAAGCTATAATTGACTTTTTTTTCTTTACTGTATTGGCAACAAATGAAAAAAAAATAGACTCACTGTATAAGAAAAGAATCAGTTAGTTAGAAAAACAGATTGAAAAAATGCAGGATTTTACCAAGGACACTGAAAACTAAAAATTGCAACAAATTCATAGACATTCATCACAGTCTTCCAGTGAGTTCTCCAGAAAAGTGAAGCTAAGCTATAAAAATCAATAACCGGCTACAGAGCAAGTAAGAGTATGTCTGGGAACTAAACCCAACAAATTCACTGAGTTCCCGGAAAAGTAAGGAGTAGTAACTTAGAGTTTCAGCAGTTAAGTAGAGTAGAGACAGCTGGCTTAGGATACCCTAGACCACCAACAGTTCAACATCCAAGCAAATGGTCCTTCCTGCAGCAGGAATAAGGTGTTCCTGACTTGCAAACTGCTGAAAACCATGAGTGTACTTTCCTCTTTAATTTCACATGATCACAGTTTCACATACACTTAAATAACATGCAGGTGAGAAGGCTAACAAAAGTAAATATAGAAAGGGTTGAAATAAGCAAGCACAGTATCTTATCACTTAGGATGCTATTGGCAAAAAACAGCAGAAAAATCTTACTCAGCTGACTCAATATTGAAGAGTATTTCCCCCCTTTGTTTCCTCAGCCCAATCCCTTAGGCCTGTCCCCAGTATTGCAACAAAATGCAATACTGTGCAGCTGTGACCTCCTCTCCTCTCTGCCCACATCTCCAGTGGATCCCAACCGCCATCCCCTGCTGACCTACCTACCTCCACTCCTTACTGCCTTTCAGCTTCCATAGCAGCAGGCATTCTCTATGAACACAGCAGCTGAACAGACCAGAAAGACAGGTAATACACAGCCATCACGCTCTGAAAAATCCAGAGAGGAAACAGAAACCAAGGAACAAAACGCCCACCTACAAAGACAAACTCAGAAATCAGTACCTAGACCTACAACCACCTCAAACCCAGACGCCTGGACACCAGCCTAGGAGCTCAATCAATAACAGCTGGATAATATGTCTCCACTGCAGCCCAACTATCCTGCCACCGCGGGCCCTGAATATTCCAACACAGCTAAATCACAAGAAGAAAGACCTTGACACCAACTATATGAAGGTGACCAAGGTCCTTAAACAGGAAATGAATAAATCCCTTCGTAGAAATCCAGGAAAATACAAACAATTGGAGGAAATGAATAAATCTATTAAATAAAGCCAAGAAAAAACGGCTCAAAGAAACAAATAAAACCATTCAAGAAGCAATAAAGAAAATACAAATTGAGGGAAATCTGAAAATAAGAAACTTACACGAATTCAAACAGAACTGTAGAGGCGAGCTTCTCCAACAGAATACAGGAAGTGAAAGAGAGAATCTTAGGCATAGAAGATACAACAGAAGAAATGGATACATCAGTCAAAAACAAAAAGGTTAAATCTATAAAATTCCTGACACAAAACATTCAAAAAAGTCTGGGACATTATCAGAAAAACAAACCTAAGAATAATGGAAAGTGAATAATCCCTGCTCAAAGAACCAGAAAATATTTTCAACAAATTCATAAAAGAAAATTTCCTAACCTAAATGAGGACAGGCCTATAAAGGTACAAGAAGCTTACAGAACAACAAGTAGATTGGACCAGAAAGTCCCCTTGCTACATAATGATCAAAATACTCAGCATATAGGACAAAGAAAGGATAGAAAAGCCACAAGGGAAAACAGTTAAAAGCAGACCTATTAGGATTACGCCTGACTTCTCTATTTAGACTCTTAAAAACTAACAGCGCCTGGACAGATATGCTGCTGACTATAAGAGACCACAGATTGTAATAGGGTCCCAGACCTTACTAGGACCCCAGATCTTAACATAACTGAATTCATGATGAAAGTACCATTCAGGCTGAAAAACCCGACACATAGACAGCAGCACTGGCCAAAAGTGAAACAAAAGCCTAATCCATCAAAGTCCATACAGTTCCGGGAAAGTCTCGAAATGTACTAACCTTGCTGTTTAGTTTCTCTAGTTCCACTTCTGGCTAACTGTTCTGGTTAACTGATGTATGTCAACCCAGAACATGGTTTTTGTGTTCAATACCCTGTATAGTCACTGGCTGGCTAATAAAGACCTTGTATTGGCTTAAACTCATGTCTGAGCAGTCTCCCCTGGTGAATACTCCCACAACATTTCTGGAGTTCCCAGTAAGATTCTAGGGACCAGACCTGGGGAAGTGAGTGAGTGAGTGTGGGGGGAAGGGGCTGGGGGTGCTCAGGTCAGGGGCTTCCTAGGGAATATGCAACCTTAGATATTCCAGGTCTCCAGGGTTCCCTCTGACTAATGACTACCTAATGCTTCAGAGAGGTCTGACATCTCTACCCCAAAAGGAAACAAATTAGAAAGTCACCTGGTCTGTCCCTTCTGCACATAAGTCCTGTTGAGGTACCTTCTGTTTAAAAAGGTAGGAGAGGTCAGATGGGACTACTGATCCTGTGGGACATCGGCACATAAAGGTCAAGATGGAATGTGGGTTGCTGGTCTGTAGTCACACTAGCTAATACCTTCCCAAGAGCTGACTTCTTCAAGTCCTAGGTCCAGGCCTGAGGGCCCTGAGAGTTGATCCATAACCCTGTATTTATATTAAACACAAGTCTCCGAACGAAGTAGAGGGGCAAAGAGTGCAAGGGCCCAGGGCTCAATGAAACCTTAATTTTAAGTCTTGAGATGGTTCATTTGGCAGCAGCATCTGTGGCTTCTACTTTATTGACCTGGGTAAGGTGGATCCTGATATCTGTTATGATATCCGTAATGCCAGATATCTCCACAACCACAGAGAATCATTGTGTAGGGTCCGTTCCAAGCTGGTTTCAGTGTCCCTTTGGCCACTTGCCCGTGTCACTGGTGGTATTCTCAAAGGTTGACTGGCTCTCTTGAATAGACAATGAATAGCCTCTATGGAGGACAGGAGTGCCTGTAGTGACTTGAGAAGGAATGATTAGAGAGTTCTGCCAACTGCTGGTCTCTGAGCCTGCGAAGTAGTAGGCGAGGTCTTCCAAATGTAATCTCATAGGAAGCTTACATCCCACTCTATATGGGATCCAGTGGGCTAAAGCAAAGGGAGGAGTTCTATTCACCCTCTGGTAGACTCTAATGAGAGTTTTGTTAAAGTTTCTTTCAATGTCCTGTTTATTCTTTTTACCTGGCCAGAACTCTGAGGTCTATATGCACAATGAAGTTTTCAATCTATCTCTACGGCTTCAGATATCGATTGAGAGATTTTAGCTATGAAAGCCAAGCCACTGTCAAACCCCATTACTAAGGGAGAGGCTAAATCAGCGAACGGTTTCTGGAGGAGCGTCTTAGCTACTATTTGAGCAGCTTCAGCCTGGGTAGGGGATGTCTCTACCTAACCAGAAAAAGTATCTTTAAAAACTAGCAAGTACTTTTATCCTTTCCCTAGCCGACTTTACCAGGAGGTAAAGCCAGTTTCCCCAGAGTTTGTGGAGTTGTTGGTCTCTCATTTGGACCACTTCCTGGGCAGGGGCTCTCTGTTTGGATTCACTCGAGCACAAACCTGGCATCTGGCTGAGACATCCTGTGCTAGGCATACAGTTTGGGTATAACATACCTTGTCTGAGCAGCTCAGAGAGTGTCGGATGCCAGAGTCCTGGCAGTTGTTTCCGGGAGAATGATCTTTCCCTATGGTGTCCTCCATCAACCACTGGATGTGAGATGTCCATTTCTTCTTTACCATGGAGCATAGGTAGTGCCATGTTGTGGCATGTCAACAGAATATCAATAGGCCCCACTGGTCTTAGGGCCATTGGTCCAGCATCCAGGTGCATCCTATTGCACCACATGAATTAAAGTTGGACTTCAACAACAGAAACCAACTCATGTCAACTTAACAACTCTCTAGTGAATGAAAAATAGGTCGACAGAAATAAAAAGATTAAATAATTTCTAGCATTCATTTAAAATGAATACACAGCATCCCCATACTTATGGAACACAATGAAAGATATGCTAAGAAAAACCTTTCATAGCACTAAGTGCCTACATAAAGAAATTGGAGGGGCTGGGGATTTAGCTCAGTGGTAGAGCGCTTGCCTAAGAAGCACAAGGCCCTGGGTTCGGTCCCCAGCTACAAAAAAAAGAACCAAAAAAAAAAAAGAAAGAAAGAAATTGGAGCAGTCTCATACTAGCAACTGAACAGCATACCTGCAAGCTCTAGAAAAAAAGTAAGCACATCTAAGAGAAGTAGATGGCAAGAAATAATCAGACAGGAGGCTGAAATCAATAACATAGAAACCAAAACCATACAAAGAATCAATGGAACAAAGAGTTGGTTCTTTGGAAGAATCAGCAAGATAGACAAACCCTTAGCTGAACTAAAAGAAAAATACCTAAATTAACAAAATCAGAAAATAAAGAGGGCATAATAACAAAAAATAAGGAAATCTAAAGAATCATATGGATATATGTTCAAAACCTGCACTCCACCAAACTGAAAAATCTAGAAGAAATGGGCCATTTTCTCTAGAGGTACCACTTACCAAAGTGAAATTGAGATCAGACAAACAATGTAAATAGACCTTTAACACCTAGTAAAATAGAAGCAGCCATTAAGTCTCCAATTAAAAAAAAAAAAAAGCAAAGCTTAGAGCTAGATGATTTTAGCTCAGAATTCTACCAGTTTTTCAAAGAAGAACTAATACCAATATTCCTCAAATTATTCCACAATATAGAAAAGAAGAAACATTGCCAAATTCAATTTATGAGGCCACAGTTAGTCTGACATCAAAACCACATAAAGACTCCACAAAAAAAGAGAATTATAGTCTAATTTCCCTTATGAATGCAGATGAAAAAGCACTCAATAAAAATATTTGCGAACAGAATCCAAAAACACATTAAAATGATCATCCACCACAATCAAGTAGTTTGCATCCCAGAGATGCATAGATGATTCAGAATACAAAAATTAATCAATGTAACACACTATATAAACACACTGAAAGAAAAGAAACACATGATCATCTCATTAAATGCAGAAAAGCCTTTGACAAAATCCAATACCCCTGCATTATAAAAGTTCTAGAAAGATCAGGGATATAAAAACATACCTAAACATAATAGCAAGCCTATCGCCACCAACAAAATAAATGGAGTGAAACTAAGCAATTTCACTAAAATCAGGGATAAGCCGAGGTTGTCCACTCTATTCAATAAAGTGCTTGAGGTTTTAGCTAGAGCAATAAAACAACTGAAGGAGATCAAGAAGACACAAATTAGAAAGAAAGGAGTAAATGTATTATTATTTGCAGATGATATAAAAGTATACATAACTGACCCCCCAAAAATTCTACCAGGGAACTATGGCAGCTGATAAACACTTTGTGGCTGGATAAAAAATTTACTCAAAAAAGATCATTAGCCCTCTTATATACAAATGATAGACTAAATAAAAAAATCATGGAAACAACCCATTTCACAATATCCTCAAATACTATAAAATATCTTGGTCATAACTCTAACCAAGCAAATTATGTGATAAAAACTTCAAGTGTTTGAAGAAAGAAATTGAAGAAATAGCAAGATGTAAAGATCTCCCTTGCTTGTGGATCAGTAGAATTATCATAGTAAAGCAGGGCCATCCTACCAAAGCATCTACAGATTCAATGCAATACCCATCTAAATGCCAACAAAAATTTTTACAGCCCTTTAATGGGCTGTTCTCAACTTAAAATGGAAAAACAAATATACTAACAAGCTATCTAAAACAACCCTGAACAGTTTTAAAAAGAAAAAACTGTTGTAGGTAATACCATTCCTGATTTCAAGTTTTATTACAGAGCTATAGTAATAATACTCACATGATATTGGTATAAAAGCATATACATTGATCAATGGAATGGAATTATTGATGCAGACATAAATCCAAACATCTGACTTTTGGTAAAGAACAGAAACATACGCTGGAAAAAAGCATTTTCAACAAATGGTGCTGGTGGAACTGGATGGCTGCACGTAAAAGAATGCAAATAGGCCCATATTTATCAACTGATAAAACTCAAGTCCAAGTGGATCAAAGACCACAGCATAAAACCGGACACACTGAACCTGGTAGAAGAGAAAGTAGGGAATAGCTTGAATGCATTAGCACAGGAGACAACTTCCTAAACAGAACAGGGACTAAGTTCAACAATTAATACATGGAATCTCAAGAAACGTAAAAACTTCTGTGAGGCAAAGGAAACCTTCAATAGGACAAAGCAGAAACCTAAAGAATAGGAGAAGATTTTCACTAACTCCAATCTGATAGAGGGAGAATATCCAAAATATATAAAGAGCTCAAGAAGCTACATATCAATCAATCAATAAATAATTCAATTTAAACATCGGATACAGATCTAAACAGAGTTCTCAATAGAAGAATCTCAAGTGGCTGGAAAACACCTAAAGAAAGGCCCAACATTCTTTGTCGTCATGGAAATGCAAATAAAACAACTTTGAGATTTCATCTTATACCTGTCAGAATGGCTAATATCGAAAACATAAACGACAGCTCATGCTGGCAGGGATATGGGAGATCCAATGCTGGTGAAAGTATGAACTTGTTTCATCACTATGGAAATCAATGTGGAAGCTCCTCAGATCATTGGAGATCAATCTACCTCAAGTCCCAGATGTACCACTCTTAGTCATATACCAAAGAGCAAACCTTTGATATATGCCACGAGAACATCCTACCATAAGAACACTTCCTCAGCTCTGCTTGTTGTGGCTCTATTCATAATAGCCAGAAACTGAAAATAACCTAGACAAAACTAGAAACAATCATCCTGAGTGGGGTAACCCACATCCAGAAAGACAAATATGTATGTATTCACTTCTAAGTGGCTATTAGGCATTAAGTAAATGATAACGAAGCTAAAGTCCATAGAACCAGAGAGATTAGGTAAAGAGAAGATACATCTATCTCCCTGGAAAAGGAAATAGAATAGATTTTAAGGGTAGACTGGCGCCGCATGGGGACTAGAGAGAGAGAGAGAGGGATTCATTGTGTGTGACAGAGGAAGCAATGGGATAGATAAAACATTGTGGGGAGAGAGGTCTGGAATTGGAGGGGCACTAGGGGAGTGGTGTAGAAACCTAGTGCAGGGGCAGCTTCCTGTAATTTATGAGGGTGATTCTAGTGAAGACTCCTAATAAGGGGGGATAAATAAGAAGGAGAGTCTCAACTTGCCATCTCTTGTAGCCACACTAGGCGTCCACTGGTGGGACTGGGTTGCATTTGGTTGTGTTGTTTGCCAAGAGGGTTCTGTAGAGATCCTTAAACAACCAAGGTGGATGCTAGGAGAGGGGTTTGTTCTTTACAAATGGACTGTGGAGCCCCATTGCCAAGGACAACATCTGCATGGTTTATTGAATATGGAGAGATTGACTCAGTGCCTGCGTGGAGCATTCGCCAGCTACGTTCTAGGTTCTTTTGTGGAGAAAGGTACTCTGCAAGCTAAAACAAAACAAAACAATAGGGGGGATGACAACAACAACAAGGACAACAAACAACAACAACAACAAAGTGGATGCCAACCGAGACACCAACCTGTCCTGCCTGCAAGATGTTCTGGGGCAATGGTGTCACCACACTAGTAGGAATGACCGACTAATGTCTGATTTAACTTGAGGCCCATAGCATGAGAGAAAATGCTGCTTGACACTGCTTGCTATTTGGGTGGTCATGAATGGAGAATATATATATAGCACAGAGACCCAAGATAGAATCAAATAGGACTCATCTTAAAAGCAAAAAACTCAATAAAATGATTTCTAATGATATTCTGCTAAACTCACAGGTCAGTGCCTTGCTCAGTTATTATCAGAGATGCTTCCTCTAGTGGCAGAGAAGGGTGGTTGCTGAGAGCCGCATCTAAACATTTTGCAAAGAGAGTCTAACTGGAGGTCATCATTGGGTCCCCGCCCCCAGAGCTTAGGGAATCAATAAAGAAACAATAAATTTTTAAAAATGAAAGAAAAAAGTCTTTTCCCAACATATCCTGACTGCCATTTCCCTCCGTCCACCCGTCCTAGATCCCCTACCCCACCTTCCCTTTCTGCCTGATCCACTCTTCCTCCATTTTCCTTTAGAAAAGAGCAGGACTCTCAGGGATGTCAACCAAACATAGCCTATAACAAGTCAATAAGACTAAACACAAACACTCATATCAAGGCTGGACAAGGCAATCCAATAGGAGAAAAGGGGGTCCAAACAGCAGGCAAAAGCATAAGAGATACATCCATTCCCACTCTCAGAATTCCCACCGTAAGCCCAAGTTACACAATCATTGCATACATGTAAGGAATGAGCTCAGACCCACATAGGGTCTCTGATTGTCTCTTCACTCTCTGTGACACCTGCTTAGTTGATTTGTGTCGCTTGTTCTTTTGGTGTCTCCAACCCCTCTGGATCCTACAATCCTTCTCCCCCCTCTTCTAGCAGAAGGAGGAGGAGTCCCTGAGTTCTGCCTAGTGTTTGCCTAGAATCTCTGCTTCTGTCCCCATCAGATGTTGTATGATGCCTCTCTGAAGACAATTTGGCTAGGGATCAATCTATGACTACAGCAGAATATCATTAGAATTCATTTCATTGACTTTTTCCTCAGTGATGTTTGGTTCTATCCTAGGTTGCTGGGCAATCCGACCTTTGGTTCCTAGTCCTCCAGGCAGTATCAGGGTTGGGATCCCTTTCCTGGTGTGGACTTTAAGTTGGATCAGTCATTGGTAGTCACTCCCACAAGTTCTGTGCCACCATCACCCAGCACAGCTCATCTTGCAAGAAGGACAAAACTGAAGACCAAAGGTTTTGTCTGTGGGTTGATGTCTCCTACCTCTAGAAGACTTGCCAGCTATAGAAGATGGCCAGTTCAGGATCCTTATCCCCAATTACCAGGATTCTTCACTAGGGTCACTCTCATAGATTCCAGGGAGTTTCTGCTGCCCTGGGTTTCCACATTGCTCTCAAAATGGCCCTTAGTTCCAGTAATCTCTCCCATTAGTCTCTCCCTCCATCCCTTGCTCCACATGCCTCCTGTTTCCGTCCCGCTAGCTCCCCATTCCAGGACATCCTCATGGAGTTTGAACTGAGCTAGAAACATCTAACCTAAATACTCTAGAAGAAACTTCTAAGACTTGATGTCTCCAGTTGGCAAGTGTTAGAAAACGGACTGTGTCGTCACACTAGAGGCTGGAGGGACAGATGGCACCGGGGAGCCCATCTGCTCACACCCTGTAGATCCCATTGTTCAAGTTTGAGGAACTTCACTGCAAGTCAGTGAGACACAGTTATTCTCTAGAACTAAATGAGATAAATTCACAGTATATAACAATATCTAAAACAAACAAGAAGGACTGCAGAGAATAACCAAGTCATTATTTGGTTATCAAAATATTTTTATAAAATTTAAAACATCTCTCTCTCTCTTTGAGCGAAAAAGAAGGAAGGAAAGACAGCAACTCTGATCTCTTTAGCTCTTTATTATATTCCTGCAATCTGAGTCACCCTGAAGAATTTCTACTTTCTTTGTGTGTAATCCACAAAGCTCCCTGAACTCCCATTGGGAACAATGGAGTACACACGGTTTCTACATTCATCCCCTGCCCCTGCCCCTTCCTCCCCCCACCCCCGCCATTTTCTTTCCTTTTTTCTTGCAGTGCTGAAACCTAGCCAAATGTCTACTTAACCTTGGAAAGTGAAAGGTAGAGAGAGAAAAGCATAAAGAAGTCTTTGGCGTCGTTTATAAAGACATGTGATCCTAATTTAGAGCGAGGAGCACGTTCTCCTCCAAAGCCTGAGAACTGGAAAGAAGCCAAGTTCTTTGGACAAGCCTCTGTTTGTGGGCACACAGGTGAGAGCGCTCTTGTTGCCATGCAGGTGAAGTTGTAGGTCAGGTGTGTGTGTCTATAAATCCACACCCCTTTGTAACGAGTGACACTCAAAATACATTTCTAACAAGATCGCTGGGCCGCTCAGGTAAGCAGGCAAAACTTCCAGACTACTCACTGTTCAGTCTTTCAACTTCTGCTCTATTGAAACAATCAATTTTTTTCTATTTAAAAGTAAGACTCTTAGAAGCGTGAGACGTGAAATGATGCTATATTCCGTTGCTGCTACTGACTTGGCTTCCTGGGCTGGCTTCACGGTTTAACTCTCAATTCATATTAATAATAGAGTAAGTTAAACTCATTTGATAATGATCTCGTTTTAAAAAAAAAATCAGGGCGCTAACAACAATGCTTCCTTGTATTTTTAAGGCTTTACTTGTTTTGTTTTGTTTTTTCTTTACATTTATTTCATGTGCGCTGGTGTTTTGCCTGCATGTATGACTGTGTGTGGATGTCGGATCCCCCTGGAACTGACAGGTGTGATTTGTCATGTGGGCATTGGGAACTGAACCCAGGTCTTTTGGAAGAGCAGTCAGTACTCTTAAATACTGAGCCATCTCTCTCGCCCCTAAAGTTTTATTTTAAGATACAGAAAATTGCAATACTAAAGTAAGTGGTTTATGTTAAATTCCTCTTCAAAAGTACAAGCCTAGAGTTAGAGAGTGCTAATTGGCCAATGCTGTTAAAGCCTCCTGGTAGACGGCAGGGTTGGTGCTTCTTCAAAGCATCTGCTGCTGCTGTAACCTAAGAACAAGTTCTTCCCAATGCCTGTCCCCCCCATCTGGAACTGAAGGGTTCTCAACGAGACACACTCAGACCAAGGGAAGCGTCCCTGAGTCCCGAAAAACCGTAGACAAGCTATATTGTTTTGAATACAGTCAGTACAATTTTTGCAACATCTAACAAAAGTTTCTTAACTGAATATAAAAATGTGCTTGACAATAGTACATAGATATGTAATAAATGCACAGATGCTAGAAATTAGAGGTTATAAGGCTCATCCTCAACTGTGAACTTGACCTAAAATAACACGAATATTGAAAGTTACACACCCTTTCCCTTTTCTTGATGTAGATTTTTATCTGTTCATCTCTGGTTCTAGCATCAAGAATTTTCCAAATATTTTCTCCAGATTAACTTTCCCTAACTTTTCTTCGAAGATTATAAAAGAATCTGAAGTATTTTTGGACCTTCTCAAGGAAGATGAAGAGACAATCTCTGGGATTTATTATTATTATTATTATTATTATTATTATTATTATTATTATTATTATTTTCTGCCTATAGTTCAGTTGTAGACCTTCCAGAAGCTGATAGGACTTTTTTTTTCATCTTTATTAACTTGGTTATTTCTTATTTACATTTCGGTTGTTATTCCCTTTCCCAGTTTCCGGGCCAAAATCCCCCAACCCCTCCCCTCCCCTTCTATATGGGTGTTCCCTTCCCCCTCCTCCCCCCATTACCCCCTCCCCCCAATAATCACGTTCACTGGCGGTTCAGTCTTAGCAGGACCCAGGGCTTCCCCTTCCACTGGTGCCCTTACTAGGATATTCATTGCTACCTATGAGGTTGGAGCCCAGGGTCAGTCCATGTATAGTCTTTGGGTAGTGGCTTAGTCCCTGGAAGCTCTGGTTGCTTGACATTTTTCTTCAAATGGGGTCTCAAGCCCCTTCAGCTCTTTCAGTCCTTTCTCTGATTCCTTCAATGGGGGTCCTGTTCTCAGTTCAGTGGTTTACTGCTGGCATTCGCCTATGTATTTGCCATATTCTGGCTGTGTCTCTCAGGAGAGATCTACATCCGGTTCCTGTCAGCCTGCACTTCTTTGCTTCATCCATTTTATCTAGTTTGGTGGCTGTATATGTATTGGCCACATGTGGGGCAGGCTCTGAATGGGTGTTCCTTCAGTCTCTGTTCTGAACTTTGCCTCCCTATTCCCTGCCAAGGGTATTCTTGTTCCTTTTTAAAGAAGGAGTAAAGCATTCCATTTTGGTCATCCTTCTTGAGTTTCATGTGTTCTGTGCATCTAGGGTAACTCAAGCATTTGGGCTAATAGCCACTTATCAATGAGTACATACCATGTATGTCTTTCTGTGATTGGGTTAGCTCACTCAGGATGATATTTTCCAGTTCCAACCATTTGCCTACGAATTTCATAAAGTCATTGTTTTTGATAGCTGAGTAATATTCCATTGTGTAGATGTACCACATTTTCTGTTGTAGAGCATCTGGGTTCTTTCCAGCTTCTGGCTATTATAAATAAGGTTGCTATGAATATAGTGGAGCATGTGTCTTGTTATATGTTGGGGCATCTTTTGGGTATATGCCCAAGAGAGGTATAGCTAGGTCCTCAGGTAGTTCAATGTCCAATTTTCTGAGGAACCTCCAGACTGATTTCCAGAATGGTTGTACCAGTCTGCAATCCCACCAACAATGGAGGAGTGTTCCTCTTTCTCCACATCCTCGCCAGCATCTGCTGTCACCAGAGTTTTTGATCTTAGCCATTCTGACTGGTGTGAGGTGAAATCTCAGGGTTGTTTTGATTTGCATTTCCCTTATAACTAAAGATGTTGAACATTTCTCTAGGTGTTTCTCAGCCATTCGGCATTCCTCAGCTGTGAATTCTTTGTTTAGCTCTGAACCCCATTTTTTAATAGGGTTATTTGTCTCTTTGTATGTTTTGGATATAAGCCCTCTCTGATAGGACTTTCTTGTAGGTAATTTTTCAACATCACTACTGCAACTTGCAGCCTGACTGAAGCTGACCCTTCCAAGTTGGCCTTGTTAGCCCAGGCTGTCCTGTTCCTTGTCCATTGCTTTCTTTTCATTGTCCAGGTCCGAGAATGACATTCTGAAATGTTTTATGACTTAATGAGCTATAAGAACTGAAACTGATAGTGTTATCAGACATGGTTACTGTTTAACATGCTTTTAGACCCTGCATACAAAGAAAACAATAAGTGGTTCTGCTGGCAATTATCGATGGAAGTAATCAATAAGACTAACCAGGAATGGCAAATATCATTGAGTCAGAAATGAGACAGGAGAGACATCATTGAGAATGAGAACATAGTGGAACAAGACAAATAAGAAATTATCTAGAGAAACCAGGGCCTATAAACCTCCACTGAGCTGTTGCCCTACGAGATCTCAGATGCTATTTTGCATCAACTCTCACAGTCACCTGTTGTTTTCTTGGGAGCAAATTATTGTGTCTTGTGAATCCTTCCATTTTCCACAATTCTTAGTGGAGTTAAATATAGCCGCAGTCCAGCAGAATCAGTAAGCAATTGTTGATTGCATTTGGGCTAGGAAATTTCATTACGATGGTAGATGATACAAATCTGCAGTCAAAAATATTTTAAGAAATTTCGAACAAGCACGGAGGATATCTGTGCACTGCTTTCTACTCTGCTGTCCCTATGCGTCATCTCGGTAGTGTGATAACGCTTGGCCTTTTTTAGAGAGAAAAGTTTTAAGTGGAAGGCTCTATGACTGTTGGAGCTGTGTGCCTACAGAGCACTGAAAACCAAGGCTTGCCCATAGTCTGTTTTGCTTCTTATTTGTAGCCGAAGATTGTTTTCATGTCTAATCTCATGCTACTCTAGAGTTAAAGATGTTGTCCCAGCTGTTAGGCCCAGAGAGATGAAAAGTGAAAGAGTCAACCTTGCTTTGCGTGATGAAGTTTGAAAGTGATAACCAACAGGATGGGGTTTGAGTTTCACTATGGAGCTACAGTGACCTCAGGAACAGCTGGGTACCCTCCACCTGCTCTCATTGTCACTCTGCGTCAGGATTTCCAGAACCCTCACAACCTTAATATTTACTAAAATGGTTTTTAAATGATCACCCTGAGATTATCTAATATAAAACTGAAAAATGAAACTGTCAGGTTCTGGTTTGTCCAAATACCTTTGGATAACGGCCTGTGAAAAATGACCAGCTTCTGAAAATTATCTTTTAGCTGCCTCTGAGTGACTCTCTAGAAGACATGCTACACTCGGCTCTGGCCCTCTGCCTTTTGCTGATCACAGTTTCTTCCAACCTTGCCATTGCTATCAAGAAGGAAAAGAGACCTCCTCAGACTCTCTCAAGAGGTACTGTGATCTCACTGTCGTTTCTACACTCAGTCCTTCAACTGTCCTCAATACATTTGCTGTATACATCTATAGTTTGATTATAAGCAGAAATGCCTAGATATTTGTTATGTATGACTTTACAACAAACTATTCTAAAGGGGATCATTGATTTTTAGATAGTAAATAATCAAATTTCAAAGGAATAATGACATTTTGGGGTTCGGGTTTTTTGTTTTGTTTTGTTTTTTGAGACAGGGTCTTTCCATGTAGCCTTGGCTGGCTTGGAACTTGTTACATACACCAGGCTAGCCTCAAACTCATAGATATGGGCCTGCCTCTGTCTCTTAACCACTCTGCCTGGCTTAATAAAAATGGCTTAATAAAAATTCTTTAATGTATCTTTTGTAGATGTTGTAAAGAACTGGTTTGACGAGTATAGCTTTGATCATAAGAATCTTAGAAACGAAATGGTTCTTCTATGCCATAATGTTGTCTTAAAAGCAATTTAAGATTCTGCAAAGATTGCTTAAGTTCCCAGGCCCCTATTTAAGGCAAGAAAATAATTGTTATAATTTTATAGAGGGCTATATCCAGAAAACCATGCTTTCTCTCACTTCCTGATAACTTTGGATAACTAAGTCTTTCTTAGGACTCCAATAAACAGTTGCACTGACTTTAGACATTTGACATTGGCTTTGGCTTTAGGTAAACACACACACACACACACACACACACACACACACACACACACACACACACACACACACACACTTACAGTTTTACTCTGGCCTAAGGGGGAAAAAAAACTTTGTATCCAAAAGGATGATGAGGAAACAGTTCTCAGAATTCTTTTTATGTTTTCAGGGAAACAGTAAATGCTGAGAATTATTTGCCCCAACATGATAAATTGAAATAAATGGGATAACCACATAGTGTTTGGCCACACTTTGATGTGGTGCTCTGAGCAGAGTGAACAACGAAACACACTGCAGGGATCTAAAATGCTAACACAGACTGGCTTCCAAGCCATTCATGTCTTCACATATATAGACCACCAGCTGTGCCCATAATTGCTTGCCTAAGTGAATTAATTAAACTTTAGCTCAGCAATCACAACCTATACATCTTGAAAGGCAATGCATACTGAAAAATAGATAAAGGACAAAACTACTTCCCTGGATATACTTTGTCACATCGCTCTCCAAACAAGCACAATAGTTATAAAATAAATAGCTCAGTAACTTTAAACCACCCAGGGCCAAACTACTAATTGCTGATGTATAAGACATCAGTACCCTGTGGGTCCATTCAGATGTTGATCTAAAACTCTGAAGCCAAGTTTTACTACACGTTTTTATTTATGAGCTGAGGTCAGAGACAACTTGTTGAACTTGCTGGACTCTGTTCTCTCCTCCCCCAATTTGGGTTGCAGGGATCAAACTCAAGTCATCGGTTTTGGTAGTAGGAGTATTTGCCTGCCATCTTTCTGGACCCTTTTCTGGCAAACTTTATGAAAACAAATTAGAATATGCATGGCTTACCTTGAATAACTTGGTTCTACTACTACAGTTATTAAGATACTGCTTTAATGGAGAAAAAGATCACTAACGCTGAGTCACTGTGCTGAGGGCTGGCTTGTATTTGCTGACCCTGTGACTGTCTATTTCTGTGTTAGCAATGGCGGTGAAAGTGAGGATGAAAGGCAGGATCGGGTGGAAAGAGTCAGGGTACAGTGTGCCCAGTGTGGACCTTTAAAGCAAAGAACAGTACCAGCTAAGGACAGGGAACACTTGGAAGAAAACAGATTAGTGAGGAAAGGAAATAGGTAGTTATAAAAAATACACACGCACAAATGTTTTGTGACCAAAACACTTCCTAGCATCTTTTTTGTGTAAGAATTGTATCTGGGTGTGATGGTGCTTGCCTAAAGTGCCTCCCAGTACTCAACTTTGTGAGTTCAAGTCCAACATGGCTACAAAACTAAACAACTGCCCAGAAGCCAGTGCAAGTGCCTAACATACAGCAGATACTCAAAAAAAATGCATATCTGATGAATGAATAAAGTCATCCATAGAAAATCAAAAAGCATAACCAAATCTAGAGACAAAACAACAGTCACAGATCTAGACATGGAAGAGAATTTAAATTCTGTCACATTCGCCCCATTGTAATTATGACCTAGACTTCATGCAAACAGTTATGACACACAGTATGCTCCCGGTAGAGCTCTATCTAGTTCGGATGTTATATAATTTTTTTCTCTGTATTCTCAGAGACTAGTGGATAAAAGCAAAACAGATGATGATCCTTTAATGTTGGTGGAACTAGGTTGAGCAGGAAAAAGAGATCTGGAATGTTCCCATTGATAAATCTCTAGTATTTGAGTGACGTTTACAACAGATAAGGGGAGCTGGAGAGATGGCCAGCACTTAAGAGCACTGGCTGCTCTTCTAGGCAAACCTGGGTTCCCATCTCAGCACCCACATGGCAGTTTACAACTCTCTGGAACTCCAGTTCCAGGGAATCTAATGCTGACTTCCATGAGCACAAGGCATACATGTGATACACATACATACATGCAAGCAAAACACCCATATGCAAAAACAATAAAAACATAAATCTAAAGTATAAGATAAATATAAAAATAACATCTAAAATAAATACAAGCAAAGAAAGAAAAGTAATCAAGGGGCTGCTGTCATACTTCTACAGTAGGTTAATGTGAAATGGACAAAAGCAACATCAGATCATCTTTCAGGATCATTCCAGAGAAGACTCCAGCTACAGTGAAGCACCAAAACCACAAAGATGGCTTCCAATGTTAAGATACTGATCTAGAACAAATATATCTATTATTTTTACTGTATTATAAATTGGCACAGTGACTTTGTAGAACAATTTAACTAACTCCTCAGAAAGTTAAAGTGTGTTCCAGGTGTAGTGGCACTCACCATTAATCCCAGCACTTGTGAGTTTGAGGCCACCCTGGCTCAGGAATAGAAAATGCTACCTACAGAGAGCCTGTCTTGATGAATAAATTTTTTATGGGTCTGTCACAGCAATACCCCATTATACTGGTACTAACTTCTCTCACTGCCTAAGTCTAGTGCTATGCAATGGAATAGTATTAAGCCATAGAAAAGTCATTAACTACTAACATGTGATAGAGCACGAACTTTGAAAACACGCTAAGTGAATAATTCAATCACAAAGATCAAAGGAAATACAAGAACAAAGTGTGGAGCAGAGACTAAAGGAAAGGCCATCCAGAGACAGCCACACCTGGGGATTCATTCCATATACAGACACCAAACCCAGACATTATCGCAGATGTCAAGAAGTGCTTGCTGACAGGAGCCTGATATAGCTGTCTACTAAGACCTCTGCCAGAGCCAGACAAATACAGAGTGGATGCTTGCGTCAACTATTAGACTGAGAATGGGGACCCCGAAGGAGGAGTTAGGGGAAGGACTGAAGGAACTGAAGGGGTTTACAACCCCATAGGAAGAACAACAATATCAACAAACCAGACCCAACAGTGCTCCAGGGACTAAGCTACCAACCAAAGAGTACACAAGGAGGGACCCAAGGCCCCAGCAGCATATGTAGCAGAGGATGGCCTTATCTGGCATCAATGGTAAGAGAGACCCTTGGTCCTCTGAAGACTTGATGACCCATTGTTGGGGAATACCAGGGTGGTAAGGTAAGAGTGGGTGGGTGAGAGGGGGATCACCCTAATAGAAGCAGGGGGAGGAGGGGTGGGATGGGGCGTTTCCAAAGGGGAAACCAGGAAAGGGGATAACATTTGAAATGTAAATAAATAAAATATCTAATAAAAAAATCACATAGTGCAAATGTGGGGACTAGTCCACTTACATGAAATGTCCAGTATATGCAAACTAGAGGGGTACATACTAGATTAAGTGTTTCTTAGAGCTGGGAAAGATCTAGAAAGTAAGTGGTGGATGACAGGTAAAGTGCTTAGTGCCAAGCCTGATGACCTGAATTCAATTCCCAGAATCCTTTACTGTATGTAGAGAACCTACACCTTCAGTTGTCCTCTGACCTCCACATTAGCACCGAAGCACATCATGCCCCCTCGTCACACACATAAATAAATGGATAAATAAATGTAATTAGTTTTTTTTTTTAACAAGAGATGGCTTTGAGGTGGTAAAAATGTTTTAAAGTGTACTCTAGTGTTGACCATGTAGCTCCGGGAATTTGCCACAAAGAATGTAGCCTTTCTATGAGTGAGTAGAATAATGTGTGAATAATATCTCAAAGTTGTTATCAACTAACAAATAAATGAAACAAAAAGAAACACAGAATCATTTGCATCTTAGTTCACAGTTCTACTTTTCACTTCTGTTGTTACATGTCTGTGGTATCAAGGGTAGATGCCGCAATCTGTTATTTTAACACAGAGGAAAACCTGAGTCTAATTAGCCCCCAGTTAATTCGTGTCAGTCTTTCTCATTTATATCTGGGTTAATTATTAATCCTAAACACTCCTCAATATGCCTGGATGGCCTGTACATCCTACTTCTTGAGAGCTTCATGTTTTAATCTCTAGCATGCATTCACAATTACTCCTTTCTAAGGCTAATGATTCTCTCTGTAGTCACAGCTTTCTCTCTCCCTGTATCTCACTCCTTGGATGTTTCCAGAATACTCTGTGTGTGTGTGTGTGTGTGTGTGTGTGTGTGTGTGTGTGTTAAACATTTTTCAAGCAAAAAATCGAAAGTGGAATTTGAAACTGTTGCTCAAACGTGCACTGCATAGAAGCAGTCAGCGTCCTTTGACGCTCAAGATTCAAAATGGCTCGTGGCAGTGCTTTGGAAGTATGCTAAGGATCATTTCATGTACGTTCTGAAAGCTAGAGCTTTTGCATGGCCAGAGACGTCTTCTCAGCCACCGTCCATCAATTATCCAGCCCTGATCATTGCTGAACAGGTTCAAGGTTGGTCTTGAGCTTTGTTTGAACTCCCAAACGCTATAACATACAATCTGATAGGGTGCCACTTTGAATCCAGACTATCCTTTACAGTATCTGTCACTGAACAGCTTTAGAGCTATTACAGGTCTGTAGATTGACATCTGCTTATCAGTCAGGGACCTATATGTCCTGGAATAATACAAGAATTTATCTCTTCTTCAGGGTGGGGAGATGACATCACCTGGGTGCAAACTTATGAAGAAGGTCTCTTTCATGCTCACAAAAGGTAAAATCCCTCTCAGTTACTCTTCACATCTCATCTCTCACGCCTCAAAGAAAAGACAGAAAGAGTTATGTTTGCATCTGAAAGAATGCCACAGTTCTTGTGCTGTGATTGTAGGCTGGGTGAAGTCATGGTTGCTATCCCAATGCTTCTCATCTCATTACTGTAACCAGATAACTGACAGAAACTACTTAAGGAGGGAGGATTGATCTTGAGTCAGCACTTGGACATAGAATCCATCGTTGTAAAGAAGGCATGGCAAAAGTTTCCATCACACTGACAGTCAGCAGAGAATGGGGCCAGGGTCAGTCAGGTACATCCTATGAGGGCTGTCCACCAGCCACCGCTCTCTCCACCTTCTAAAAGTTCCACAACCTTGCAAAACTGTGCCACCAACACAGTGAGAACAGTTGTTCAAACAAACAAGCCTGTAGGGAACATTTCCCGTTCAATCCATAACAAATAGAATTCTTTGTTTGTAAACGTTCTAAATCCCTCTGCTTGGATTTCTTTATTACGCAGGCAAGCTTTAAATATAAGTTGTATGAATATGGGGTGATGCCACTCACCAAGCACTGTGCAAGCTTAGGACAGCAATTTACAGGAACAGTCCTCCAGCAGGTCTGGTGAGCAAGACACCGTGGGGATCTTTATTTCACACCCCTATTCCTACTTAATCAGCTGAGTACTAGTTGACCATCCTCCAGTATGTGCCAGGCACTGACCAATGATCAAATGTAGCATAAGTTTTATCCTTAAAGATTGCAAAATCTCCTGGAGAATTTTTCATATGTCTGAAGAATATTCATTTCCAACTCTCAGATTAAAGTGGAAACAGAGAAAATTAAATGGAAATGGAGCTAACCACTCTCAGAACTGAATAAATATTACAGACAAATTTCATTTCCAAATATGAAGGTAAGAAACAACACATGGACAAATTCCAGCCTCAGAGCGCTGAAGGTATCTGCCCAGAGACGGGAAAATTCAATCTGCAAATTCTAGGATGGTTAAAAACTAAAAATGAGTCTGTTAAATAGATCAAGCTAATAGAGTTCTAGCAGAGTGAGCAAAAGCCCTGAGTTCAATTCCCCTGGTCACATAAGATGGGTGTGATGGTGCACACCCAGGACTCTGGAACTAGGTGCAAGGGGATCATGAGTTCAAGGATATCCCAGCAATACAGTAAGCTGAAGGCCAGTCTGAAATCCATGAGACTTTGTGGAAACAGGTGACTTCCAGGAGCTCACTGGGCAGCCAGCCTAGATGAAGTAGCTTACATCAAGCTCTGTGAGAGACACTCTCTCAGAAAATGAAGAAGAGCGTTTATGGAGGTGGACAATGACATTCCACTTTGGCCTCTTCAGGAACTACACAGATGTTTGCAACTACACATGCATGCACATACAACACATAGCACTCATGTGTATGTACCACATGCACATATCACATACAGTTCACACACACACACACACACACACACACATTTATGTGTCAAATGGGTCAAAAGGATATTAAGAGAGAAATTTTTAAATTATTTTATTTATTTACACTCCAGCCATTGCCCCAATTCCCACAGTTCCTCATCCCATTCCTCTTTCCCCTTTCTTCTGTGAAGGTGCTTACACACACACACACACACACACACACACACACACACACACACACACACACACACACACACACACAGAGCATTCCCCTTCCCTGGGGCCTCAAGTCTCTCAAGGATTACACGCATCTTCTCCCACAAAGGCCTGACCAGGCAGACTTCTGCTATATTCATGCCAGGGGCCTTCAACCGACCCACATATGCTCCTGGTTGGTAGCTCAGTCTCTGGGAGCTCCCTGGGGCCTGCATTAGTTGAGACTACTGGTCTTCCTATGGGTCACTCTCCCCTTCACCTTCTTCAGTCTTTTCCTTAATCCAACCATAGGAGTCCCCGACTTCAGTCTAATGGTTGAATGTAAGTATCTGTGTCTCTCTCAGTCAGCTGCTAGTGGAGCCTCCTAGAGGACAGCCTTGCCAGGTTCCTATCTGTAAGCACATCATAGCATCAATAATATTGTCAGGCCTTGGTGCTCCACCATGAGCTGGATCCCAAGTTGGGCCCATCATTGGAACTTGAGTCTCTTCTCCATCTTTGTTCCTGCAGTTCTTTCAAATAGGAACTATCTGGGTCAGAAATTTTGACTGTGGGTGAGTAACCCTATCCCTTCGCTTGCAGCTCTATCTACTGGAGTTGGGCTCTTCGAGTTCCCTCTCCCCAATGTTGGGCATTTTGGCTAAAAGCACCTCCATAGCCATCAAGTCATATGGAGACCCCATATGAACAACAATGCCAACCAACCAGAGCTTCCAGGGACTAAGCCACTACCCAAAGACTATACATGGACTGACCCTGGGCTCCAACCTCATAGGTAGCAATGAATAGCTTAGTAAGATCACCAGTGGAAGGGGAAGCCCTTGGTCCTGCCAATACTGAACCCCCAGTGAACATGATTGTTGGCGGCAGGGTGGTAATGGGGGGAGGATGGGAAGGGGAACACCCATAGAGAAGGGGAGACGGAGGGGTTAGGGGGATGTTGGCCCGGAAGCCGGGAAAGGGAATAACATTTGAAATGTAAATAAGAAATACCCAATTTAGTAAAGATGGAAAAAAATAAAAAAAAGAGAGAATTGTGTTGGAATTTTGATGGGGACTACATTGAATCTAGATTTCTTTTGGTAAGATGGCCAAACCAACCCATGAGCATGGGAGATCTTTCAAACTTCTGAGGTATTCTTCAATCTCTTTGTTCAGGGATTTGAAGTTCTTGTCATACAGAGCTTTCACTTACTCGATGAGAGTTGCACCAAGATATTTTATACTATTGTGGTTATTATGAATGGTATTGCTTCCTTAATTTATTTCTCAGCTTGTTTATCATTTGTATAAAGGAAGGCTACTGATTTTTGTTTTAGTTAAATTTATATCCTGCCACTTTGCTGAAATAGTTTATCAGCTGTAGGAGGTGACTGGTGGAATTTTGGGGGTTGCTTATGTATACTATCATAATATCTTAAAATAGTGAGACTTTGACTTCTTCCTTTGCAATTTGTATCCCCCTTGATCTCCTTTTGTTGTCTAATTGTTCTAGCTGGAACTTCCAGTACTATGTTGAATAAATAGAAAGAGAGTGGGCAGTTTTGTCTTGTTCCTGATTTTAGTGGGATCGCTTCTAGTTTCTCTCCATTTAATTTGATGTTGGCTATTGGTTTGCTATATATTGCTTTCACTATGTTTAGGAATATACCACGAATTCCTTATTTCTCCAAGACTTTCCACTGTGTTTCTGTTGAGTTTCTGTTTTTTTTTTGACCTACCCATTGGTGAGAGTGGGGTGTTGAAGTATCCGAGTATTACTGTGTGAGGTTCAATGTATGTATGTTTTGAGCTTTAGTAAAGTTTCTTTTATGAATCTCGGTACCCTTGCATTTGAGCCATAGATGTTCAAAATTGAGACTTCCTCTTGGTGAATTTTACCTTTGATGAATATGAAGTGTCCTTGCCCATCTTTTTTGATAACTTTTGGTTGAATATTAGAATGGTGTCTCCAGCTTGTTTCTTGGGACCATTTTCTTAGAAAACTTTTTTCCAGCACTTTACTCTGAGTTAGTGTCCGTCTGTCACTAAGGTGTGGTTCTTGTATGTAGCAAAATGTTGAATCCTGTTTACATATCTAGTCTGTAAGTCTGTGTTTTTTACTGGGGAATTGAGTTCATTGATGTTGAGAGATATTAAATACAGAATATTGTTAGTTCCTGTTATTTTTGTTGCTATATGTTTTGTGTGTGTGTGTGTGAGTGTGTGTGTGTGTGTGTGTGTGTGTGAGAGAGAGAGAGAGAGGAGAGGGGAGGGAGGGAGAGGGAGAGGAGGGAGAGGAGAGAGAGAGAGGGAGGAGGGAGGGAGAGAGAGAGAGAGAGAGAGAGAGAGAGAGAGAGAGAGATTCTCTTCATTTGGGTTTGCTGTGAGATATTTAGTTTCTTGTATTTTCATGGGTTTAGTTACCCTTCTTGTGTTAGAGTTTTCCTTCCACTATCCTCTGTAGGACTGGATTAGTAGAAACATACTGTTTAAATTTGGTTTTGTCATGGAATATCTTGGTTTCTCCATCTATGGTGGTTGAGAGTTTTGCTGGGTATAGTATCCTGAGCTGAAATTTGTGTTCTGTGGGGTCTGCATGACAGCTATCCAGGATCTTCTGACTTTTAGAGACTCTGTTAAGAAGTCTGGTGTAATTCTGATAGGTCTGTCTTTATATGTTACTTGGCCTTTTCCCCTTACAGCTTTTAATATTCTTTCCTTATTCTGTGCATTTAGTGTGTTTTGATTGTTATGTGACAAGAGGATTTTCTTTTCTGGTCCAATCTATTTGGTGTTCTGTAGACTTCTTGTACCATTATGGCCATCTCTTTGTTTAGATTAGGGATGTTTTCGTGTATGATTTTGTTCATGTTTTCTGGCCCTTTGAACTGAGAATCTTTACTCTCTTCTATTCCTATTATTCTTAGGTTTGATCTTTTCATTGTATCCTGAATTTCCTGGATATGTGGGGTTAGGAGTTTCTTACACTTTGTATTTTCTTTGATCAATGCATCAGTATCTTCTATACTATCTTCTATGCCTGAGATTCTCTCTTCTATCTCTTATTTTCTGTTGGTGATACTTGCGTAGGTAGCTCCTGATCTCTTTTCTAAATTGCCCATCTCCAGGGTTGCCTCCCTTTGTGTTTCCTTCATTTTTTTCTATTTCCATTTTTATATTTTGGACTGTTCTGCTCAATTCCTTCACTTGCCTGATTGTATTTTCCTATATTTCTTTACAGGATTGATTTGTTTCCTCCTTGAGGTCTTCTACCCATTTGCCTGTGTTTTCCTGCATTTCTTTAAGGGAATTGTTTATATGCTCCTTACAGGCCTCTATCATCTTGATAAGATAGGATTTTATAGCAGAATCTTGCTTTTCAGGTGTGTTAGGGTATCCAGAGTTTGCTGTGGTGGGAGAAGTAGGTTCTGATGGTGCTGAATTGCATTGACTTCTGTTGCCTATGTTCTTGTCCTTGCCTCTCATCACCTGGTTATCTCTGGTATTAACTGACCTGTGTGTCCCAGTCTGGAGCAGGCCTCCTGTGAGGCAGGCAGTGCTGTCTCTAGTTAGGGAGAACCTCCTGTGTCTCTTGTTAGAGTAGACTCCTGTGTTCCTCATTAGGGCAAACCTCTTGTGATACAGGCAGGCTTTGAGTTCCAGAGCCATGATCTGCCCCAGTTGCAGATGGATGGGCAAACTAGAAGGACTGTGTCCCTGGTTACTGCAGACCTCCAGGGAGACAGGCAGGCTGTAGGGTGTGGGAATGTATCAGCACTGCTGATCTGGCATGGGTGAGAAGCAGAAAAGAGATTTTTCTTTTAATTTGAGGAAAATCGAATAGGAAAGTCAACATACTGAAACTTATGCAATGCACTATAAACAGATCAAAGAGGGAAATTTTCTGAATAAATACCCTTACTGATATAATTTTCCAATAAATATCTTTATCTCATCATTTGAAAGAAGAACATTTCATATAATCTAATATTGTGCCTTAAAACTCCATTCCACAAAATAGAAAGAAACTAAATTCAAAATTAGTGTTAGAAAGGAAATATTTGAAACCATAAGAAAACAATGGACAGGATCAGACAAACAAAAGCTACCTTTCTTTTTTCTTTTTTCTTTCTTTCTTCCTTTTTTCCTTCTTTCCTTTTTTTTTTCCTTTTTTCCTCCCTTCCTTCCTTCTTTCTTTCTTTTCTTTCTTTCTTTCTTTCTTTCTTTCTTTCTTTTTCTTTCTTTCTTTCTTTCTTTCTTTCTTTCTTTCTTTCTTTCCATGCTCCTGACAACTGCATCTCAGGATGTCTATACCCCTGAGCTCAGTAAGAAGACAAGCCAGCTAATAGAAAACTTCCATGGCTGATGTTTACAAGGCTAAGTGTAGACCTGCCTGTGAGAGCATCATTAAACATCTTGGGCTTAGGAGGTCTGAATCTAGTTTGACCTGCTTATGAAAGCCTCATTGAATAGGGTTAGTTTTCGCATGTTACTCATAAGAAGTAGGCATAACACTTCATTCATCATTTTCCCACAAATTCTAAGGCAATTTGGAAGAGTTTTATCCAAAATGTACTTCTCTTTTGTTGCTTTTATTGTTGTTTTTGTTATTTTGTTTCATTTTTCAAGACAAGGTTTCTCTGTACAGTTCTGGCAGTCCTAGAACTCCCTCTGCAGATCAGGCTGGCCTCAAACTCAGAGATCTGCCTGCCTCTCCCTTCCAAGTTCTGGGATTAAAAGTATGCACCACTACCACTTGACTCCAAAATGTACTTTTAAAACTTGAGAAGTAAATAAAGTTATCAATTCAAAGTTTGTATTTAACATTTACTGAGACTAAAACACAATCCTGGATACTTCATTTTTCAGTGGTTATACAGTCACTGAATTTATATAATTATATTTTGTAATTGGTTTTTGAAAAGATGGATGGGGCCTGGGAATCTAGCCAACTAGTAGAGTGCTTGCCTAGCATGCCCAAAGATTGATTACCAGTTTCAAACCAAATTAATAAATATTAATAGATAAAAATTTTTGTTGAATAAGCATGTTTCAAATTTTTCTTTTTTGTGTCTATAATTATTTATAGTATTAAAGCCATATTTGAAAAAATTATCCAATACGTCTTTCTTAGCCAGTTTTGTGTTGTTATAATCAAATACATGAAGCTGGGTAACTTGTAAAGCAAAGAGGTTTGCTTGGCTCCTGAAATTCAAGGTCATAGACATCGATATTTGCCTGGCTCTGGTGAGACCTCACGGCAGATGGATATGATTGTGTGCAAAGAGGATTAGGAGATCCCAGCCTCACGGCAAAGCATCCTTGTGGGAACTGATCCAGTCCCAAGAGACCAGATCGTCTCCCAGGAAACACAGTGACATATTCTCGAGGACACGCTATTACCTAACCACCTTCTACCCTCAGATTTTCCACCACCTCATCATCCCATTAGGGACCTTGCTTCCACCACAAGAACTTTAGGGGATAGGAGGAAACCTAACCCATGAAAATATCCACATCATAATTATTTTTATCCCTTCTGCAATTACTACTCTCATTTTACTTTTAGACTAGAGTTCGGAAGTAACGTAACATTACAACTTTGTTCAGAGTTAAAATCAAAATGATCCTGAAAAATATATTAATAGGAGACTCTCATTTATTTCTAAATTTAGGTTGACACATGAATAAAATGATGCGAAACTGATCAACTATGACTATTTTTTTAAAACTTAAATGATAAACCAAGAAAATTTTAAGTTGACTCTCCTTAAATCATATATCATCATTTCATTAGCAATAATTACATAAGTCCTGGTGATAGCACTGTGTTCTAGCTATCTATACATACTATAGTAGACCTAAGGGCACCTGCTACTTTTTGCTATGGTTCATGTACTCCACACCAGCAACCTGATTCAGTATGCTATGCAGCCTGTGAGCTGACACTGATAATATTATACATGGTGAGTTCTGTGACCACACACCAGATGGCACTACCTACTATAGGTTACATTGCCATGAAGTATGAACCTAAGATATTTAAGTCTTCTTAATAGTACCAAAATTTTTATTATAACTCCATTTTATAATTTGAGGCAGCATTAATCAACTTCATTTTATGCTTTCTCTGTTTAGTAACAAGCCGCTGATGGTTATTCACCACCTGGAGGACTGTCAGTATTGTCAAGGTAACCGTAGCTCCTGGGATCTTACTGTGGATCCAAACATGAGATAGAAGTTAGCTGGTAAGAAAGGTTAAGAAGGAACCCAGAAAAGTAAGTCCCACCATTCTACCAAGATGCTTAGTGACCAAGAGAGAGCCACCTAGGGGCACCCACTAGTAACTGCAGCAGAAAGAATGTGAGTCAGAGGTAAACCAAGGCTAAGTCGTGAGACACAGTCCAGACAAAGGATTATAATGGCTGCTCAAATCTGCTGAATGTAAAACTATGATATGCTCTTCTTAAAAATAAAAATAAGTGGAATAACTTTCTGACAGAGAATTTTCTAACCAATGAGTGACTACGCAATGTAAATTATAAAACTATTGTGTTTGTCAATGTAATTGTCCGTTGACATCTCCATAAACAGATTCTAGCTCATTGCTTCCCAATTATAGACTACATAGTAAAAGTACCACAAACCATTTACATCCATGCCATTGACACAAATATAGAAAACGTACTAGCTATGATATTACATGGACAATGTTTTGACCCTTTAAGCAAACTGACATTTCATTCTCCCTTACAGCACTAAAAAAGGAATTTGCCAAAAACGAAGAAATACAAGAAATGGCCCAAAATGACTTCATCATGCTGAATCTCATGGTATGTAAGCCTAACCATAATGTCATAACTTCAGGGAAATGCTGACCTCTTTTCTTTTTTTCAAAAAAATGCAGGATCAAGTATTTTTACTACAGAATGTGTAAAGATTCTAATGTATAATTTCCTGGAAATTTAGCTTCCATAGAGAATGCTACACAGTCCAATGATGTTCATTTGTTTCGTCTTCTGCTAGCATGAGACCACGGACAAGAACTTGTCCCCTGATGGGCAGTACGTGCCAAGGATCATGTTTGTTGGTATGTGTGCACCCCCATGTCAGGTTTGCTAAATTAGTAGGAACCTTGGCAACCTTGTTTTTATTTGCTTTAAGATCTAACCTAAGCACTGTCCTTTTTAAAGGGGATCCATTTCCAACCCAATCAATAACATTATGTTCTTGTTAGATCCATGCCGAAACACACAATGTTGCTAACAAATTTTAAACATTTAAAAAGAATTTATGCTCTTAAATCAACTTATCCATGCACTTTTAATACAATACCCCAAAATAGAGCCATGCCTCCCTAAAAGGAAACAAGGCTAATCCATCATGATTCACATGATGAAAACTGACTTTTTTTAATAAATTTTCCAGACCTTGTTATTAGAGTAGGGAGAAGAAACAACGTTAAAATCATGTTAAGTAATATTTGGGTGACTTTGTTGTGTGTTGTTTTTGACAGACCCTTCTTTGACTGTCAGGGCTGATATAACTGGAAGATACTCTAACAGACTATACACATATGAACCCCAGGACTTACCCATGCGTGAGTAAATTACATCATAAATTACATTGGTCAGTCATGACAGCTGACCCTGACACACACTAAAAAAGACAGAAATGTTAGGAGAGAGAATGCTTCCTCCTAGTGTCAAAGACCCAGTGTAAATTTTCTCAGATGACAGTAATGATGGTTTTGTCCTTCTGAAATGCCTATAAATACTGAGGTACAAAATTACTTAAGAGTAAATATTTTTAATTACAGTCACTATCAGTCATAGTAGTCTCAGATCCAGCAATACTGGATTAATTCAATAACTAATAGAAAAGAAAACACTCTCTCAAAGCTCCTTTGATAAAACTGCTTATTGTCAATGAATTTGATGAGCCACCTTTGATTAACTTAATCCATAAATTTACAAATATTCACTTAGCTTATTAATATAGTATGCTAATGAGCCAACTAATACAAAAGCATAAACAATCTACTTTAATTTATTATCATTTAAGTTCTAACATTTACTACTTTCATTTGCAAGAGCACAATGTGTGTTTACTCTCCTCTCAGTGATAGACAACATGAAGAAAGCACTAAGACGTATCCAATCAGAGCTGTAAGGAATGATGGAAAGATGCTTCCCCTCTAAACGGTCAAGCGTGTGACGCAAGCATCTGGCTCACTAACAAACACCAATGTGCGAGTACCTGGATTTCATAACACCACTACTTACCTTTGTGAAATGTCTGCGATGGTTTATGAAGGCAAAATCATATTTTAATAAATGTTAAGCTTACGGTGATGCTGTCGTTTGATATTTACCTGTTCCTGTAGCAAAGAGAGTTTCCATGAGCTCACAGTTGCTATGCTTTGCATGTGCAATGTCTCCCCTGCCTCATGTCTTGATGGCTTGCTTCTCAGATAGTAAAGAAGTTCTGGGAACTTTAGAAGGTGGCATCTAGCTAGAGGTCATAGGTCATGATAAGTAGCTCATTGAGGATATCTCATCCCTGACACCTTATCTTGCTCTCTATTTCCTATTGACCAAGAAGAGGAACTTCATGCACACGCACACGCACGCGCGCACACACACACACACACACACACACACACACACACACACTCCCTGCTATGATTGTATGATTGTTCTGCCCAAGTCCATGGTACTAATTGACCATGGACCAGACCCTCTGAGTCTTCCTCCCTATGTTACTGATGCCAGACACTTTGGTTACTACAAAAAGTACCTAATACATTTCTAGTGGAGGAACAAGGGCCTCAGTAAGAAGTTGGCGGTTACTTCTACTTCCTCTGCTCTCATTCTCTTTGACCGCTAATCTAATTTTACACCCATCCCTGCAGCACATCAAATGCACTGTTGTAAAAGATAAACGATCTCCTTGTTACATATTTAAACCTTTAGCAGAGTATTTCAAAGTTAACCAATTACTTATTTTCCCCTTTAAATCAAGATAGGTATTTGAAAGTAAATTCAAATAAACTTAGAATATATTTTAAAATTCAACCACCTTTTTTTCTTAATTATTAGTAGGTTAGTAAATATTTAATGTTTCCCGAAAAGTGAAATCATCTTGGTAATATTAAAGAGTTTCTCCAAATAATTATCAGTGATGATACAACCTCCTAATATTATCGGGTGACCAATTTCTGATTCAGCTCTTCACAGGAATACCAGAAGGCCGATAAAATGTTTCATGTTCTTTTAAATAATAATAAGATTTCTGCCAAAAGGAACCCCACAGTCAGGAAGGAACAATTATCAGAAAGCAGGACATCTTCGGATAGTTTGCATTCCTAACCTATAGAATCTGATCATATTTCTGAAGTGTCCTGAGTCAAAAAACATATGCTTGAGCTAGAAATACACAGTCTGACACACATACCTGGATAACCCCGAGATTTGGTGAGTCAGAGAAAGATCGTTCTAGGTGTGATTTGATACCATCCTGTTGGTTTTAAAATTACACTTTAAGAACCTGATCTGCTTGGATATGAATAGAATGCATGAATATTTTCTGCACTACGTTTCTATGTAAGCTATCTGCACAAGGCATAAACACATACATTCATGCTCCCGAATTAGAGAATACCAGTACATTATAATTAATTAAGTGTTTTACTTAAACACTAATTTGACTTTGATCTAAAATTAAAAATAAGATGTAGTATAGCAATGCAATTCTTAATATTATTTTGATAGAAAATATTAAAGTAATACAGTTGATTAAAGTAATTCATTACTGAATACATAGAAAAGGGAGAAATGTGACTCACAGAAGGAATTCATTGACAACTTAGTCTCTACAAACAAAAGAAGAATATTCACTTGTTTTTATTTAGAGTTAATGGTAAATGTGTCACTGAATAACAAATTGACTTTTCTTTATAAAAAAAATTAGTATTTCTTTATATATTTATATATAGTTGTATTATGCATACATTAAATAACATTCATTTTAAATTGTAATTTTGTAATAATTATATTAGGAAATATAGCTTTGGAATCTGTTATTTCCTCTAAACTCATTTAAGTTTTTAAACTCTGTAGCCTACTTAATGCTTCTACTTAACACCATCATTTGACAAAATGACTTGCTCGGATCCAACCGCTTCTAGATTTGCTCTCCCATTTTGTATTTAGAGCTACACATCAGCATTTGCAGGAGGTTCTGGGAGAAGGAAGGTACGAGCATAACCTCTTCCCCATTATTTATGCCTATAACATCTAAATTTCTTCCCTGATGTACTCAACATTAAGAAAATATTACTAATATCGACTCTCTGAAAATGTATGTACAATTCTGTGTGAATGAAATTTGTACAGAGGAGCTTTCAGGATTCATTTGCACTGCAAAGAGACACAGTAGTCAGAGAGTTAAATATTCCAAGTGATAACAATGGGGTTGTGTTCCGAAGTGTAGGGTAGCCAGTTAAATCCAGATAAACTGCTGTTCCAGTGGCTACATTTACAGAGCCACGATTCTACCTGAAGCTCAGGAATCATTGCAGAAGCCGAGGTAGGAAGACTGTAAGAACCAAAGGATCAGGCAGTTTGCTATGAGATTATGTCTCCTAGTAACATCAGAAGCTACACCCATGAGGTCTCATCAACGTGACTGCTGAACAAGAACAATGGGCATGCCAAACTTGATGGGGAAAGCCCAGGAGTCCTCGATCCCACGCATCTAAGAAAATCTGGTTGCAGGAAGAATAGTCTCCAGAGAAGGACACACCAACTGGTTAACCAGTACCAACTGGTCAGCTCTGAAAACATAAATAGAACAAACGTTGTGCATACTGAGCATGTTGTATTTATGTATTTAGGAATGTGTGTGTGTGTGTGTGTGTGTGTGTGTGTGTGTGAGAGAGAGAGAGAGAGAGAGGGGAGAGAGAGAGAGAGAGAGAGAGAGAGAGAGAGAAAATGAAAATGGAGGCCATGGAGGAGCATATTGGAAGGTTTGAGGTTGAGAAGTAGAAATGATGTAATTATATTATGATCTCAAAAATAAAAAACATAACTTTTTCTTTTTGCTGAAAATAGATTTTTTTCATACAATATATATGATTACGGTCTCTCCTATCCCTACCCCTCCCAGTTCCTTTCTACCTCTCTTATCTGGATCCACACCTTTTCTGCCTCTCCCTAGAAAATAATAGGTATCCAAGAAATAATAATAAAATAAAACCAAAACAAATAAGAGAAGAACAAGACAATCAAACAAGAAAAAGAGCCAAAGAAAAAGCACAGGAAATACATAAAGAGGCAGAGACACATGCATTCACACACACACACACACACACACACACACACACACACACACACACACACACACAGAGGAATCCCATAAAAGCACCACAGGATGCCATGATATATACAAAGGACAAGTAAGATTTAATGACAACAACAACAGTAAAGCCATGACTTAGCATTATGTAATAATGAACCGCCAAAGATGTCTTTGGAATCCTTTAGTGTTGGCCATCTGCTGCTGGAAATGGGGCCTACCCTTAAGAGGGGTTTGCTTTCCCTCTGAGACTTTCTTGGAGAAAACTGTTTTCATTTGCAAGTGTCTATCAGTTGGAGAGAGTTTCTGGATCAAGGGTGAGGGTCTTTTCCACTTCTACACTCAGTTCTTGGGTCCCATTTGACACCATGCAGGCCCTGTTCATGCTGCCTCAGTGTCTGAGTTCATATGTGCCCATACCCTGTTGTGTCTAAAAGACCTTGATGGTGTCCTCCATCCCCTCTGGCTCTTAGACTCTTTCTGTCTCCTCTTTCACAGAGCTCCCTATGCCCCAAGGGGGGAGCTTGGATGGATACATCCCAGGTCTCTCACTCTCTGCATACTTGTCCGGCTGTGGGTCTCTGTATTTGTTCTCATCTGCTACAACAGGAGGCTTCTCTGATGATGGCTGAACAGGGCACTGGTCTATGAGTGTAGCAGAAGGTCATTAGGAGTCATTTTATTGCTACTTTCCTTCAGCAGAACAGTAGTATTTGGTTAGGTTCCTGGTTAGTCTGGTCTCAGGATCTTGGCCAGCCAAGCAGCATCTGGTATGAGCTCCATCTCATCAAATAGGGCTTAACTCAAGTCAGATACTGGTTGGCTACTCCCACAAGCTGTTGCACCAGTGTGTTCTGAAGGCAGAACGCCATTGTAGATGAGTTTGTAGCTGGGTTGGTGTTAACCTTTCTCCTTGGGTACCATGAAGAGTACCTTCCCATGCTGTGAATACAGGTACATGGGTGGTAAAGGCTCAAAATGGGCACCAGCTCGACTTCTCCATGTTCGAGGAGTTGTGTAGGTTTCATCTTAAGCAACGGGGCCTTACTGTCATTTTGTAGAGAGCCACTCATAGTCTTGCCAACAGACTGGGTTGTTTAGGGGTCCCCATGAGACCCTATTTGATTAGATGCAATCCATTCCTGGAACTGGAAGCTTCATTTGTGGACAGGAAATGTTAAATTGGAGCTCTGTCTCCCTCGTTATTTGATAATTTCATTTATGTTGCCTTTATATATGTAGATATTTTAGGAAGCTTCTACTATATCAGGTTCCTATGTGGCCCTTAGTTTTAGCTGTCTCTCCCTCTATTTCCTCTCTCATCCCCTCTCCCTTCCCTATCCCTAGTTGATCCTCCCATTCCGGTGCCCCCTTGTCCATTAGAGAGGACCCCGTCAGTAAAATGCTTCCCATGCAATCATGAGAATCTGAGTTCAAATCCCAGAACTTATGTAAATCGATCCAGGCATGGTGCTACCCACTTGAAATAGAAGTGCTGGATGGAGTCACGTGGATCTCTGCAGCTCACTGCTCAGCCAATCTAGTGCTAAGCAGGCTCCAGCTCCGGGCCAATGAGAGAAGCTATTTAAAAAACAAGCAAACAAACGACGCACATTCACTTGAGTAAGCATAAACACACAGAGACCGTATTTTAAAAGCTTTAAGCTTTCCTAATTACCCAGCATCTATTTTCTATTTTGTGTCCGAAATGGCATTTATTACCGTGTATGCAAAGACAGACTGGAAAAAATTAAAGCCATCTTCCATCCCCTGCGGAATTCCACCTAGAGATAAGATGTGAATATGCCTCAACAATAGGAAACAATCTCTCTCGACATGACTCCCATGGAGTGGGACCAGTAGAGAGAGACACAGCTGTCTCACCATGCTGTCAAGTTTCACACAAGCTGTAGTGCTTATGAATCTTAAGTCAAATGAGAACGTGTTCTACTACTGCCAATTTGATAAAAACAGAATCTTTAGCCCCACCGTATGGTTTCTGTTTTATCAAATTGGCAGTAATAGAACACGTCCTCATTTCACTTAAGATTCATTGGTATAGACCTAAAACACAAAGTACACACAGGTTTGTTTTATATTTCAGGGTTTTATAATTAACAAAAATGTGTCAGGCTTCAAGGACACTTATCTTTCTAGAACATTATACATATATACATTAAGATTTGCTAAAGACTTTAAAGTGATACTTCTTAAAACATAATTATATACAATCTACATATTTAACTCCAGTCTTACTGAGTAAAGAAAAAAATGAGGAATTTCTTTTCTGCATCTTAAATATGTTTCTTCCCTGTCTGTCTTTCATGAAGTAGTAAAACCCTGGAAACAGAGTCTCCCTGTGACTCCCTGGCCTTCTCACCCATCCACACTGATAAACAGCACCACAAAATTGTTCAGATGTTGGGAGGGCAAAGGGATCTTGGAACCCACCTGTAATCAGAGGCTACTAAACCCTGGACTCACCTGCTATTCGCCCAGATTTGGTTTAGGACTACTGCACACCTTGGCTGGACTAGATCTACTGGAATGTGATTGGATTCACACTAACCATTGGTTACCGCCACTCAGGGAACTACAGTGCAGTGATTTTCACAGAGAATATGTCATCACACTGAGCTACTGAGCTACATTCATTTTTATTGCTGTGATGAAACACCCTGACCAAAGAAAAGGGGGGGGAGCTTAAATACAAAGGGTTTATTTTAGCTTACATTTACACCTTCAGTCCAAATTACAGGGGAGTCAAAATTTTCAAGAACTTGAAGCACCTGGGCATAGCACAACAGCATATCCACAAGCAAGAGCAGAGATAAAGAAATGCATGAATGCTAATCCTCAGCTTGCCTTCTCTATTCTCGTACAGACCATGACCCAAACCCAGGAATGGTGCTGTCTACCTCAGTGAGGGCAATCAAGATGATCTCCCACAGACATGCCTATAGGCAAAGAGGATCAAGATAATTCCTTACGTAGATTCTTCTGAGGAAATTCTAGGATGTGTCTACTTGGTAATTAAAACTAGCCATTATATACAGGTTGAATTGCTCCCCTTTACATGTCAGAATCCTTGTTCTTAGTACCTCAAATATTACCTTTACTCAAAAATAGAGACCTTAAAAGATGACATTAGTCATATTAGACAAGAATGGATCCCAACACCAACGTGATGATGGTATCTCTACAAACAGGAAAATTGATTCTCACTCTAGCCAAAGAGGCAGGAAAGTTCTCCACAGATATTCACCTCTCTCTGTGTTCCTTCAAACACAATCCACAAGTCTCACCAGCAGCTCTGTACCTACTGCAGCCTCCCTTCCCCTCCTTAGCCCCACCTCCAGTGAATCATACAGATCTTCCCCTTGAAACTACCCACCCCCCACTCCTCTCATTCTCCCCTCACTCCAGCAGGCATTCTCTGGGAACCACCAGGTCCAGGTAAGAAGCAGCCAGAGAAGCAGGTAGGCTAACTTGGGACCTTCACCACTCCTTCAAATCCAAATCCCAGCATCATGCTCAGCCTGGTGGCAGACAACATGAAGCAGATCCCCTGTCCTCTCTGCCCCAATGCCCAGCTCTTCCTGCACCACCTTCCTTCCCTCCACTCATCACGTTATCTCAGCACCCAGCTCCAGCAGGCATCCTGTGGAACACTTGCAGGTCATGGTAGGAAAGCAAATATCCTAACTGGTGACCTTTGTCTCTCCCTCTTCTCCAAATCTAAATCCCCAGTCTCAGCCCCAGCTCTGTAGCAGACTCTGTTGTGGCCTCTCCTTACTCTGCCCCTATTCCCAGGGGACTGGGAAACCTGGTGGAACACCTTGTTTTTAATCTCTTCTGTGGGCCATTTTCAGGCACCCAGCTCATCCCCATTCCAAAGTGTGAGTTCCCATTACCTAGCAACACATTTTACCTGGACTCCCCAATGGCCACAACTATCAAGATCCCAGAGGAATTTCTTACCAGGCAACACACAGCAACCACACTCTCCTAAGAATCAGTGAGGGCAACAGAAACCAAGGAATAAAACATCCAACAAAGACAAGACTAGATATCATCACCTAGAGTTATAATCTTTCAAAACCCAGAGACTTAGAGACAAGCATAAAAACAATTAATTACAGCCAGGAGAATATGGTCCCACTAAACACAGCAACCCTACCACATTAGGCTCTATGAACTACAGTATAGGTTAAACACAAGACAAGGACCTTAAAATATTCTTTATTAATATAATAGAGGTTTTTAAAAGAAAAATGGATAAATCACCTGTAAAAATCTATGAAACCATAAAAAAAACAGTGGAAGAAAATTTTTAAAAATTAAGACAGGAAAATGGAAATAAAACCAATAAAGCAATCACAAACAGGGAATCCTGGAGATGAAAAAAAACCTAGATTAGAGAACAGGAACTACAGGTGCAAGCCTCACCAACAGAATACAAGAGATGAAAGAGAGAATCAATGGCTGAGATTCTCAGGAATAATAGGAATAGAAGAAGAAGAACCCAGCTCAAAGGCCCAGAAAATACTTTCAACAATGTAACAGAAGAAAAAGAGTAACCTTAAGAAGGAACTGTCTATAAAGATAGAAGAAGCTTACAGAACATGAGTAGACTGGACAAGAAAAGAAATTACCTTTCACACATAATAATTAAAATACTAACTGTACAGAACAAAGAAAGAGTAGTAAAAGCTACAAAGGAAAAAGACCAAGTAATATGTAAAGGCAGAGACCTATTACTCAAAAGCCAGAAGGGCCTGGATAGATGTTCTACAAAGTTTAAAAGACCACAGATGCCAGCCCAGACTACTATAACCAGTAAAAATTCAGTCACAACAAATGGATAAAAATCAGATAGTCTATGATAAAACCGAATTCAAGCAATTATCTATCTATAAATTCAACTACAGAAGTCAGTAGAAGTAAACACATATAGCTATTTTAATATCCGACAAAATAGACTTGCAAAAGTAATCAGAGAAAATAGGGAAAGACACTACATACTCACCAAAGGAAAATCCTATCAAAAGACATTGAAATTCTTAACATCTATGGCCAAACACAAGGGCACCAAAGTTCATAAAGTAAACACATTTACAGTTTAAATGACTTACTGACCCTTAAGACACTGATAGTGGCAGACTTCAATACCACACTCTCACCAATGGTCTGGTCTTCCAGATAAAGACTAAGCAGAGAAATGCTAAAGCTAAGTTATGTTATTATCCAAATGAAGCTAACAGATATTTACTGATCATTTCACCCAAACACTAAAGAATATACCTTCATCTATGCACCTCATGAAACTTTCTCCAAAATTGACCACATATTTGAGCACAAAGCATGTCTCAACAGATACAAAAAAAGATGCTCCAACATTCAACAAAGACACATGCTCCACTATGTTCATAGCAGGCTTATTTATAATAACCAGAAGCTGGAAAGAACCCAGATGCCCTTCAACAGAAGAATGGATACAGAAAAATGTGGTACATTTACACAATGGAGTACTACTCAGCTATCGAAAACAATTACTTCATGAAATTCATAGGCAAATAGATTGAACTAGAAAATATCATCCTGAGTGAAATAACCCAATCACAGAAAAACACACATGGTATGCAGTCACTGATAAGTGGATATTAGCCCAAAAGCTCGAATTATTCAAGATACAATCCACAGACCACAAGAAGCTTAAGAAAAAAGATCCAAAGTGTGGATGCTTCACTCCTTTTTAAAAGATGTATACACACACACACACACACACACATATATATATATATATATATACACACACACATACAGTCACCAAAACTAGATAAGATTGATGAAGCTAAGAAAGTGCATGCTGACAGGAACTAGATATAAATCTCTCCTGAGAAACACAGCCAGAGCATGTCAAATACAGAGGCGAATGCTAGCAGCAAACCATTGAACTGGGAATGGGGCCCCCATTGGAGGAATTAGAGAAAGGATTGAAAGAGCTTATGGGACTTGCAACCCCATAAGAACAACAATGCCAACCAACCAGACCTCCCAGGGACTAAACCACTACCCAAAGACTATACATGGACTGACCCACGGCTCCAGCTGCATATATAGCAGAGGATGGCCTTGTTGGGCACCAATGGAAGGAGAAGCCCTTGGTCTTGCCAAGGCTGGACCCCCAGTGTAAGGGAATGTTGGGAAGGCGAAAGGGGGGTTGGATGGGGAGGGGAACACTCTTATAGAAGAAGGGTGGATGGGATAGGGGGTTTATAGATGGGAAACCAGGAAAGGGAATAACATTTGAAATGTAAATTTTAAAAAAAACCAATGAAAGAAAAAGAAAAAAGAAAAAGAAAATTGAAAGAACTCCTTGTGTCCTGTATGACCACCATAGACTAAAGCTATGACAGAAACAACAGAAAGCTTACAAACTCATGGAAACTGAAGAACTCCCTACTAAATGAAAAATGGGTCAAGACAGAAATAAAGAAATTAAAGACTTTCTAGAATTTATTGAATGCAATAAATATGCAACAAGCCAAACTTATGAGACACAGTGAAGGTAATGGTAAGAGACAAGGTCATAGCATGAAGTTACTAGATTTTTAAAAAAAGGGGGGGGAATGTTTATACTAGTCATTTCACAGCACACCTGAAAACCCTAGATCAAAAAGAAGTAAGCTCATACAAGAAGAATAAATGGCAAGAAATAATCAAACTCAGGGATGAAATCAATAAAGTAGAAACAAAGAAAAGATGCAAAAAAAAACCCAATGAAACAAAAGTTGGTTCTTTGAGATAATCAATAAGATTGACAAACCGTTATCCAAATGAATGAAATTAGAAACAAAAGGGGAACATCGCAACAGACATGGAGGAAATCCAGAGAATTGTAAAATCATAAAAATCTGCACCAAATTAAAAGAATTAAAACACATGGATAGTTTTCTCAATACATATCAACCTACCAAAGTAAAGTCAAGACCAGAGAAGAGATTTAAACAGACCTATGACCCCTACTGAAATAGAAGCATTAAAAGTCTACCTACCAAAAAGCCTGGGGCCAGATGGTTTTAGTGCAGAATTCTCAGAGTCTTTCAAAGAACAGTTAATGCTAATACTCTCAATTTATTCCACAGAATAGAAACAGGAGCCTTGCCTAGTTTGCTGTAAGAGGCCATAGTCGCCCTGATACCCAAACCACATAAAGACCCAACAAAGAAAGAGAATTACAGGTCAATTTCCCTTATGAGCATAAATGAAAAAAATCTCAATTAAATTATTGCAAACAAAATCTAAGAACACATGAAAAATATCATCCCCCATTATCAAATAGGTTTCACTACAGAACATCTGAACAATATATAAACAAAGAGAAAGATTAAAAACCACATGATTATCACATTGGAGGCAGAAAAAGCCTTTAACGAAATCTAATACCTCTTCATGATAAATGTCTGGGAGAGAGAGATTAGGGACATACCTATATATAATGAAGGCAATTTGCAGCAAGCTCATAGCCAATATCAACTTAAATGAAGAGAAACTCAAAGCAATTCCACTAAAATCATGAACAAGATAAAGTTGTTCACTCCCTTCATATCTATTCTTTATCATACATAAAGTTTTAGCTAGAACAGTAAGTCAAGAACGAAGGAGATCAAGAGGATACAAATTTGAAAGAAATATATATGCATATGACATGCCATATATATGCAGATGATATGATAATATACATAAAAGATCCTAAAAAATTCACCAGGAAACTCCTACAGCTGATATATGATTTCAGCAAAGTATCTGGATTAAAAACTTGGCTGACAAAAATCAGCAGCTCTCCTTTATATAAATGACAAATGGACTGAGAAAGAAATAAAGGAAAGAACACCTTTCACAATAGCCTCAAATAATATAAAGTATCTTGGGGCAACTGAAATCATGCAAGTGAAAGACTTGGGTAATAAAATCTTTAAGATATTGGAGAAGGAAATTGAAGAAAATATCAGAAGATGGAGATATTCCCCCATGTTCTCCACAAACCAATACTAAGTCCCCATTGCTGGAGACAACACCTCATTGAACATGGAGAAATTGAGCTGGAGCCTATATAGAGCCTTCACCTCTGTGTGCTAGCATCTTTAATACAGAAACACACTCTGAATGCTACCGAAGGAGAAATGTAAACACCAACACACCTTCAGGTCCTTTGATCTGTGATGGTATCATACCTGGAAGATCTGCTATTGCAGTCATGGCACAAAGCTTGGGGGAGGAGCCAAGGAACACCTGACTTGACCTAAGGCCACCTCCACAAGATGACATCCCAAGATGACACTGAAAAGATGGCTCAGCGGTTAAGAGCACTGCTGTTCTCCCAGAGGTCCTGAGTTCAATTCCCAGAAACCAAACACATTGTAGCTCACAACCATCTATAATGAGATCTAATGCCCTCTTCTGGCATGCAGGTGTACATGCAGATATAGCATGCATAGGTATGACATAGGACAGACAGACAGACAGACAGACAGATAATAAATCTTTTTTTAAAAGATGACATACTCGAGACTGCTTGGTTGACCACGAATCTGAGTCTAGTCAAGCCAGGGACCTAGGGAAGAGTGGGAGTTGCTGTTGAAGTCGCAGGAGACAACCTGGTCCTCAGTGTAGCCCAGGATGCCCTTTAGTGGGCCCTCAGATGTCTGCTCCACCACCTTCTTGATGTCATCGTACTTGACAGGTTTCTCCAGGCTGCATGTCAGATCCACACGAATACATTGGGGGTAGGAACACAGAAGGCCATGCCAGTGAGTTCATCTTGGGATGACCTTGCCCACAGCCTTGGCAGCACCAGTGCATGCAGGGATAATGTTCTGGGCTGCCCCACAGCCATCATACCACAACTTTCCAGAAGGGCCATCCACAGTCTTCTGAGTGGCAGTGATGGCATGGACTGTGGCCATGAGCCCTTCCACGATGCCAAAGTTGTTATGGATGACCTTGGCCAGAAGGGCTAAGCAGTTGGTGGTGCAGGATGCATTGCTGACAATCTTGAGCGAGTTGTCATATTTCTCCATGGTTCACACCCACCACAAACATGGGGGCATCAGCCGAAGGGGCAGAGATGATGACGCTTTTGGCCCCACTCTTCAAGTGAGTCCCAACCTTCTCCACGGTGGTGAAGACACCACTAGACTCCACAACATACTTAGCACCAGCATCGCCCCCTTGATGTTAAAAGGCTCTCATTCCTGGAAGATGGTGACGGGCTTCTCATTGATGAGAAGTTTCCCATTCTCAGCCTTGACTGTACCATTTAATTTGCCATGGGTAGAGTCATACTGGAATATTTAGACCATGTAGTTGAGGTCAATGAAGGGGTGGTTGAGGTCAACAATCTCCAGTTTGCCAGATGCAGAGGAGGCAGCCCTGGTAACCAGGCGCCCAATACAGCCAAATCCATTCACACCGACCTTCACCATCTTGTCTATAGGACAAGGCTGGCACTGCAGGAGAAGACGCAGCTGTCTCTGCAACAGGGAGGAGCAGAGAGCCTCTTTAAAAATATTCTTAACATCAGAAAATTTTAAGGGGAATTTTTTAAAAACCAGTAAACAACCAATTTGATTTTCCTATTTAGCCATATAAGCCAGCTGGAAGATGTAAGGAAAATGCTCTAAAGTGTCACTGTCAAAGACTACAGAGAACTGCCACCCATGGATAAATTGCCACAGTAAAGTAACTGCAGCATGGCTCTGTCACTCATACCAGACAACCCCAAATAAATACCTTATGAAAAGAATTAAAATCTATCAAAACCACTTAAATATTTAAATGCAAAAATCTCGATTTTCCTTTGGTTGGGCTAAAAACGACCACAGACTACAGTCAGGGTTCCAGGGAGACCGAGTGGAATGTTTAAGCTTAGGCCAACCAACACAGCCCTCAACTTTCAATAGAATCATTTACTCGGGTATACCGTAAATAAAGACTGCGGCAACACAGCAAGCAAAAGGCAGTTGGCAAGTGAAATTTCTATAAGCTCATGAAAACAATACCGTCCAAACTGCAGATGGAAAAGGAGAGACAATGCCTGCTCATCTTCAGTCGGTGCAGGGTGTCAAACAATCGTTACTTCCCACACCAGGACGTTAATTGATGGGCGGGGCTGGCGGGTCCTGTCCACTGTGACAACTGGAGGACTTTCTAGGAAGGCTGGAACCTCTCAGGTTAGGAGGCCTCAGTAGGAAGAGGAGCACAGTGATCAGAGTTTTATGACCCCTAGGTTAGTCTTGAACTTACTACATAGCTGCAGATGACCTTGAATTTCTAACCTTCCTGCATCTGGGCCAGAGTGCTGAGATTACAGGTGCACACCACCACACCCAATTTATGCAGTGGTAGGGATCGAACTCAAGGCTTCATGCATTCTAGGCAAATACCTACCAAGTAAGCTATATCCACTGACTCCATGCTTAGTATAGGAAGCTAGGGATACTAAAGCCTTAGGGGTTTGGGGTACCAATACAATAGCAGAATAAAGTCAGAGTCTTTGACTACCTCTATATATAGTAGAGTGTAGCATATTCTCTATAATATATAATATATATACTCCATATAGTAGAATATAGTAGTTCTTATAATTATTCTACTATCTACCTTCACCTGGGTCTGTTACCATTTTGAAATCATATTTTCTTAATTCTACTATTCCTATGAAATACTGTTGAATTTCATTTACACATAATTTTTTGGTGTGCTAAGAAAGTTTTTCATACTAATTTATCACAAATAATCAAGGTAAGTATGCTGTGTTTTCACACTTGGATTTGGCAAAAAACATGGACAAATGTAGAGAAACCACCTGGGGGTCTGAGGAGATCACTTCTTTCTTAGTTCAGGCATCTTGCTATGATCTTTTGTAATCCCTTTTTAGTTCATCTCAAAACTTACAAGCTCTAAAATTAAGGAGTCAGTCAATTTTCTGTCTTCGTCTCATGTATGGATTTTTCCCAAGGAAGAACCATGCCAGAAACAAGCCTTCCAGGTGACACTGAGCACGTAGAAAGCTGAAGGCTGTGTGTGTCCCTTGGAGGCTTCCTTCTGAAAGCCAAGGCAGCTGTTTCAAGGGACAACTCTCCAATCCAGGCTCACTTTCCGCTTCCTGTAAACTCATTCTTAAGTGCCCAGAGCAAACTCTTCAGGGTGGGCTGTAAAATTAAGTCCAATTAGGCATCTACAGTTTAAAACAAGGGTTGCTGGTCATTTTAAAGATACACACCACTGCGACTTGAGTGCCTTTTTCTGCTTTCATTCCTTCTGTCTTTGCTAGGAATAGAGCAATGAAGATCTCCTTCCCAGAATAGCCACCCCTTCTGACACGCACAGGGCGATATGCCAAGTTTCTTATTCCATTCTTTACCCCAAGAACGTCAGAACAGAGAATCCACAAAGGCTTCGATTTAGCCAAAACTGATGATAATGCAGCCTCTTTCTGACTCCATTACTATAGAAAGATTTGTGTAAGAGAACCTGAAAGCAATCTTTATGGGCTGCGACAAATACACACACCCTTTCCGACATTTTATCAGGCAATCTTAGCATGGGGCAGCGCAAACAAAGCAGGGCCCCATAGTGTCAATTGCCTTCTCCTGGAGCAGGAGAAACAGGATACCAGCCTGCATCCGTCTCTTTACGGGTGGGTGTTGGCTCACTGTAAGCAGATGGTGGGTTTATGATTCCAGTGTGCTGTCTATTTCTTAATAGACAAATATTTGCCTTGTATCAGAGTAAGTAATGTGGAAAGAAAAAAAAAACTCTCCTAGAGCTAAGCTTTCAAAGAATGCCTGAAGTTTAGGACACCTCAGCATACAGAGGACTGAGGGAAGTGAGTGGTTGAACCCTAAACCCTGCCCTTCCTGTTGCTTAGACCTAAAACCTGCCCTGGCAGATAAAAGAAAACATTTGGAAGGCACAAATACAGTGACGTGTGTTTGAGAAGCAGTGTGCTTTCTCCATTCAAAAAGATCTGCAAGAAACAGTAATGCAAGCATCATAGTTCTAATAAAATACGTAAGTTAATGACCAACTGTACCTGCCAATGTGGCCTATTGAGTTTCTTTCTCTAATATTTTATGCTGTTTCTTTCCATGGTGTGACGGTATTCACTTTTCCCCTGGGTATGAATACACTGCTCAAGAAATCTGAGTAAAGTGTTTGGCTGCTTTATGAGAATTTCAGTTTCCCCTTACACCTTTAGAGTAAGAGTGTGAGGGCCTCTCTTTCCTAGCTCGTTTTTCTTGTTTTCCTTCTCTGTGCATGGTAAAAGGGGTGGGTGTTAGCATTTGACCTAGCTTCCCTGGGAAACTTAAGAGAGTTGCTCTACTGCAGGACTGAGAGACATGAATTTCAGTGGGGGTGGGGGTGGGGTTGTAACACCATGGAAAACATGGGGATCTTATTAACACAGCAATAAAAGAAAAGGAAGACCCAGCCATTAGAATACAAGCCTAGTTCACAGACTCAGGGACAATTTTCATCCCTCTCAAACTTGGCACTTTGACTGCTGGAGCTGATGGGTGGGAGCATTCACTTAAAATAAAAGCTCTCTCCAAAACGGAAGTCTCCTGAACATACACACTTTGTCCCAACGTTGCTGAAAAATTAAATTTAAGATAGAAGACAATTTGACTCATCTGAGCTTCTCTGGATGGGGAACTTCTTAAGAGGGAAATAAGCAATGCAATCTCCAGAGGGTTCCTTGAGCCCCCAGAAGGGAGATCCAGGGAAATGCAAGACTTAGGTCTTTGCACCTGCCCGCCTGGTCCCCCTGGGGCATAGCCTGCATCAGTGAGCTGCACTGTGCCCCTGAGCTCCATTGTCCAGCCCACAACTCTGCCTGCATCCCCAGTGGCCAGCAGACACCAGGGGTGACCAGATGGCTAAAGGCCAGCAGCATAAAAACACAATCAACAAAAGTCACAGCAATATAGGACCACCAGAGCCCAGCTAGCCTACTACAGCAAGCTATGGCTATTATAACACAACCAAAGCCCAAGAACCCTTAAAACCAATCTTATAAAGATGACAGAGGCATTTAATGAGGAATGGAGAAGTCCCTTAAAGAAATACAGGACCGCACAATCAAACAGGTGAAGGATATGAATAGAACTATTCAAGACCTGAAAATGAAAATAGAAGCAGTAAAGAAAACATAAACTAAGGCAATCATGGAGATGGAAAAACAAACGAGTTAAGAGAACAGGAACTACAAATGCAAGCCTCACCAACAGCATACAAAAGATGAAAGAGAGAATCTCAGACATAGAATATATGATTTGAAGAAGTCTATATACATTGGTCAAAGAAAATGTCAAATCTAAAATGTTTTGACACAAAATATCCAAGAAATCTGGAATATTATAAAAAAAAACATAAAAAATTATAGGAATGAAAGAAGATTCCAAGCTCCAGGACCCAGGAAATGGTTTTAATAAAACCATTATAGAAGAAAATTTCCCCAACCTAAAGGAAGAGATGCCTATAAACATACAAGAAGCTTACAGATCAGAAAATAGTTTGGGCCAGAAATGAAAACCCTGTACCATATAATAATCAAAACATTACATTTACAGAACAAAGTAAAGAATATTAAAAGCTGCAAGAGAAAAAGGCCAAATACCATATAAAGTCAGACCTATCATAATTGTACCCAATGACTTCTCAACAGAGTCTAAAAGCCGGAAGGACCTGGTAAGACATCTTACAGACTCTAACAGACTACAGCTGTCAGTCCAGACTACTATACCCAGCAAAACTTTCAATCACCACAGATGGAGGAAACAAGATACTCAATGACAAAACCAAATTTAAACAATATCTATCCACAAATCCAGCCCTACAGAAGATACTACAAAGCAAAATCCAACCAAAATTGGTTAACCACACCTAAAAAAATACAGGAAATAAATAACTGGCAAAGAACAAAAGAAAGGAAGCACATATGTACACATATACACTACTACTACTACTACTACTACTACCAACAACAACAACAATAACAACAACAACAACAACAACAGCAACAACATCAAAATAACATGAATTAACAATCATTGATCATTAATATCTTTCAACATCAAGGGACTCAATTTATGAATAGAAAGACACAAGCTAACAGAATGGATAAAAAAACAGAATCCATCATTCAGTTACATACAAGGAACACACGTTTTCCTGACATTACCTCAGAGTAAAGGGCTAGAAAAAGGTTTTTCAAGTAAATGGACCCAAGAAGCAAGCTGGAATAGCCACTCCAATATTTAATAAAATAGACTAAAATAGACTTTTAACCAAAAGTAATCAAAGGAGAAAGGGAAGGACACTTTCAAAGGAAAAATCCATCAAGATGATGGCTCGCTTCTGACCATCTGTGCCACAAATGCAAAGGAACACATTTTCACAAAAGGAATATTATAGTGGAATACTTCAACACCCCATTCTCACCAATGACCAGGTCATTGAGACAGAAACTAAACAGCAATAATGTTTAATTATCAAATCATTATTAAATCAAATGATGTAACATATCTACAGAATAGCCAATATTAAATTAAATGGAGAGAAACTTAAAGTAATGTCACTAAAATCAGGGACAAGACAATGCTGTGCACTCTCTCCCTATCTCTTCAATATAGTACTGTAAGTTCTAGCCAGAGCAATAAAACAATGAAAGGAGATCAAGGGGGTACAAATTGGAAAAGACAAAGTCAACATCTTGCTGTTCACTGATGAAATTATAGTATACATAAGTGACTCCAAAAATTCTACCATGAAACTCCTACAGCTGATAACTCCACAAAGTGGCTGGTATAAAATTAACTCAAAAAGTCAGTAGTTCTCCTTTATACAAATGATAAACAAGCTAAGAAATAATTCAGGAAAGAACAGGCTTCACAATAGCCGCAAATCCAGCCCTACATACCATAACTAAGACTGCTAGCAACAGGGCATCTGGAACCTGAAATGGCTACCTCTTGTAACCAGGCAAAACTTCTAATGGAGGGATGGGGACACCTATCTCGAATTTGTCCTGCCTACATGATGTGTAGGGACAAAGATGGGGCAGAAACTGAGGGGGTGACCAACCAATGAATGGACAAACTTGATTGATACTTACCCCACAAGAGAGAGCCAACCCCTGACACTGTTAATGATATTCTGCTATACGTGCAGACAGGAGCCTAACATAATTGTCCTCTGAAAGGCTTTGCCCAGTAACTAATGGAAACAGATGCAGAGACTCACAGCCAAACATTAGGTAGGGCTTAAGGAATCTTGCAGATGAGGGGGGGGGGAAAGGATTGAAGGAGCCAGAGAAGTCAAGAACTCCAAGAAAACTTACAAAATCAACTAACCTGGACCCGTAGAGACTCACAGAGATTGAACACCAACCAAAAAGCAAGCATGGGATGGACCTATGCTCCCTACACATGCAAAACTGATGTGCAGCTTGGTCTTCATGTGGGTCTTTTAACAACTGGAGTAGGGGTTATGTTTGACTCTGTTGCCTGCCTTCGGATCCTTTCCCCTAAATTTGGCTGCCTTGTCTAGTCATAATAGATGTTCACAGTCTTACTGCGATTTGATATGCAAGGCATGTTGATATCCATGGAAGGTCTCCCCTTCACTGAGGAGAAGGAAGGGGTACTAGATGGAGGGGGAGGAGAGGGAGGGACTGGGAGGAGAAGAGAGAAAAGAAGCTGTGATCGGGATCTAAAGTAAATTAATTATTTAGAGGAAAAAAATGAAAGAAAGAAAAAAACATGTTCTGGATTGACATACTTCTGTTAGCCAGAATCAGAATTGCAGAAGCAAAAATCAAGGTCAGTCGATTTAGAAACTTTCTCAAATCTATGGACTTTGATGGAGTAAGCTTTTGTTTTAGTTTTGCAAGTAACGCTGTTTACAGTCTGGGTTCATGATCTGACTGGGATTTTCATCATGGGGTCAGTTGGGCTAACGTCTTGGGGCCTATTAGGCTAACACTAGTGAAGGAATGAATGTCTTGGCAACAGAATGGATGAACTTAACAATAAGAATGAAAGCACACAGAAAAGGCAAAAGCATCCTCTTCCATGTTTGTTGATGTGGCCTGCAACTCCAGAAGGAGTGCCCCAGATTTAGGGTGGGTCTTCACACCTCTAAGGATCCAGCCAAGAAAATCCCTCTCAGATGTTCCCAGCTCCTTAGGTTTTAGCTGATTCCAGATGTGGTCACTTCGATAGCCAAGTTCAGCCACCACCATTTCACATTACAGCTTTGTAGGACACCAGCCATCTAGAAGCCTCTTCCTTCCCTGTGTGGATGCCATTCTTGTTGTAGTAGTAAATTCTAGCACTCGGTGAGTTAAAATTGTAAAATATATGTGTTTTCATCGACATAAGGAAGCGTATTCTTTTATATGTGGCATGAGAAACGAATTAGTGCGATGGTTCAGCTATGACCGGTTATCAATCCTAAAAGGCATTCTGACTTTCAAAGCTGGTAAGATGTTGACAAACATGTATCATGGGTGGAATACAACATGAACACCAACCTTGATAATTCAATTCAGATTCTGTAATGTACAGTTCCTCGCTCCCAGAAATAGTTCTTATTAAAATTAAAATAAAATTTTATATTTCTGCCTCCCTCCTCTCTTCTTCCTCCTATTGGAACCCAGGGTCTTGTACAATTTAGGGAAAGTGTCCTCTCACTTAGAGGCACCCCTAGCTGTGTTGCCTTCATGCCCCTACAGCCGGTAAATGAGACCCTTCCTGACTGACTTTAGGCACAAAACTTTTAACTTTTAATTGTACAAATATGGAAGCTTTCTCATGAGTTTTAAATATATGTGCATTTATACAGACTGAAGATAAAGTAAAACAAGAAATAAGAGTGCTTGGGGACGGCTCATTCTTGGTTGCTCAAGCATTTTTGTTGCCAAAACGGGTTGCCTATGTTTTAAATCCTTTCCTAAACAACAAGCATCAGAGGCTTCTTCTTTTGGCGTCAGGAAGAGGGGAAAGGACAGGGTTTCGCAATTTAAAAAAAAAAAGCATCTATCCGTTAAACACTGGATTTTTCAAAGGATATTTACAATTAAGGATAACCAGTTAAGGCTCGATGCCCCGTGTATGGGAATGTCAGGGCAGGGAGGTGGGAGTGAGTGAGTGGGCAGGCAGGCAGGGGTGGGGGGAAGCACCCTCATAGAAGCAGGGAGCGATAGCAGGTTTCTGGAAGGGAAACGTGGAAAGGGGATAACATTTAAAATGTAAATAAAAATATCCAATAAAAAGCATTTTGATATATTGCAATAAAAAAAGAATAGATTCTTGACTTGGAGAGATGGCTTGCTGAGTAAGAGTGTTTGATGCTTAAACATAAGGACTTGAGCTCAGGTCCCTAGACCCACCCACCCCTTTTTTAATAAAAGCTGCATGTGGCTATGACCAAACCTATAGCTCTAGCACCACAAAGCACAGGAAGAAAAGGACTCTGGGGCTTTCTGGAAACTAGCCTGGCTCCATGAAAAGACGGTATGTCATACAGCAAGACATCCTACATCTCCTCTGGCCTTTGTAGGTGCAAGCAGTGCACATGCAACGCACACAAGCCATGCAACATTATACACACACACCACACACACACACACACACACCACACACACACCACACACACACCACACACACACACCTCACACACATATACCATACACACAGTACACAGAGAAACACACACACACACACACAAACACCACACACACACACACCCACACACACACACACACCACACACACACACACACACCACACACACACACCCACACACCACACACACACACACACCACACCACACACACACCACATATACACACACACCACACCACACACACACACTACACATACACTACACTCACACCACACACACTCCACACACAAGATACTTTCTGACTCATATACAGATAGATATTCAGACATATAGACACACACCCACACACACACTCACACACACACACACACACACACACCACACACACACACACACACATTCACACACACACACACACACACACACACACACACACACACACACACACACACACACACACACACACAGTGGACATAGGCTGTTGTCTGTTGCCATCTCAGTCTGCTCACTCCCCTGTACCCCTTTCCCGGGTCCCACCCTCACCTTACAGATGCTCATTAACAAAGTCAGTCCAGTGCTAGGACATTGTTAGATTGATCAACAGATCTGGAACTCCCCTAGAGCCCGCCGCCCAGTGAATCCCTCAGCCACTGCAGACAGTAGTATAGACTACATATAAAGAAACAGTCTAGCCTCAAAGTCAGACAGTTATTGAGCAAAGTGTAACCAGCTCTCATAAAGCCTTCCACCGTGAAGACTTTCCATCAGTCTTCTTTTACTATATATCATAAACTATCTAGGGCACATTTCTGTCCATCTACTGACATTTAGTTTTCCTTTAAACTGTTCACGTTTTTTAGTTGGTTTGCTGTCTTTAATTGGTTGAAATCTTATTTTTACCGTCTTTTGTCAGAAACTTGCTATTCCAACAGCCCACGAAGGCTTAATGTCAACTAGTCAACTGTGTATTAGCATAAAGTTCAAGTTGATATTGACAATGTTCCTTCACAGCAAACTAAACAACGGTTTCAAGGTGGGGGAGGAAGAACAGTCAGCATCTCGGAATGGTAACACTGACCTAAAATCCCCCGTACTTAGGAGGTTGAGGCAGGAGAATCACAAGTTCAGAGGATGCCTGGGATTCAGAGCAAGTTCAACATCAACCTGGGAAATTTAGTGAACTCATCAAAACAGGAAGTAAATGGGGCAGAGGCCATCTATAGCTCAGGGGTGAAGTATTTTATTTGTATGCTTGAGGGGCCATAAATTTAAACAAAAAAGTAACACTTAAATTTTAAGAGGCATTATTAAAAGTGTTCAACTCCAAATTAATTGTCCTTGTCCTCTGCTGATCTGACATTTGCCACTGCATTAATTCCACTTCCTCCCAAATGTCATGGTTCTGAAATTCGTGATTTTCCTTACAGTTGAATAAAATTCATTATACATACATAGTGTTTTCCTTACCTATCAATTGGCCACTGGATAGTTAAGTTGGCTCCATTTCTTAGGTACTTAAACATTATAGCAATGAACATGGATGGGCAAAGTATCTCTGTGGCAGCAGATGGAGTTTGTGGTGTATGGCTAGGAATGGTCTAGATGGTCTTGTACTTCATCCTGAATGTTTTGAGAAATCCCCCACCCCGACACTGATTTCCATGGAGACTAAGCCAGCTTTACTTCCACCAGCAGTGAATAAAGATGTCTCCTTGCCACATCCTTTGGTTTTTTTGACATTGACCATTCTCACGGGGATGGGAAAGAATCTCAGAGCAGTTTTGTGTTTCCTCTATGGCTAAAGATGTCATTTGAGAATCTGTTTGTAGAAAGTGTCTATCCAGTTCATTAGCTCATTCGTTTCTGTATTTAGATTTACTTTATGTGTCTGAATGTTTGGCCTGCATGTGTGTATGTGCACCTCATGTGTGCCTGGTGACCCATTAGAGTTCAGATCCCCCGGAAGGAGAGTTATGGGCGATTGTGAGCCTCCATGGTTGGAACTAAACCCAGGTCCTCTGCAAGAGCAACAACTCTTAATTCCCGAGTCATTTCTCCAGCTGCTAGCCCATTTTTTGATGTTTAATTTTTGCATAATTATAAGATATTAACCCCTATATGAAGCAGTTAAGGTAACTGTCGTAAAGATTATTTAAAATACTTACTTACACTCTTGAAGCAAACATATCAGGAAGGCTTAGTAAAGAGAGGAGACAAAAGACACATGGAAATTTTAAAATACAAATCTGCAATGACTGAACTAGTAAACAAAACACCCACCCCCCAGGGTTGGGCTCAATCAGCAGAATGAAGAACCAGGAAAGAGTTAGTGAATTTAATAATGCTGGGGGAAGGGGCACTCTTGTGATTGGCATGTTGAAAGGAAAAGAGAAAGTCAGTACTGAGGAAGTTCTAGAAAATAATAGTAACTTAGAAATAACAAGTATTGTAAGTGACAGAATCACATAAATAATTCAAGGATAAAACTGCAGAATAAAGCACCAGGCAGACAATAATCATATTTCTAAAGACTAGAGAAAATATTAAAAGCAGGAAAAAACAATGTAACATATTACTTATAAAGAAAAACAAATGAAAATATAACAGATTCCTTTGAAGAAGTCTGGAGAATTAGAGGAAGCAGGTAATAATGATCAAAAGTGAAAAAAATACATAAACCTAGCATCCTGATGCTTATAAAATAGTCATTAAAAAAAACAGTCTGAAAGAAGCCAGGCACTCAAGAAGATGAGCTAGAAGGACCACAATATCACACACACACACACACACACACACACACACACACACACACACACACACACCGAGAGAGAGAGAGAGAGAGAGAGAGAGAGAGAGAGAGAGGTTATATAACTTCACAACAAAATCCTATCTTAAAGTACATAATTTTTTAAACATGTAGACATCATTGTTCAACAAAAGAAATGTAAGAGAATTGGTGATCCACACCCCAAAAATTGGCTTTGAACTGAAGGTCTATTTCCCCAGAGTCCATATGGCCCCAATTTAAGTGAGGTCCTGAGAGCCAAGGTTCTTGAGCTGTGCTGGCTTGTGGCCCAGCAGCCCTCTACCATTACACACAGTCAATATTACATTATTCTTTGGAAGAAAGCAATGAGCTCTAGTAATGTGAAGACTTTTCAAAGACATTGTCCTACACCCATTATTAACACTAATAATGTTGATACCTTTGATTTATTGGGCACCTAATATATAGCAGACATCTTGTAAATAAATAATCATTAATCCTTAAAACAAGCCCTGCAAGACAGCTATTACCACACCTGTCCGTGTCCATGCCAGAGGGTGAGATTATCTCTGGATGGCCTCAGCCACTCAGAGAATTGTATTGCTAGATCTTAAAACAAAGCAAAACAAAACCAGTTTCCCAATGTTCTATTAAGAGGGGATCACAGGAGAAATTCCAGATTCAAGAGGAAACAATTGGTAACAGGAATTAGAATGCCCAGATGAGGCATTTGTGCTAGATGGGTTTTTTTTGTCAACCTGCTACAGGCCACGGTCCATTGGGAAGAGGGAACTTTAATTGAGAATAGGCTTCCATCAAATTGGCGTATAGGAAAGACTGTGCTATGATTTCTTGATTGATGAGCAATGTGGGAGGGACCAGCACACTGGGGGCCGTACCACACCAGGGCAAGTGGCCAGTTAAGGGCATTCCTCCATGCCCTCTGTTTCAGTTCCTACCTCCAGATTCCTGCTTTGGGTTTCCTCGGTGCTCCGTAACCCCAAAGATATAAGACAAATAAATCCTTCCCTCCCCTTTTGATCATGGTCTTTATCAAAGCATTGGAAAATTAACTAAGACAGCATTCTAGGAAGCCCAAACTATTTAGTATGTGTGGCTAAGAGAGTAGACTGAATCATTGAAGATGGGACAGGAGAGAAATCCCTCTCCCTATCATAAGTTAGGAGAGGAAGGGTCAAACTACCAAGAAATTAATGTACAAGACGATTGTAATATGCTGATCGAGTAGAACCCATTCGTGCCTCAGAACTTGTGGGATGAGAGGGAATCAAACACTTTTGTATGCAAAAGATATGAAGCGAAGGATCAAGTTTTACAGGAAGATTTGAATGCAGTGGCTTTGTTTCTCTTCCCTTTGGGGAACATTCTTCAAACATTTGCACGACAGAAACATTCCTGACTTGACTTATAAATACCCAGACTCTTTCACTATGGCAGCCTTGCCTTGTAGGGTGGGATGATGTCACACCTCTCTCACTTTTTCTGCTAAAGCAATAGACTTTGACAAAATCTCCTAACTCCTCCCAGTCAGCCCCCTACCCCACCTCCTGCTAAATACAGTACCTAGAGTCACCGACGTCTAAAATCATTCTCAAGTATAACACCTTATGACTTCACTAAAAGTACCTTAGACACAAACCAATATGGACACATATTTGAAGACCATGAGGAGTAATTTGTGAATTATAACAGGATCTAACTGTTTTTATAAATATTAATACAATTTCAAAATGACCACCTTCATAGGTTTTTTTCCTAGTTCTTTAGCAACGTTTAGTTTCCTCAACTGCACAGAACACGCAACAATATCGCCGTTTTCTCACAGGAAACGTATTTTTCTATTTCTGTTTCCATACGAAGTCCTCTTCCCACGGCAGCTAAGATGGCTAAGAGATGCTTCAGATGACGTTGCATGAGAACTATGACAGAGATGTCGCGAGATCAGCACACACCAGCTTAGAATACAGCATGAACGACAACCACAGGGCAGAGAGCTGTGGGACACATTTGTGGAGAACAATGACTGAGCAGCCGGCCCAGCTGAGGACGTCTGAGGAGCTGGGGGGACATTGTCTTTTCAAGCTACATGACTTCCTTTACGTGAAGTCAAAAAATAGTGATAGTAACACTATCTTCCCAAGCAGTGGTCTTGGGATCTAAAAGGTCCAATGTGCACAACGAAATGAGAGCACACAGCAGTGGGAACATGGAAGGGTGTGACCCCACCCTCTGAATATTGGCTACCATAGCAACGAAACAGTGGTTGCATTCAACAATGTATCTATTTTGGCAAAACGCTACGGTTCCTTAATTTAAGAGATCCTGAAGTTTGTCTCCTAGAATGCTGGATGCTTTATTAAATGACAGCGGTGAAAACCCAAACATCTTTCATTGCAAATTACCTAACCAGAAGCTTGGCTAAGCAAAATTAAGCAGACTTTCTTCTTGCTGAACTTCAAAGGGCTTTCAATATGCTAATGACCAATCCTCCGCAGGCCCAACATCACTCTGTGATTTCCAAACTCATTCAGCCATAGAACCAGTCTCCAGAGGGCATCACGTGACAGTAATGTCTAGCAAGTGTCGTTTGGGAGGCACGGAGCTAATAATCTGTTTTCTTCTGCTTAATTTGCTGAATGAAGCAGAATCCGTCCAGTTTGTACCCCAGAGCTGCAATTCCAGACACGAAGAACAGAGGCAGGAGAGTAAACATTGAATCCCGCTGGATAATTCCTTTCCTTACAACATTAAATTAATAGGGCTCTGGGCAGCAGGTATATTAGAAGAGACATCTTTGGATCTCCAGGCTTTTAAATAAGGCTAGGTGAGTGAACGACATTCTGTCTAATTAAATTCACTCACACACATCACCACATCAGTGTTTTCCCATATTTCAGACACCAGTGGGGTTTTATTTATTTATTTATTTATTTATTTATTTATTTATTTATTTTTGGCTTTCTTTTCCTCTCTGTTTTGAAGTATAAGGTTCTAAACTTGTTGGTAAATAATTAAGAATTTTAATGAAAAGACAGGATAGGAAAGTAAATAAGAACTTAGCCTTCGAGCCAGATTTCCTGAGTGGAATCCACATCCAGTCTTTAAAACTGCGACCTCAGGAAAAGTCAACTCACTTTCCTGGGTTTCAATATCTTCAGGATAAAGTAAAACAGGATAAGAATTCTCACTGTAAAACTTTAGTAATTGAGTAAGTCAACAAACTCTTGCTGGTGCCCTTTATCTGAAAATCAGGAATCAAGTTGAAGTGGGCATTTTCACTCCCCAATTTTTCTGCCCAGTCTGAGTGGTTTGATTTGATGGTGAAAGCCCAGCCCACACTGAGTGCTGGCCATTGTTATTAATCTAGTTCATATGACATAATCCTTCTCCAATTTGTATTTGACACAGACTTTTGCTACTGTGACTCAGTTTGGAAAGAAGGCTTCACATTTTACTTATGTATTTAGTTGTTTTTTAACAAGATTCTTTTTGAGACATGTGGCCCAGGCTGGCCTGAAATTCACTGTGCAGCAGGGAAGAATGAGCCTCCCACTGGGGTTACCGGCAGGCAACATCACACACAGCATCTGTAGTTCTGGAGTAGAGCCCAGGGTTTCTGTCATGCTCGTCATATACTGCACTCACTAAGTTTCATCCCCAGAGGAACTTATTGTAGGAAAGAGAATAGGAAACTCTGGGTGTGTTGGCCTTGTTTCTGGGCCAGCTCTGCAGAATCCTCACTGCAGTGTTTCAGGCAAGGGAGTAACTTCTGAGCTTCCAATTCACCCTTCAGAAAAGAAAGAAACACCTACCCTTCATGCTGCTGGGATTGGCAGAGAATAAATGAATCTAAAACTGCTCTGGGAATGGCAGTTTGTGGCGCTTAGAAAAGATAATGTCACTCCATTCGAGTCATTTTTTATTTTATATGTGGGTTATAAGAACAAAATCTCAACCCAGATTTCTAAACCTCCTATGACGCCAGAGTCATCTTTGGATGCAGAGGATACCAGAGAGTTTCACACTAGTTTGTAGACCAGTGATTGCACAGTAGGGCCTATTAGAAACAATAGCGAATATTTACTGAAGGAACCAACATGGAAGGAACACCTTCTAGACCCAGGCGCTTTGATCTAGCCAGTCTGGCAGAATCATGGGTCATAAGACTCACGACCTACAGAACTGGATATTTATCGATGGGCATTTCTCCTCCTGCCTACCTTGTTGCTGATCCTTATTAAGTCACGTACAGTCTGCTCAATTGTCCTTTGTTTGTAAAAATGGCCCTCCACTTCAGGAGAATATGAGTTTGCATTTCCTCACAAGGAAAGCTTCACTGAAACCCAGCCTACTGCGTTGATAATGTATCAGGGGCTGATTTCCAGTGGCAATGCCTGCTTTGTTAGCCGTTCACTTTCCTCTCTCGGAAATTTAATAAACGTTATCTGAAAGGTTATGGGCCCTTCCTGTATAGCAGCACTAAAGGTATTTGTGGAGCCTTTAATATTTAGCCAACCCTTTACAATCTCACTGTTTATTTTCCCCTTAGCAACCTGATGTGCTTTGTTGCCATCACGTTCCTAAGGAATGAAGAAGCTGAGGTTCCAGCCTACACGCCATTTGTCGAGGGCTACCAACAATCTGTCCTTAGAGTTCTGGTCAAACGACAAGTCAGCCATTAAGAAGAACATTTTAACATTGACACAGAATTATCCTCTAAATATAACTGACATTGCGAAAGCTTTAAAAACAATAGCTCCAAATCTACCACCAGGACACAATGCAAAACTGTATTCATACTAAGGACTTTCCTTTTTCTATCTTCAATATCCTTTCCCTCTTAGTCCTACTAAATTCTCATTGTTTGCAAATTTATGCAAATAATATTTTGTCATCTTAACTCATACTAATATGGAATCACAAAATTAGGAAATACCCCAGTTTATTAAAAATCTTACATTTTAAAACAATGGAAGAAGTCAGTCAATAAAGATCATACTGTCTATTGTATGACTTCTCTGGTTCAAGAGCAATTTGGTTTTCTGAAAAAGGGTCATAAGTCCTGGATGACCTCTTACCTACCAGGGAGCTAGCTGGGCAGTGGTTTGCTCATTTCTACTGAGTCCATTCCCATCATGACTACCATTTTGAGTCTTCTCCTGCCAATACCCAATCTCTCCTTAGGATAAAATCACCTCCCTATTGCAAAAGAGATTAAAGCCCACCTCACTGATGTGATCGTCTTCCTTCTCCCTCCTCCAAGTTTCTTCCTGAAGGAGAGCTAGTCTACCTCCTCGTCAAGGAAGACCCTTCCAGCACATTCTTCTCCTGAATTACTACTGTCCCTGTCTCTTCCATTCCTGCCACCTTTCCAACTTGAAGATTTATGATTGGATGAGTCTGGATATTGGTTACAAAAAAGAATTCTGAGGAATACAGTTAGATGGCAGTTATGTCTTATAGGAATTCAAAGTACAGAGATGCCCTCAAGTTAAAGCATGACTAAGTAGTAGAAGCCAGTTACTTCCAGCCCTAAGTTGACGCCACCGAATCTTCCCCTCGAATCTTCCCATGGTTTGCCCCCTTGCTCTTTGTTCCTTTCTTCCCTACACATGCCCATTTTCTCTACAGCTTATCTTTCTCGTGAGTAAAGGAGGGGTGGAACGAGGGTAAGATACTAAGTGTTAGAAGAACAAGTGAATGCTCATTTACAAGGGTCTAAAAACAGTGCGAGGAACTCAGTAAGATGATGTTATATTTACCCCAGGCAGTGACTTTACTTCCTCCCCTCTCTGGTCTTCTCATTACATGATCTCATTTCACAATTATGACTAGAAAGCAACAATAGAAATCCTTTGCCCACCAAGTCTTTGACTAAATGGAGAGATCCTTTATATCCGGAGGGGCGGGGGGGATGTGCGTCTATGTTCATGTGTATGCATGTGAATGTGCAAGTGTGTGCTTGTGTGTATGTATGAGTGTGTATTGTGCACAGACTCTACTTTCCTAAATCAGAAAACCACATAGAGAAAACATTTGAAAAGATATATCTGTATTCAACATGTGCAGACTTATTTTCTTACCCTTGTTCTCTAAAACCCAGTGTAACAGCTATCTGTATATCCCACATATGGTATTAGATATTCCAGGTTACCTAAAAGGACTTAGAGTCTGAAGAAGGCTGCACACAGGTTATATGTAAAGATTTTTTTCTTTTACTTTTTACATTATTTTTTAATTTTTATTTACTTTTTATTGGATTTTTTAAATTTACATTTCAAATGTTATCCCCTTTCCCAATTTACTGTCCATAAATTGCCTATCCTATCCTCCCTTCCCCTGCTTTCATGAGGGTGCCTCCCACCCACCCACTTCCCCGCCCTGACATTCCCCTATACTAGGGCATTGAGCCTTGGCAGAACCAAGGGCTTCTCCTCCCATTGGTGCCTAACAAGGCCATCCACAAATAAAGATTAAGCCATTCTTTGTAAGAGATATGAGACTGTGGATCTCGGCATTTACATGGGTTCTAAAACCGTCACTGGGTGATAATGATGGGTAATTGTATATTTTCAAATTAAGAATGCCTAAGGTATTTTGCAGAATCTCAGAAGAACCTGTGAAAAAGGAGGTAAGCCAGGTAGCTCAAGTCTCACTCACATAGAACAGTCCCTGTTCTGCATGTTTAACACTGTGGATTTCCTAGTGAAAAGTTTCTTTTGAGCAAATTGTCTTAGAGACAAACATCAGAAAGCTCTGGGTATGGGTTCCATACACTGTCCTTAGGACTTTTCAAATATGTACCTACTTGTTCTTCTAAAACACTTCATGCAATCTCCACTACTTCAACTCTAGCTTACTAATGAGAAAGATGAGCTCCAGAGAAAATAAGCAATTTACCAAAGGTCTTTAGCTAAGAGTCAAGATCAGACCCAAGTGCACAAGCATTTATCACACTGGCCAGCAGGACACCAGGGACACAGCTAATTACGCAACCTGCATTTACCATGGCCTACATCCTTATATTTGAAAACTTACAAGTGAGTGTTTCCTCTAAAAAATGTCTCTTACCCATCATTAACTGTAATGGTAAACATCAATCGTCAGCTTAGTGAGATCTAGATCACTTAAGACAACCCTCTGGGAAGGTCTGTGACAGAGTTTCAGGATTGAATTAATTATGATAGACGACCTTCTCTGCTAATAATAGGAGGTATCATTCCCTAGGCTGAGGTACTATTCACTAGATAGTCTCAGTCTCTCTCTCTCTCTCTCTCTCTCTCTCTCTCTCTCTCTCTCTCTCTCCTATCTACAGTTGTAATGTAACCAACTGCTTCCCACCCCTGATAACCCTGGCTTCTCCACTGTGGTGGACTGACTGTACTTTCAACTGTAAGCCAATGCAAATCTTTCCTCGGGGTGAGTTTGTAGTGTTTTTGTCACAGCCGTAAAAAGAGCAATGGATACAGTAACCACGGATGAAGCTCTTCAGTAAAGTTCTGTGCTTGTTTTGTGCCAATTCTCCCTACCCCTCTCTTAGGTATTAAGTTCCCTGATATCTCAGTCATCTTTATAACTCACTGAGGTACCTAGCACAGTGCCACGCTTAGAGGCAAAAATAATCTTTTTCTGTTTGCAAGGAATCAAACTAATTTTGCATCTTAACAGAAGTATATCTTCAAGTATCTTAAATATGCAAAGTGGATGAGTATCATAAATCAGGGTCAACCATGTCCTGGACAGGCACTAGTTTATTTTATGGTTTAAAGGCATCCAGGATGAACCACAGATGCTGTAGAAATTCTGCTGGGGTACAGGACAGAAGTTGCTTGAGAAGAAAGAGATGGGACAGGCTGAAGAGAAAGGTTTCATAGGCTGTGTTTCTAATCCCCGGAGGTGACACTGGGGACACCTACCTACAGCCACGTTTTACACCAACAATTCCAAGTACTAGTTTGTTCGAACACTATAGCATTTTTGCCCAGGTTCTCAACAGCTTGGAGATTACAATGTGTGTGCTTTGCTAGACAAGGGCATCTGGGCCTCTTCTAGTTCTCTGGTTGTATCTCTATTCTCCCAGCATCCTGCCCATATGGCTTCAATCCAATCAATACCCTGCTCCAGGGCTGTCAATTCCTAGGTACTTCTTCTCCTGCCTGAAAAACGTTGCTTGTTCGGCATGAAGCCTTCCCAAAACATTCAATCTAAAATTATAGACACAGAGATCTGTAGGCAGACATTATGCAGAGAAGACACCAAGAAAACAAGGCCTCTAAATCAACACAAACAAAGCTTATATGAACTCACAGAGATTGGGGTAACATATACACAAGGCATGGGTCTGCACCAGGTCCTCACCATACACATTATGGCTTCCAGCTTTGGGGTTTTATGGTATTCTTGAGTGCACAAATGGGTGGCTCTCTGATTCTTGTGTCTTCTCTTGGCCTTCTCCTTTGGTTGGTTTGTCTGTGCATTCAATGAGATAGGATTTTCTTTTGTTTTGTCTTACCCAACTATATTTCATTTTGTTATACTTTTAAAAAATAAAAAATTATAGATGCCTTCCATCCATGGTCCTTGCCCCCTCACCACTTTACTTTCTGCCATCTTGCTTGCTGTCCCTAATGTACTACATGTCATACAAATTTGTTCCACTGTCTCTCCTTCCCAAGAGATATAATTACCACAAAGCCAAGGATTTACAACTTATTCATTGCCAAATTTCCTGTGGTTAGGGACGTGCCTGGAAACAGCAGGCACATACTAATTATAAAATTCCCCTCACCTTTACTAAATACTCATCATCACGAAATACATACACCCTTGCCATACCTCACATACACATTCATGCATACTCACCGGGTACTATCTGGGACATATTAAAAAACATGGCAGGTTTTAAACATTGAGTTTTCCTAAAGTCAAGATAACACATCCTGGATGATATAATCTAACATCTGTATTAGTGGCCTATTTGTTTTTATGTTTATACCAGTGCAAACATATCCTGAATGTTATCATGTCTCATTCCGAGGAGAAATGCATAACAGCAGGAATATTCTTCACTGATACAGGAAGAATCATGTGCCCTTGCAGTCCACACGCCCTGAGCCAGGCCTCTGCCTTGGCACCCATCTGCCACTCTGAAGGTTTGCCATCACCATCTGACTTGCTCAGGCTCACCCACTAGTTCCCCCTTATCTGCTCTCCACCCTAGTCTTCCTCTCCAGAGTCAACTGGAGCAAAGCCCAGGCAGGGCTGTCCCCACCAAGACTCCAAACAAAGCCACTCCTGTGTTACCATGGAAACAATCACTCTCCAGACAGCACTCTTCCTGACAGCTTTCTGCTTCCTCCTTTGAAGGGAATAAATACTTAGTTAAGGCAATCACATCAAGAGCTGTATTAACACAAATCAATTCAGGCCTGACTATTACAGGAAACTGCTTTTATGCTCTGATCTACTCAGATTGATCTACAGTTCCGGAGACTATTCAAGATGTCAATGGAGGATTCATCAGAATGAAGCACTTGTCTAACAGGAGAGACAGTGAGACAGTGGCCTGAATACAAACCCCAACACAGCGCGCGCGTGCACACGCACACCACGAAAGAGAGAGAGAGAGAGAGAGAGAGAGAGAGAGAGAGAGAGAGAGAGGTGGAAAGGGAAGGAGAGGGAAAGACATTGGCCCGAATAGAAACTGTAACACTGCACACAAACACACACACACACACACACACACACACACACACACACACTCACACACACACACTCACACACAACTTCTCACCCCGTTCAAAGCAAGCTTTTGTTTTTGTGTGATTTTGATGAAAATAAAGGCATAAAAATTAACTTCCTGTCTACTGAAACTATGTATAAGGGGGAAAACCCTAGAAAATATCACCTGGAAACTGAGGAAAATGCCCTTTGTAGAAATCTAGTAAGTGCAATAAGAATATAGTAAGATACACTCTTGTGATAAGACAGTTAAGATTCTCAGTCTGTCCTTTGCACAAGTATAGAAATGATACTTGTGTTCTCTTCTTAATGTGGAACCAGCTAAAGACACTGGCATGTAAAGTGCTCATGGCCAGAGAGACCTGCCTGGGGCTAGCACAAAGGCTCTGCAGACAGCTGTAATGTGGTTCAGTGGAAGAAGTCTTGCTTGCCTCGAGTACATGAGGCACTGGGTTCAATACCACACAAAAATAAAAAATAAACACACACACACACACACACACACACACACACACACACACACACCACACCACACCACACCACACCAAAGGCTCTCTGGAAGTGTGCCTACAACCCAACATACTAGACTCCAACAGAAAAATAATCCTCTAGGGCTCACGAACAGAAGGTATAGGATGCTTCCAGAAATATGTCTCCCACAACAGTGCAATGGGCTTCTTAAGCCCTGCTAATTTATGTTTAAATTTATGAAGGAAATGCTTATCAGGAAAGAAAGACTGTAAGAGATGGTTGTAAAAATAGGCAGGTGGGTTGAAAAAGACTCTAGAAACGAAAACGGAAACCTTAAATCTGTTGAGTAAATGTGTCCAGGTGTTAGGGGAAGAGAAAAAAAAATGGCTCTGAGTCGCTAGGAGGACTCATTTTGCATTTTATGAAAAGGAAAGCTTCCTGGAATGTTCGAAGGACAGCACCTTGCCCCAGTTCTAACAATCTTTAAGGTACAAGAGTTCTCTCCAGAGTTCCAGGGCCAGTGGCATCACAGATGACTAGCCTGGAAGGGTCCTTCCACATTCCTTTGTGACAAGGCACTCTTCCTACTGAATGTACGGGTATCCTCACCAAACACGACTCTGAATAAGGTCTAGCTGAGGTGCTGAGACTGGAAAGACAGCAGCTGTTGGAAGCAGCATCTTACTTCTCTTCCTTTTGCGGTAAGCACTGAGTTCATGCATGATCCTGGAACTACTCACTTGTACTTGGTGTCCGTGTCCCTGCTGCTGAACCACAGTTGGAAATGAATTATATAACTTCTCACACTCCGCCAGCACGTAGAACGTTGGCAAATACTTAACAGACATTGGCCCTGTGGGCACCACTTTCTTAGTGCTGACTTCCTGTTTCTGAACTTAATAAATCTTTGCGGCATCACTGCCTAACCTGAAATGTTCCTCCATGGTGCCTTGCAAAAAGCAAATCAGAGCCTCAGAATGATATGTGCTCCTGGTGAAAGGTGTCATTCTCAAAAACTGTGTCCTTTCCTTGGTCTTTTGTACCCCTGAAACTGACAGAGTTTCCAAGTACCAAGATGTGACAGGATATACTATTGTTCTTATATGACAATGCATTGAGGAGTCTTGTTTAAGTTTACTCTTTCTTGGGTTATGCATTCCTGAGTAAATATTAACTGACTTTAGACATGACTACTGGTTTGTTCTAGCTCAGAACATGTGGTCAGTCAACAAAGGACAGTGGTCTTGCCAAAATGCAGTAGCATATACTATTCAAACGGGTTAGGACAGCTATACAACGTAACTCAAAATACATATTTCACTTTTACGTCCACCAGTAGTTTTTTCGATGAAAATTATCTTTTGAAATTCATACCTTGCTTGAGAAATGTCAGGGACATCATTTACTCTTCTCAACCACTCTCCAGGGTACAGTAATAGCTAATTTTCTCCATGACTTTAATGGGCATGAAGAAACTAATAATAAAACATGGAGAATGCTGGGCAGTGGTGGTGCATGTGTTTAATCCCAGCCCTTGGAAAGCAGAGGCAGCTGGATCTCTGAGTTTGAGGCCAAAGTGGCCTACAGAGCAAGTTCCAGGACAGCCAGAGCTGCAGAGGGAAACCCTGTCTCAAACAAAAAACACAAAAACAAACAAACAAAAATACAGTACTGAAAGACCTTTACCATGAAAGCAAGCTTCAAAAAGAAAATACAAGATATGAATTACCAGTTGTTAAACTATTATTTCTAAAAAATAATCTCCACACGGCTTTGTGTGTACGTAGGTGTATGTGTGTGTGTGTGTGTGTGTGTGTGTATGTGTGTGTGTGTATGTATATATATATCAGGTACACATATAGATATCAGTTGTAAGGCATTTGCCTAGCATGCATGAGGTTCTAGTTTCAGTTTCTAGTACTAGGGAAAAATAGAAGCCCTGTGTTAAAAACTCAGAAATCATAGCGTCAGTTCTCTCATAGTTTGTTGTCTTGTGTTGTGTTGTCTTGTGTTGTGTTGTCTTGTGTTGTGTTGTGTTTTATCTGTTCGTTAGTAAACTGAGTCTTACTGTGTAACCCAAGCTGGCCCAGAAGTCATAACTCTCTTGCTTTACTGTCACAAGTCTGGAAATAGCTACAGATTTTGATAACAATTTGAGACACTATACACTAGTTTTCAGAAATTTTCAGCCACTTTCACAATTTATCTGGGTTTTTTCCTTTCCTTGCTATCTAGAAGTCATTCGACCCAGTTTCTTAAAGAAATCTGAGCTGCAAATGTCACAGGTTGAGGAACTGCCTTTTGAACAGTTTCTCAGGAAATAAAGCAAGTGTGGTACCTAGATACAGTGGAATTCTACACAGCCATAAAGAAAACTGAAATCATGACTTATGGGGAAAGGGGTGCAACTTGAGGTCATTATGTTAAGTGAAATAAAGCAGACTCACTTAAATAAATACTGTATGTTTCCTGTTACAGAAAGAGCCTAAATTTTAAACTGTATGTAAATGCATATAATGCATGCACACATATGTGTGCACAGGTGTGTGTTCTTACGTATGTATGTTTGCTGGTCATGAAATTAGGAGAGCATGAGAGGCCAGATAAGATCTTAAAGAAAGAAAGAAATAGAAAAAGTATTGAAATTGTGTAATAAGGAAGGAGAAAAAAATCTATATATTTGGTTGGGATTTTAAAATAAAATTTCCTACCTATAGTTTGCTGATTTAAAAAATGACAAAAAAAAAGTTAGTGCTCATTCATGTATTTTTTTAAAGAGTTCAGTGGACTCATGTGGAAAGATTTATAGAATAACTACACTTTATGCCATGAAAGTAATCAATCATATTGGCAGCCTTTAAAAAAAAATCTAAAGGGTTGGGGATTTAGCTCAGTGGTAGAGCACTTGCCTAGCAAGCTCAAGGCCCTGGGTTCGGTTTTCAGCTCAAAAAAAAAAAAATCTAAGAAATTCATCCAACTTCTTAGTATTTACTCTAATTGGTTAGAATTACTTGCCTTTCATGTGGCAACCATGGAAAACGGGCTGAACTATAATGACAACCCACTTTTAAAATTACATCCTAAACATGCCCTGATCAAGATTCATTTTTCCCCGTCATGCCTAACCTAGAGGACAAGGCTAACAAACAAATGGGACCTGTTCCTCTACAGTGGACAGAAGGAAGCTTAGTCTTAAAATGATGACGAGGTCTTAAGGAAAGTAAATGTGACAAGTTCTGTTTGCTTTCTGGGATGGCCAGCTGCACTGCCTGTGAGAGGAAGGACTACTACAGAATGACTCATGGGAAGCACGGGCAAACAGTGGCATGCTGGGATACGTGTTAGGCTCTCATTGGTACTGAACATCAGGGATAAAATACAAAACCTGGACAATTCAACAGTTCTGAAAAGATCAATTTGTTGGGGGGGGAAATATATTTCTTTTTAAACAATGTAACTGATACACAAAATTCACATATGTAGGTGGCGCTTACCGTGTGAGGTTTTGATGTATGCATACACCATCCCGTCAAGTTGAATATCTGTTTTGAGTGTTTATTGCCTCTGACAGCAGCATTCATGAGTGCGCACACACACACACACACACACACACACACACACACACACACACACACGGTAAAACAATGGTTTTTCTTTTTTAAAAAAAGCAGCCAATGCCTACTATTCACAGGTCAATCTTGTAATTTGTTGTTATCGTTATCAATTTAATCTGAAAGTCATCCCAGCTCAAATTTTAAAAGCTGACACTTGCAGAGTCAATTAAGTTAAAAGATAAATATAAAAACACTATATGGAGGCATATTTAGAATCATGGCTTGCTAAAATGTTAGTTTGATCTTCCTTTCACATCCACAAAATGATCTAGGAAGATATGTATAACTGATAGACAACAAAAAATACCTTCATGTGTGGCATGGTCACTCACACCTGTAACAACTTGGGAAGAAAAAAACACGAGATTAAATAACTCAAATTTATCCTCTGGCTACATTGTAAGTTTGAAACCAGCACGGGCTATATAAGACCCTGTCCCAGAAAAAAGAAAAAAATCTCCAAGCTACATAGCATGTTATATCGTGTTATAATTACCCAGGTAGCATTGATGTATGATACGCCTGTTATTTCCATACTGTATTGGTGTTTATTTACTACCATCTGATAAAACTGGGCAGTTTACTATACAGAAGCTAGATCATAATACAGAAAACTTCAGTCATGACCAGAAAATAATCAGGTGACACTGGATAGAAAAATTATAACAATTTTTAATGGAACAGGGTGAATAGATGGGTAGCTGATAGATAGATAGATAGATAGATAGATAGATAGATAGATAGATAGATAGAAGATGGATGGATGAATGGATAGATGCATAGATGGATGGATAGATAGGTAGATAGATAGATAGATAGGTAGATAGATAGATAGATAGATAGATAGATAGATAGATAGATAGATAGAAGATGGATGGATGAATGGATAGATGCATAGATGGATGGATGGATGGATAGATAGATAGATAGATAGATAGATAGATAGATAGATAGATAGGAACCTCGTAAGACTAAAGTCAAAGCAAAGCTACATCACAGTCAGTACTGGCCTTTTCAAAGTAACTGCCAGGCATAAAGAAAGTCACAGCTCCTGCAGCAACTCTGCTTGTTCAGTGCCCCACCCTAAGGAGTGTATTTGTCTACTAACAATGTTAACTCCAGGGTCAGACTCCAACTGCTAAGGACACGTAACCTTAATATGTATGATGGTGCCTTTCACATACAGCCAAGGTCGTTAATAAACCCAGATTTTAAACAGACAAGCAGCACAACACTCTGATGGGGATGGCAAGCATTTGCTGCCATGGTTCCAAGTTCTAAAAGATGCTACTTGCCTCTTTTGTAAACACTCATCTTCAAAAGATTCAAGTTCACAGGAAAATTATGTAATGAGCCTGGGAACTCACATTTTAAATTACTTTTAATTCTGTTTTCCTTTCAAAGGGAGTCTCCATCATGATTAAAAAGATGCAAGGCAGTCATCTATGTTCAGGGAAAACAGAGACTTGGAAAGCCATGAGAATAGGCTTCCTTCCAGCTTAGGGTAATGTATAGAGGTTCTGGAAAGCTAAGAAAAAATATTAGGTCATGCTATGAAGCAAGAGAGAGCTGAGTGTCAAACTCAGCAGTTGAGGTATCCTTGAGAATTTTAACAAGAGTGGCTAACCTAGAAACCAGGATTCAGCAGAGATCCTGGACTTGATTTAGTACAAAAGCAAACCCAGTGAGATGTTAAACCATCTTTCTACAAAAAGAGAGGCAGTTCTAGTAAGTCCACAAAATTCACACTTGCAAGGTGGACTCAGAGGGTAAAAGTGCTTGCCGCCAAGTCTAAAAACCTGAGTTGGATCCCTGGAACCCACATAGTGGAAAGAGAACTGACTCTTAGAAGTTGTCTTCTAACATGCACATCCATACCATGGTACATGCTTCTACACACACATACACACACACACACACACACACACACACACACACACACACACACACTGCAAAATGAGTTTTAGTTTATATCTTTGAGAATGAAAGGAAACATTCTTAGCGATTACAGCCAACAGCAGGCTTGACCTCAGGCCATTCTGCATTATCCAGGGAGCATCTTACCTTCTTCTTGACACCACCCCCCAGTAATACACTACTACACATGACTTTGTCTTCCATTATTTCAACCCACATTGCATACATAGTTTTGGACTTAAGGTAAGTGTCTGGCTTTAACCCCTGCAACCCACTGGTCACTGCTTTGTGAATCTCAGGTCCACTGAAGTTTGGACCTGGAGTCATAGCACATTCTGTAGTCTTCCTATCTCATCTACATTTGTGCTCTGCAAATACCTCTTTTTCTCTCCCTCTCATAAGAAAGGTTATTGCCACAGTTTGATGCTGGCTTTTCTGTTCCAAATTCTGCCATAAGAAACACATCTAGTGGTGTTACATTAACTATTACTTGTCGATGACTAGCTTTTAGCCACTGACTGTCGCTATGCTACTGTGTATATAGCAGTATATTACTGGAGGTCAAGAAGAAGGTAGTCTCCAAATCAAGAAACCTTGATTCACCACAGGAGTAATTCTGTTCCTTCTCTCGGTTGCCACAAAGGTTGGCAAAGGGATGATGATATCACATCGATAAATGAGGATGCCCTATTAAGCTTTGAAAACATTGCAATAACTTTGTGTCTATAAAGTGAAGAGCGGCTTGATGGCCTGGAAGAAATATTGATTTATCATCAGCAATTACAGGGAACGATGGGTCCTCTCTCTACTCGTTAACTCTGTCTTTGGCCTACTCGTGACTAGCTATCTGATCAATTTTTCTTAAAAGAAAATTATAAAATCTAGTAAGGTTGTTACTGTAGCAAATTGATTATGTGTTGAACATTTAAGAGTTGAGGTAGGCTTTAATCAAAAAGTAATGAAGGATTTTGAAAGACAGCTCTTGGATTAAGAACCCTTCCTCTTCCAGATGACATGAGTTTAGTTCCCAGAATTCACTCAGATAGCTCATTTCTAGCTGTATCTCCAGGGGATCCTAGTCTCTGTGCTCATCCACACATACATACACAAACAAACCACACAATAATAATAATAATAATAATTATTATTATTATTATTATTATTGTAGCAATCATTTTAAGAATAATTAAGATTCTAATGTCCTGGAACTGGCAGTCTGAGACCATAACACATGGAACCAAGTTATATATTATTTATTCATAATTAATATATTGATATTTACTATGTGCTGATGACTTTGTATTTTTATAAATAAATGTCTTTATTTTATCTTATGTGTATTAGCGTTTTTCTTGTGTGTGTGCCTGTGTCCCACATGTGTATCTGGCACCCATGAAGGTAAGAAGAGGAAGGCATTGGATCTCCTGGAACTGGAATTACAAGTGGTTGTGAGCCACGATGTGCAGCAAATGCTGTTAATGTCTGAGCCATGTGTCTAGCCCTGACTTTACTTCTTTACAACCTTTTATGTATCCTATAAAATGCATATTGCTAGCCCACATCACAAACCGTAAGGCCAAAGCCCAGAGATTTAGTTATGACCTTGGTTAATAAGGTGTGCAATGCCATACAACTAGGTTTGAACTCAAGTCAGTCTGAACTGTAACTTTCCTTTTAACCACCGCATACTTCCTATTGAAGGGAAAGTCTAAACACTAGGACAATACAAACAAATGTTAGTATTATTACACATTAATAATATAGCAAGAGGTCTCACTTGGATAGTGAGACATCTTTCCAACCTATTATGTCTGAGCTACTCAGACTCTCTCCAGCCAGACTCAGCCAATAAATACCCCATGAGAACATTATGCAAATTCTTCATCACTTTTTCAAAAGCATCTTGACTTTTAGCATTAATTTGAGCACTAATTTGCACCAGTGGACAGTTTTCCCTCCTCTAAAAAATAATTCCCGAAGTCTGTACCACTTTCTTGTCTTTTCTTGCATGCTAGTTTCATATGGATGGTTAATTTTTAGTCTTAATATTCTATTTCTTCGATCAGACTAATAGAAACTTAAAGCAGGGGCAACATTTTAAACTTCTGTTTGCTCTCCCCAGGACATGTTGGATCACCCTGAATTTCAGTTATCTATGCTGCTCCTGTTTAACTCGATAGTGTACCATAATGCCTCCACCTTTGTATTTTAATGCATGGCATAGTATTTGCTGCATGGCCTTGTTGACTATTTGATGAAGGGCGGAAATAGGCTGAGGTTATGGGTCTGTGGATCGAGCACTTGTCACATAAATGTAGCAACCTGAGTCTTGATCTGTACAGCCTACATTAAAGCTGGATGTTGTTCCACGGGTGTCTATAGTCCCAGGAGGGAGGTAGAGACAGGCTTGTCTTATTCATCAGTGAAGAAGACAGACCCTATCTCAGCTAAAGTAGAAGGACTAGCAGCCATGGTTATCCTATGATCTCTCCACAGGCCTTGATGCATACATACAATAAATAATAAATAAATAATAAATAAAAACATCCTAGACTTTCAATAAACTAGTTATTATAGGAAATAAACTACTTAGAAATATGGTTGTTCAGTAGTCTTTAAACCGTCAATGCAGACATTTCTAACATAAGCATCCTCATTACGATAACTCTAAGGATCACTGGTACCACGCTTGGTTCTGTTGATCCAATAGTTGTTTGGAATTATCAAGTCCTACCCATAGAAACTCCCATTCAGATATTATCAAAACCATATACCTAGAATAGCATACCTTTACCTTTGGAAGAGAGCAAGTTTCCTCCAATGAGAGTTTAAAGATACACAAGAGATATTTTATTTCGTGTAAACTTTCCTTTTTAGGCAAACAGAAAACCACTTACCTCATTTTTTATACAAATGTCTAGAATCCCCACATATACCCAATTGTCTAATTACTAAATATTTTAAAATTGGAACTCAAGTTTTCTCTTCAAAAGAATTCAGTCTGTAGTTTGCTCACAAAGCCATATGCACAAAGTCTGGTCCAAGGAGTCGTCAATGGGAAGGAGCCAGTGGCATGAAGGGTCCAGAAAGAAACTTTTTAAATGAATTAACTTTATCATACCTAAAAATATTTTAAGTGTATTTCATTAAGCCTTTCATCAGAGGCTTGGATTCTGTGGGCTAGTGACGCTTGAAATGATTCCATTTGCTTAAGATTCTAAAATGTCTATGGAGAGCATTTTTTATAGATGTTTGACCAAGTACAATGATTTGAGCTAAAGCCTTAACTAGAATTGCTCTCACATTGGCTGCTACTGTTTAGCCCTTAGTTCTATTCAAACCATTATTTTACAGATTGAAGACACCAAACAACAAACAAACAATACAACAACCAATGGCTTTCTAAAGGCCCTACAATTAGTTGAGGGCAGAGCAAGGAGCAAAGCCAGAGCTCTTCTACTCCATTATCTTGGACACTGGAAAATGTGTGGGATCAAGGGTCAAGATTTCAGTCAGCAGCATCTTGTGTCTACTCACTGGATGATGACATCAGAGATGTCACTGAACACCCTGAAATGTTAGTTTCCATACCTATAATGGGGTCATATGCAACGGTTCTGAGCGACATACTGGTTAGCATAGAGTGAACTAAGGAAGGGGAAGAACATAGGTATGAACATAGGTATGGTCCTTGGTATGAACATAGGATTCCTGCCTCCACAGGAACAGTACAGCCCGGCAGGCTAAAGCATCAAAGATTTACCTTCTCTCAATTCCGGAGGCTCCATCCAGAGCATCCATGTGTCAGCAGGGTTAGGTTCTTCTGCCCTTGGCATGTAGAAGACGTCATCATGTGCCTGTACCTGACCTCCCCTCTGTACCCGTCTCTGACCTAATTTTCTTTCCAATGAGAATAGCAGCCATATTAGATTAGAACCCAGCCTAATGACCTATTTCACTTACTCTCAATTACTTAGTCACTTACTTCAATTACTTTCACTTTATTTACTTACTGTGGTGCTTAGGATCAAATTCAGAGCCTTGCACGTACTTAGCAAAATGTCCCACCTGAAGAATTGCACCGTCAGACCTAAGCTTAAGACCCTCTCTCTGTATACAGTCATCCTCTAAGGTCCTGGGGAATCACAACACGTGGATTCTTTTGAGGAACATCTCAACCATATCTCTTGATAATTAAAAACATCTCTGATTTGCTATAACTCATTACAATGATATAACAACTATCTCGGAGTATTCTTGTGTCTAATCTCATGTTGGTAAGGATCTGGTTATGGTACTGCAAGGAGGAAGTAATTATTACAACGTCCTGCACACGCTGGGGTAACCTTGGCATCCTTGGTGCATGAGTCCTGAAGTGAAGCAAATGTCTACAGTGTCTTAGAGATGGGTGGGTGAGGGTAGTTCTTCAATGCTGCTAAGGTGGTGTGTTCTATGCTGTGTGGTTCATGCTGTGTGGTGTGTTTTATGCTGTGCAGTGGTTCTTTGTGATCTCCTGATGTTGTGATGCACACACATGTGCACGCGCACGCACACACACACACACACACACACACACACACACACTTACACACACTTGTACATCAGGGCAATTCTTAGCTCACAACATTAGCCTATTCTTCCTTTCTTCAATAACCTCCCCAAGTTTGAAGAGTCCATGGGTGATGATTTGTGGGTTTTATACCTGTAATTAGAGCACCTTTTAAAAGGAAGAAGAAGGATAATGTGGAAAATAGCATGTGTGGTGATCAAGCCTGGCCAGCTGCATTACTGTAAGAAGGGTTGGAATGATGAATCATCTTTTATTCTAAAAGCTAAATAAATGCAATCTGCCCAAGAGGGAGGAAATTAATATCTATAAACCACAACTTCCATCCAATCACATACAGACAAATCAGCCTTCAGACCAATCAAATGTCTTCATTTAAAGCTTACCTGGATTTGGCACACTGCCCAGCTTTTCCAAAACTACTCACAATAATACCTTCGAAAACAGTGAAAATGCTGGTACTCAAATAAAACCAACAGCCTTCTCAATGACTTTTATTTTTAAGAAAAAAAAAAAGAAAAGAAAACAAGGAACTTTTTAACGGAGAAAAGACAATTGCTTGGGAGAAGGGAAGTTTGCTTCTGAGTTAGCTGCCTGTGGAAACAGGATTAGTGGGTGGGATTGGGGTGTGCTCTGCCCATAAATACAGGCTCAGAGCTGTGCTGGCACACTCTGAAGCTTGGACGGCAACCCTTGCGGCTCACACAAAGCAGGAGGGAGGGGAGCTCAGGTAAGGCAATTGACAATTATTGCGCTGCTAGAGTAGGTTTTGATTGCTGTGCACAGTTAACAGGTAGTCAACCCGCAAGATGAAAGCAAGGTTCCCAGGGCAGGAAGCAGGATCTGGAAAGAGTAACACCCAATCTAGTGTCAGCTTGCAGGGTCCTTTCTTTGGCTAAAAGTAGTGGAGAATCACATTCCTGACTAGGTTCAGTGTGACACTCTCTCGCTCAGTAAACTGGAGGCTTGTGAATGGGAGGGTGAAATCAAGAGTTTTCAAACCTGTGTTAGCGTCCAGAGAATCCTGTGTCAGTCACTGCTACTCTCCTAACGCAAAGGTACACAGGCTCCTCCACTGTAAGAACTCGGCTCGGACAGCCCCCTGGAAATGCATTATTGCCAACCAGAGAACAGTATTCTGCAGGCTTCTACAGTTTTTAAGACTGTCAGAAGTGAGAGCTGGGTACTTTCTGAAGCAAGAGCAACAGAGTCATAGACAGTGCCAGTGTGGGCATTCATGTTTCAAGTCAAGAGAGGGACAGAGCAACAATAAAATGCACCAGCTTCAGGGGGTCAATGGCCCAGGGATAGGGAGGGTCTGCAAATTATCAACACCCACCCCATGATGTCTTCAAACATTGGGGCTTTGTATTTCAAGAGGTTTATGAAGGATGTTTGTAGATTAGACTGTGTGCAGAATAGAATGTATTCATCATGCATAGGCGGTAGAGTGAATTTCAGAAAGCCATGATCTCAGAGCGAGATGTTTGCACAGCAGTGTTATGTTAACCTTCCTTGATGCATCCTGTCATAAAATGCATGGGACACATCAATAGTTCCAGCCTGTAATCTGAAGAGCGATCGCAAGGAGGCCCTAAGAGCCACATATACAGCAGCAAATGGCAACGGACTCAATACAGCACGCTGCCACCAACTTACTTTTCTATTTTCAATGTATGTAAGTGCTGCGGTAAACAATATGTAGTCAAATACTTGTTAATAAAGCCAAGGAAGTTAGTCTGTACTTCTGAACCAGCTCGTATTTCAGAAATACTATAATTCTCACATGAAGTACTTCATCCAGCTTTAAATATTAAACAGAACTCATAACACTAAGAAGGTTGCTAGGTATTCCTAGATTACAATATACTTGAGTTGTTATTATAAAATTTTAGGCAATAGAAATCATTAGCACTCCTGCACCGTTATGAATGTAGAAAAATATGACATTACATCACTGCTTTGCCTTCTATCTTTTCTTTGCCACTGTGTGTCTATATTCTAAGCCTTGGATAGCAACTAGCCAGTTTGATATAAGGCATCACATGGGACTGGTAACTAAGTAACATCTTGTTAATCATTAGTCTAGCAAAGGTTCCCATTCAAGCTCACACTTTATGGGAGTCCTCCTTCTTCCAAGCACTAAGCCAAGACGATCTATCCTGCTTCTTTTCTAGAGTCTATATGACTTCATTCAAGACCTAAACCAAAACTAGAGATGGGCATTGTGAGGCTACATTGCTTTCATGGCAACTTTAGTGTTTGGCTTTACCAGATTCTAAGTCCACAGCGGCCTGTGGTATGGCCCACAGGTGCCTTTAGTGACACGAAACACAGCTTACGTGGCCTTCCTTCCCCCACTCCCGCAATGTACCTTGTCATTTACAGCTCTATTCGTGAGCTTTTCTTAGTAATCAACTTTCAAATAACAGGAGGGGGAGAAAGTGGATTTAATAAAGAGACACCCTGGGTTTTATTCTTATTCTCTGGATCATGTATATCACAGAATACATCCATGCACTGGAGTAGATGCCCTCCCCTGCCTATACAGGCCCAGACAAAGGTCAAAAAAAAAATGTTCATTAGTTCAGAGGTAATAGCATCTGAGAAGAATCTCCACTAGTTAGAGGGAATGAGTCTCCAATGACGTGGAAAAGCAAGCATACTCTAAATGATGACACAAGTGTGCGGCCATGTTAGTCATATTCATTCTTCAGTGGCAATGTGCCCATTTCAGTGTATGTTTAGGGTAACTGTTTCAGGAAGGTGGGAGTGAGCACTGTAAAATGGCAGGATTTGGTAGTCTCAGCTCTGAGCCTATTCCCAAAGCCTTTCTCTCTTTGAACTTTAGGGTCTTCATCTACATAGCAAGACACTGAAGAAGGGAATAAAAGATACCCCCAAATTACTGTCCAATACTATGTTCTTTTACCATAACTTTTAAATGTGCATTTCCTTAACAGAAACATATATGCATTTAATGAGTTAAGTGTTATCTTAAAATGCACTTACCTATTCTGTTGCAAGATAAGATAGAACAAATATTATATATCCACTGATAGATGTAGACAATGGTGACATAGACCATGGATGGAGAGATACCCATAATAAATATTCCCAGGAAACTGCTGAGTCCTGGAGAAGGTGACTTTCCACTCCCGCCTGGTGTCTGATCTCAACGCCACCTGCTTTCCACCACTGCAATGCACTCTGTAATTCTCATTCTCTTCTGTTTATTTCCTGGGTAGATTTGCCATGGAGAAATTTTCAGTCTCGGCAATCCTGCTTCTTGTGGCCATCTCTGGTACTCTGGCCAAAGACACCACAGTCAAATCTGGATCCAAAAAGGACCCAAAGGACTCTCGACCCAAACTACCCCAGACCCTGTCCAGAGGTAAAAGTCGACCTTTTGTTGGTCTCAATTGTAACTTAATTCATAAAGACTCCCTGACTCTCCGTGTCAAGTGTGTACGATGAAGATATTTGGGGATTTCCCCCCTTAGACTTAGCAGTTTATGATCAGTTTCTCTCCTATTGTTCTAGGTTGGGGAGATCAGCTCATCTGGACTCAGACTTACGAAGAAGCCTTATACAAATCCAAGACAAGGTAAGCTATGTGGAGCTCCCTCGAGTCTCTCGTGTGCGCCATCTAGTGGTGATGATCAGATGTTCATGGCATCCTATTAAGTCCCATGTCCTTGTCTCTCTCATAGCAACAGACCCTTGATGGTCATTCATCACTTGGACGAATGCCCACACAGTCAAGGTAATTTGTCCGTCTACATTCCTTTTATAGGCTTTTAATGTCAGGACAAGGTTTGGTTCACTCAACTTTACATTCCTAGGACCTAGCACTGTTGAACAAGAAAGAATATTTTAAAACATTTTAAAAAAAGAAATTTGAATATTTCCATGTTTTGAATTGACTAAATTAACATATCTTGAATAAGAAATTCTGGGGTTCGTGTTCAACCTCTTTCATCTTTTTCAATCCAATACATCATTAAATTTACTATTATCGTATAGCTTCCAGCCAGCTCTGGGTTCACGAACACACCACCTGCACGGTTGTACAGGCTGCCCAAATTTGGTGTAATGAACCTATCACTGTCCCCATTTAATAATCCTAACACAAGGGGCTCCTACATTTTCATTTTCCAATGGTCTCTGTGTACTAGGTAGCCTGTCTTGCTCAAATCCAGCCTTCTATGTCGCCTGAGGGCTACCACCTTAGTCCAAGCCAACATCACACCTTTCCACGATACCAAAATATTCACCTATGACCACATACATCAATGCTCTACATAGAAGCCAGACTGACACTGTTCAACACGAAGTAGATCCTGTCACTCACGTGCCCCAGCGGCTTCTCATCGCAAGTAAAATTAAATCCCAATTCCTAGCCATGGCCTAATAGTTCTTCAGCACTGTGCTTCACTTTATTTTCCTGCTATGTCTGTATCTACAAATGAAATCATGACACGTGCAGTATGCACTGGTTTAAGCCGTGATTCCCACATAAGCATCTGAACTCTGGAAGCTGCACATGCTTTTCTACTCCTGGTATTTTCCCTCCTGTGTAAAACCACACCTGCCACAAAGGAGCCGTTCGGTAAATATGGTTTAAACCTAATAAAGGGGTGAGTGAGTAAATAGAGAGTGAACGAAGGAACGAAAGCCTTCAACGGCTCTCAACAGTACTGAGGCAACATCACAGACCACTGGCTGGGGGAGAAAAGTAGGTCTTGTATTTAAAACACTATTCAACTTAAAAGACAACCAAAAATAAGGGCTCCAATCGAAGCTGAGATAAATGTTGCATAATTTTTTTTTCTTATATTACAGCTTTAAAGAAAGTGTTTGCTGAAAATAAGGAGATCCAGAAATTGGCAGAGCAGTTTGTTCTCCTCAACTTGATCGTAAGTTCCCCTCCCTGTCATTCCCACGTCTCCTCCTGGTTCAGTGTCTCACTCAGTTCTCCTATGTGTCTAAGTCATGCTGCATTAACTAGAATCTCCTCCAAGTCCCTTCATACGGACGAGAAGCCAAAAAACACTTACATTCTTAATGATCATTAGAAAAAGAATTGCATTGCTGGTATTGAACCCAGGACCTGGCACGTGCCAGGGAATCATCTACCACTGAGCCACATCCTTAGCCCTTGGTTAGTAATTTATGTGGCACACTAGAGTTTTAGGGTGGTAATTACTAATCTTATCTGAAAATAAGCCTCAGTGGTCAAGATCTCCGTGCTGCCGTAGTAACTGGTTTCTGTGTCTTGCGAATCACTGCCTTCCCCCATCTCCCTACCATCCTGGCTCCCTAATCCTTGTCCTCTGTTGCCCTGCGAGGAGAGCTCTGGCTAGAAACTTGTACTTCTAGCTTCCTTCTTACCTCACTTCCCCATCACCAACCCTCCTCCCGCCTTAGCGCATGCTCTGTAACAAAGGGTCTCCTACCTCATCCAATCACAGCTTCCCAAATCCGTCCTTGAGTTGCGCTGTACTTCAGGTTATCACATTCATTAGCTGCTTGCCTCATGGACCGCTTCACACACTGCTCTTTCTTCTCCCTCACACTTCTCATCTGTGTGGGGAACTCTCTGCGGAAGAGATTCCCTGGCAGTACTCCGAGGCCCACGGTACAGTTCTAGATGCGTCCCCTTTTCTGATTAGTTTTTTAAATTAGCATGCAAAGTAATGGACCCCACTGTGGCACTGTCACATGCATTTGTTTTTGCTGCCTCCACTCCCGGCTTTGCTCACCCCTAAGGCCTTCCTTCTCTTTATATATGCTATGACTCTCTTTCAACATCCCCCAAATAAACTAACAGCTGTTTGTGGTTTTGTTCTGTTTTGTTTCTTTAATTTCAGTATGAAACAACTGACAAGCACCTTTCTCCTGATGGCCAGTACGTCCCCAGAATCGTGTTTGTGGGTAAGTGGAGGTCCCAATGACGTAAGACACACTGAAGATGATGCAGTTGCAGCCCGCGCCCTGTCTCCTCACAACATCACACTCCCCATCCATCTCCCCAACCTCACAGGGGCTTCACGGCGACCAAGGTCACACACCTCTTTCTGGGTGGAACTTAGTGTTACCTAAGTCTCACAATACACTTTCACCACAAAGTGTGAGCTACTATGTCTGCAAATGACTTCTTTCCTCCTCTGTTCACTTTAACGCCCATCTTCTGCTCCAAGCGCTTCTGCAGAGGGAGTGCCATGTTCTCCTCCTTGCCGCCAGTTACTCGGCTTTCACTCCGCCCTTAGGGGGATGACGTATTAACATGGCAGAGCCACGAGTACTTCTGCCCACCAATTACAACCGGCCCAGTGCGGGCCTATAGTAGGTTCTCACCACGTGTTGTTGGGTGGATTCATTAACATATGAAGCTTGATTTTAACCAGTCATGCTGACTTAAATGGTAATGAAGCCCACTGTCTAGCAGGGCTCATCAAGTGGCCAACTTGGGCAACTATCAACTGCATTTAAAGTAAAAGGCCAAGCAGGGAGAAGCCAGAGGCAGGGGAAAAACAAGAGCTGAGCTAGAGCCCTGGTTTGCTGAGTCTAGCACCGAAGGCAATCTGAGGTCATCTAGCAGTTCTGTGTGGGGGACTTTACTTAAAATTCTCCTGGAAGTTTCTGAGCGTATCCACCCCTTGTTGCCTTCAGCCTTAGTACAAACCCTGAGGCACTAACTTGTGAAGCTCACTGGTTCTCCGTGCTAGCTGCATGCTAGAATCACTGAAGGGTAAAAACCTGGCCACCCTCGCTGCTCCTCGAACTTGTGACATCAGATTCTCCAGGGGTGGGGTGCAGGAAGCCACGGTTTCTAAGAGCCTTCGGGCAGTCTGAGTGCACGAGTGGGTGTCTAAAGGCTTCGTGCTAATGTAACAGGAAGGTTAAACTGTGTCTTAGTATTTGTTCCTCTGAAGGCCACACCCCTGAGTCTTTGTTGAACAAATGAATGTCTGCATCTGGTAAGGTTGGGCCTGGTCCAACATTCTGAAGTGACAAAGACGTCTCCTCCAGGATGTGACAGGCTGCAAACATCCAGCCTTTCTCACACGTCACTTCCCCACTTCAGGACATTCATTTCAGGCCCCAGCCCCCACCACCCTTCCTGTAAGTTTTGAGAATCCAGCTCAAGACCTTGACCAACGCTCTGCCGTAAAACTCCACCTTAGACCTCGGTCACCCCTTGTAGGACAAGTGTCTCGTTATCCTTCCCTCTATATATACCTCTATTATAAAATATACATATATAAATACATAAATTAAGCTTCTATCTACCCCCTTACTGTTCTTCTAGATGAGCCCCATCTTTAAAGTGCCCCCCCTTTTTTTCTCGTTAATTACATAACTTCAACTTGCATAAAAGTAAGACAGAATGGATTTGTTCGGGGGTTTTGTTCTTTGTTATCTTTTGCCTTTTGAGTCAAAGTTTCACGTAGTCCAGGCTAGTCTCAAACTCTCTTATGTGTCCAACAAGGACCTTGAACCCCTGATCCTTCTCCCTCCAGGCTCCAAGCACTGAGATTACTGGCGTGCATCACTATGCCCAGCTAGATAGATGAGTTTAAGCCTAGAGGAGTGTTTAGAGATAGGTAAAAGGGGACTTTGTAAATTTCTATTATTAAAGTGCAGCTGATTAACCATAAAATATTAACAAATAAAAGTGGAAGGTGCCATGTGCCTGTAGTTATCTGGCCCTCCTGTGCTTAGGGACTTGCATTCTTTTGTTTAAAGGAAGAAAGAGAGAGGACCTAGAATACAGTTGGCACTGTTGGCAGAGTGCCCAGCCAGCATGGAGGAAGCCCTGGGTTTGGTTGCCAGATTGCGTAAACTGGGCATGGTAGCTCAAATCTAAAATTCCAGCATTCAGCAGGCCAAGGCAGGAAAACTGTAATGAATTCAGGGCCAGCCTGAGGTACACAGTGAGTTTCCTGCTGGCCTGGGCTACGGAGGGAGACTCAATCCAAAACAAATGAGGAAACACAAATGATAACAAAAACAAATAATTTAAAAAAACAAAAGCGCCAAAAGGACAGAGAGTCAGTCGGAGCTTGGCTATCTTTTTGCCCCTCCCCGTCTGCCCCTGGGCAAATCACATGCTTTATTCCACCCCTCACTTTTCAAACAACTCAGTGGAGGAGAAATCATAGTCAAACACCAGCATGAAATGCATCCAAATACCGAGGCTGTTCTATTTCAGGGGCAACAGAATCACTTAAAAATCTCACAGTAATTCTGTGAGACATATTTTCACAAAGAAAACTCACAAAATATGTGCTGTCTTATTTTCAGGGCACTTAAGATAAGATACCAGGGTTCAAAATCGTTTCCACAATCATCACCGTGCAGCTGCTGAAGGTTTCTCTACTCTGGTCTAGACTGCTGGGGGTGGGGGATGGGAGGAACTCCCTCTGAGGGGCCAGATAGCAGAACTGACTGACTCCACAGGAGCTCCACAGGGCATAGAGACCAGAGACTATGGCTTCAACACACACGATATAGGCTCCCTGGAAGCAAAGGTGTTCCATTCTTGTACTTTTCTCTTTGCAGACCCTTCCCTGACGGTGAGGGCAGACATCACTGGAAGATACTCAAACCGTCTCTACGCTTATGAACCTTCTGACACAGCTCTGCGTAAGTGTTGCTTCCAGCTTAGATGTCTGCGATACCTATTGCTATAGTGATGAGGGAGAAGCCCTGACTGAGATTGGGCAAGATCTCTGCCCAGGGGTGCCAGAGAATCACTTTAACCCAGACTAACGTTTTGCCCATCTGCAAATCGAGTGCTTCACTCCGTCGCCCATTTTGTCAGCATCTCAATGAAGGACGGAGGTTCAGTTGAGGTTATCTGTTGCCTACCTCTCCAATTCTCTCCCTGCACAACAGCACACAAACCCTTCTGCCACAGAACTGCAGCAGACGTTGTCACAACAGGCTTGCTTCAAATATCTCCCCCATATAATGAAAAGGGAAACAATTCGGTCCATTTTGTTGTGCTTAAATTCAGGCTCCGTTTAAGGACACAGGCAAATGATCTGAAGAGTTGCTAACTCCTCACTTTCTCAGTGGCCAAACGAGAGGGAGGGGGAGAGACAGAGAGGGAATCAGAAAGAGACTGGTTGAAGGCTGTCACACATGATGAGCTCTTCTGAAAAGAAATTAGATCGTGTCCTGGGACCAGGCCTAGATACTTTCACTGACTCCTAGAACTGATCTGACCTTAGCCATTACTCATATGCTACCTTGGTTTTGGAGTCACTCCAACCACATTACTCAGTGTGCACAACTCGAGATACGTTCATCACCACAGAACTTTCTATTGGACTATGCTGAGTTAGTAATTACACTGTGGAGGAAAGCCTGGAGAACTCCCGTGCTCTGTTAGCAACGTCTCCAGGAAGCGCCTCCAGGGCAAAGGGCAGCACATTCCAAGCATGGCATCTGTGAGATTCAGGGTACGTCTTACAAGACAGAACTCGTTAAGGGCTGGTCCTCTATATAGGTAAGACCACCATGCCTTCCAAACTTAATAGTTACTTGTAGACGTGGATAGGCCGCTGCTTGTACCTCCCCCAGGTGCCTCTCCCTGCTTCACCAGTTGCTGCTGCTAATAATAATCTAGAAGTTTGGGCTCTGGAGCAATAGTTTCATTGCTTGTTAGCTGTGTGGTTTCCTTTAAAAACTCAGCCTCTCTGAGCCCGACCCACTGTTTAGAAACAAAGACAAACAGTTTCTGTGGGGACTGGCAGTGCCCACTCACACTCCCGTCACCTTCTAAACTAACCGGCAGCCGCTGCCCACACCTGACAATATTCCTCATGAACATGATTTTAAATCTGCTTCTTAGCTAGGTGTGGTGGGCCAGCACTCAAAAGGTGGATCTCTGTGAGTTCAAGGCCATCCTAGTCTACATAGCAAGTTCCAGACTAGCCAGAAGTACGGGGTGATCGTCTGTCCCACAAAATAATTCATTAAATTAGAAACTAAAATTTGCTTCTACATTAGCCACAGTAGCTCGGTGCTGACAGAGCTTGTGCATGGTCTTTGGGAAGGAGAAACTGAAAGAGAAACCGATAAAGAAGAACTGAGAACTGGGTTGCCAACAAAATCCATTTTACTCACCTCTACAAAGAAAGAATAATATTACTAACTATTCACCCTAAGGCTATAGGGCACTCTGCCAAACAATGAATCCAGTCCCTAAATGTTGGTTGGGTCTTACACATCATTGGTCTCTGTCTTAGTTAACTTTCTATTGCTACTAAGAGACACCAAGGCCAAGGCCATTTATGATAGTTTATTAGCAGCTTGCTTACAGTTTCAGAGGATGAGCTCCTGATTATCATGGTGGAAGTGTGGCAACAGGCAGGCAGGCAGGCAGATATGGTGCTGGAGAGATTGCTGAGAACTACCTTGATACATATGCAGGAGGCAGGAGGGAGACTGGGCTTGGCTGGCCTCTGGAAATCTCAAAGCCACCTGCCCACATCCAACAAGGCCACACCTCCTACTCCTTCCCTAACAGTTTTACTAACCAGGGACCAAGCATGCAAATATTTGAGTGTATGGGGGACAGTCTCCTTCAAACCGCAATGCCATTCCTAGGGGTAACGTGACCGTCCTAACTTTTTTGCCCGTCAGTGCACGACAACATGAAGAAAGCTCTCAAGTTGCTGAAGACAGAGTTGTAGAGTCAACTGCGCAGTGCCTCAGGAGACAGAAGGCAGAAGTACTGTGGACCTGCCGATGACATTACAGTTTAATGTTACAACAGATGTATTTTTTAAACACCCACGTGTGGGGAAACAATATTATTATCTACTACAGTGACGCATGATTTTCTAGAAAATAAAGTCTTGTGAGAACTCCAGCCGAAGGGTGTTGTTTCTGTTGGTTTTTCATAGAGACGCTCTTTGGACCAGCCTAACCTAGCAGCCCATGGCTGCCATCTCTGTACTGACCCAGAACCATTGCCCTGAATGGGAGGCAAGCTTGAGCTAGAGTGAGATGCTGTCTTTTAATTAACAGAGAAGGAAAAGGGGAAGAAGAAGCTATTTGGTTCTGGTTTGTTCACGAAACAGCAACACTGGACACATACACAATGCTCATGGGGGAGCAAGACAAACTATGGAAACAGAGGTTGTCAAGGTTGTTGCTGTCATCCTGACACACTACAGTGTCTTTCTGACACAGGCATGAGCTTACCCTGTAGAAGCACTTAATAGATTATGCTTTAGTGTAAAAAATTATACAGGAAGTGCCCTCCCCCTACAAACACACACACACACACACACACACACACACACACACACACACACACACACACACACCAACATCTCAGTAGAAACAGCCATTTCCACACTAGCTAGAAACTCCAAGGCACATAATTGCAGATTTTTGCCTCACTGAGTGATCTCAGAGAAAGCCTGTAGCACACCAGGTGGCTGTCTCCGTTAGAACAGTCATCTAAAGATCACCTGCACCTCTCAGGACACCTTAGAGAAACCAGGAAGTGCCCCTGTCCAGATACAAATCTCAGAAGCCAGAAAGCAGGCTTAGAGTGGACTCAGACAGACTGCTTTATCTACATGTGACTGAGAGGAAGCAAAGGGCAGCGAGAGCCTCTGGCTGAGGCAGAGGTCAGAGGTCACTGCTGTTTGGAGACGTGACAAGGCACAGCATCTGGCAGAGAAGCAGGTTGGCCTACTTTGATTTTATTCTGCCTATCCACATTAAATCCCACGCAATCAGCAGGTAGACTTTCTACCACCCCCCACCCCACTCCCCACCGGCCCCCGATGATCTTGTGTAGGTAACTTAACTGGAAAGCTCCTTTTCTGAACAGACGCTTTGACACTGCAGATTTTTCCCAGGATGCTTTCCTACGTATCACATGGGTGACTCTGGCAAGTCAGAATGAGCACATGTGAGTGACCTGGTGACACAAAGCCTAAACTAAAGTATCACATGGGCATCGTCTTGCCTCTTACAAGCAGGAAAATGACATGTGCTGAAAAAGAGAAAGCATTTACTACAGGAAGCTTCAGGCAGGCAGGCAGGCAGGCAGGCAAGATGGCTCCACAGGTAAGAGCACCTGCTGCTGAGTCTAAGGATCTCAATCCCTGTGACCCACACAGTGGAAGGAGAAAATGAGTGTCTACAAGCTGTCCCCTGACTGCCATATGTGAGCACGGCCTGCAGATAGATAGATAGATAGATAGATAGATAGATAGATAGATAGATAGATAGATAGATAGATAGATATGTACGTACACACAGACACACACACAGAGAGAGAGAGAGAGAGAGAGAGAGAGAGAGAGAGAGAAATAAATGTTTGGGGCTGGAGAGATGGCTCGGAGCTTAAGAGCACTTACTGCTCTTGCAGAAGACCCAGGTTCGGTTCCCAGTACCCACAAGGAGGCTCCCAACAGACCAACTCCAGTTCCAAGGGATCTCACGATGTTTTGGTCCTCATGAGCACTGAGCATGCACATAGTATACCTACATACAGTGTAAACCATCCATGTGTGTGTATTACCCTATACATGTAGGCAGAACACTCATACAGATAAAGTAAGAATAAATAAGTCTTTGAAATTCTTTTGAAAGTAATGAGTATAGGAAACCATAAGCAATCACATTAAAAGAACAGAAGAATTTCTGTCTTATATTTATAGCTACAGGGCATGTGTGCACGCAGGACCTAAAGGAGCGGGAGATTCCACTCTGAAAGCACCTGTTCTACACTCATGGAGACATTAGCAACGTCCGCTCTCTCTACCAAACCCAACTCTGGCATTCACAATCTCCCGTTGTGCTGAAATGCCAAGTATAAATGTACCTAGACTACTTCTTTGACAGAACGGTTCAGATCACCCCACGACTGGAGCCAAGCTTTTATGTCTAAAACCTGAAGAAAATGTCCATAGCCATGGGAGTGCAAAATGATATGAAAAACAGGACAGCAGGCCTCAAAATACTAAGCATGCAGTAATAAACCAACCTAGCAACCCACATCTGTATGTACTCAAAAGAACCACAGCAGGGCACAGATAGCTGTGTGCCCACGCTCACAGCACTACTCAGGTAAAGATGAAAGCAACCCAAGTGTCCATCAGTGTCCGTCAGTGGACAAAGGGACAAGCAAAGCACAGCTCACACACACAACGGGGCACTGTTCAGTGATCAGGAGAAAAGAAACCGGGCCTGGGTTACCATATGACGGAAGCATGAAGATGCCGTGTAAGCTAAGGGAAGCGGAATCCCAGCATTCCACCAAGGTGCCTAGAGCCTCCTGGTGGGGAGAGCAAGTCTGGTCATTAGGCCTGGGAAATGAGCAAAGGAACGGGGAGGTCTTAGGGCCTGGGGAATGAGCAAAGGAATGGGGAGGTCTTAGGGCCTGGGGAATGAGCAAAAAAATGGGGAGGTCTTACTATGCAATGGACGTGGTATCTCAAGTCCGCAAAGATAAAATGTTGTGGAAACGAACGGACAGTGTGGTCACTTGAACAGCAATAGCCCCAGAGGCTAGTAGGTTGGAATGCTTGGTCTCTAGTTGAAGAACCTGTTTAGGGTTAGGAGGCGTGGCCTTGTTGGAAGAGGTACGTCATTGGAGTGGGCTTCGAGGTTTCTGAAGACCGTGCCAGGCCAAGTCTCTCTCGGTCTCCAGCTCTTAGATAAGATGCGAGGTCTCACCTACTGCTTCATGCCTCCCTGCCTGGTACCTTGCTCTCCACCAGGATGCTCGGGACTCACCCTCTGAAACTGTGGGCGAGTCCTCAATGAAATGCTTTCTGTTACATTACCTTGGTCCTGGAATCTCTTCACATAGATAAGAAAGTAACTAAGACAGATGTTAATAATGTCATGAATTATGTTTATAATGGTTAAAAATGTTATACTGTATATGTGCCACTAAATAGATAGATAGATATTAGATACAGATATATAGTTTGGTTTGGTTGGTTTTTTCAAGAAAGTATTTCTCTGTGTAGCCCTGGCTGTCCTGAAACTCGCTTTGTAGACCAGGCTAGCCTCAAACTCAAGAGATTCCCCTGCCTCTGCTTCCCAGGTGCTAGGGTTAAAGGCATGCACTATCACACCCAGCTGCCACGAACATTTTTTCCAGTTTTAGTTTAGCCTCCATAACTGAGAGGGGCAGAAAGAAAAGTGGCTTTAACTGGTTGGTTGGGAAGAGGGGTACACCTTTAATCCCAGCGCATGAGAAGTAAGCAGATCTTCATGAGTAGGAGGCCAGCCTGGTCTACTCAGTGAATTCTGGGGAAGCCAAGGATATACAGAAAAGAAGAAAAAGAAAAGAAAAATGGTTTCAAAAAAAGAGTTGATAACACAGGCCAGCTATAAGTCAATGTATCTCAGAACTGATCTTCTCAAATAATCATCTAAGACTTTTTTGACTTGGGTCTGTTGGCTTTTGTTTTCCCCATTGTGCTCTGCAATCTTACGTAGCAACTGAGGTCTTCCCATTCTGAGAATGGCAGACAGGGGGAATGGAAAACTCCTAAGCAAGACCAGAACTCTCTTTGTTCGGTTTAAGAAGCTGTGATCAAGTGAGCTTGTAGAAGGCCCCTTGCCAAGGTATGACCTCACCTCTTTGGAAAGGATGAGCATGTAAGCAAAAGCAATTTCACCCACCACACATGGCAAAGTCCATTCCGTGACATATTTTAACTCTGGCAACTCCTTCGGGATTCATTTGAGAATGAAGTTCTAAGCTAGGTTTCCTAAAGAGAGTAGTGAGAAATGGCTGGATACACAGCAGGGGAAGCTGACTTAATAGTTCAAGGACTGCTGAGTCCAGGTATGAGAGAACAGTCAAGAAAAACTGTAATTCAAGCCTGGAAACCTGTTGCTCTTGAAAAGGATCCAAGTTCAGTTTCCAGTACCCACATCAGGCAGCTCGGAACGGTCTGTTATCCAGCTGTAGGGAATCTCCACCCTCTTCTGGCCTCCATGAGCTCTATAGTGACCTACACATCACCCACATACAAGCACATATACGTAGTTAAAAAATTATTTTTAAAGATTAAAAGAAAATGGCCACAGGACTAGCCCTGTCCTTTTGCTGTCTCTTCTCCTCAAACACCCCTTACTAACCAGAAGCCTAGTAATGTTGGTCTTTAATGTCTGTCATATCCAATAACGCAAAACCATTCCTACATGAGCAGTTGTGCCTATGCAATTACAATGTGCTTTCTTCTATAACCTCCTCTGTTATAGCTCTGTTATGAGCTCCCATGTTGTTACTTTCTCAGCTTAACAAGTAAAACAGTTGTATGTTAATGTATTTATAAAGGGACAAATACACTTAGGCAGGGTTAAACAAATATTTAGAAACATAGGAGGGCCAAACATGGGTTTGGCCCAAAGAAACTAAGAAGGAAATGCCTGGTTTCCTCTCCCTCTCTGGAAGATTCCATCTGGCAGTGTATTTTCCAGGTTGAGCACGCAGAACTGGTTTTTATAGCAAACACTCTGCTGCCCACAAGAGCACAGAGTATCAAAGATGAACTTCACCCATAATGAGCTCAGATGTGAAAGATTACAGCCAAACCTTTCTCCTTTGTACAAGCTGTATTTTCCCAAGCTAAAATTTCACCTTTAACATCAAGGCTGACTGAGCAAATGTTCTAAGAACATTCCTCTCAATGGAACATGTAAACAGGGGATCAGAGAACTGCTTCAGTAGTGAGTTCCTTCTTGAAAGAGTTACAAGGTTTGGATGGACGGGACAGAGGGTTTGCTGTAAAACCGCTTGCTGTAGCTTGAGATTCCCCACTCCTCCACCTCGGGCATCACACACTGTGACAGAATCTTGTCCAAATGGGGAGTACCCACCCTGCAATCAGGACCCTTGCCAAGCTTCGCAGGCTCAGGGCTGGGCCGAACATAGAATGGAATGCACCTGTTCAGAGGGCTTTGCAGTAGATGCCAAGACACCATGAAATGGCAGATCTGTGTCTGCAATCAGAGACAAACAGGGACTCCAGCAGCATCAAAGGATAGTTACCACCTTCAGACCCTAGGCAAAAAAGAAGACACCCTAGACAGAGAAGCCCCAGCTCTTGAAAATGTGCATCTTGCTGGCTAATCATTTATTGTTCACTTATATAACCCAGAAACTTCAGAGTCCTAATGATTCACCCTGGGGTGTGTGAGCACATGAGTAGGAGAATCACCTTGGGTCTGTATACAACAAACCTTAGGTTAGTTTGCAATAAAGACCAGCAGAGGATGACCATCCATAGAATTATCAGGAATTCCAATGGCAACCCCATGGGTGTGTTAGAACTGAGAAAATTCAAGAAAAGTGTCACTAATTTTGGAATGCATTTGCCATTTATAAAACAAATCCTAACTTCTTAGGCTATTAAAAATAGAATAATCCCAAGACTGGAAGGATAGGGCAAAAGCAATACTAGAACCTGGGTCACATTTACGATGGTTATCATGGTGTAGAGAAGAAGTGAAGGAGATAGCACCACAAGATAAAGCCAGAGGTAGCAATATTTCTAAAGATCAGCTGTTCAGTGAAGGTTGTTCTGCTAGGTTCAGGCTGAATATGATGAAGAAACCTTGACATTTTGTCACTTGACAGCTTAAATGCCTGGGACAAAGTCGCAGAAGCAGGGAAAGAACCTGAACCATTTTCTCAAGTCGTGCAAGGTCTAAAAGAAACATCCCCTGACCTTTTGCAAAGGTTGACTTCCACTGTAGAAAGGAGCATATCGGATCCATCAACAAGAAAGGTACTGATTGAGTCTTTAGCTTTTGAAAATTCGAGTACTGAGTGCAAAGAAGTAACCAGACCATTGATGGCAAGGTCAGCAGCAGTAGATGGATTAGACATGCAGATGTTAGACCTTGTTTGTCTGATACAACCTTAATATCAGAAGGCAAGCCACTGAGAGCTAAATAAAATACAGCAATGAAGGAACTGCTGGAATTTTAGGAAGTCAATGCTCTGTAAGCTATTGGGTTCTTAGAATGTGGGCTCCACAGGAATTCTGGAATTGCTTAGCCTGATATATGACATATTGGTAGGCTAGGAATAGGCTTATAGAGTAAGTAGAGGGGAATTTAATTGAAGATATATAGAAAATGATACCAATTTAACTCATATAAAGAGAAAGGTGACATAGTACATGTACCCACAGAGACGTTAATCTCCATAGAAGGGAGAACAAATGAAACCGATTTAATTGTTTTTAAGAACAGAGAGGAGAAAAAAAGTAATTGCTTTAAGGGAAATTTGAAAACTCTATAATATAGCAGGCAGCTGGGTTCTTTGAATGTGGACTCCATAGGAATTCTGGGATTGCTTAGCCTGGCATGACACTGTAATTGCTCTAAATTGTCTTAATTACCAAAATGCAGATGGTTATAAGTTTGGTGATTATGGTATTACAAATCCTCTATGGGAGAGGTCAAACTAGAGCAAGCCTAAAGCAAAAGGAGGCTGCTAAATTGAATCAACCTATACTTGTGATGATTTCGGGTTGCTGGACCAATAGTGTGCTATTTTGGTAGAGAGGCTCTACAGTTGTGTTAATAGGAAAGAAGAAAAGGCTTTGGTCCCCTTCCAAAGTAATATGGATCAGATATAGTAGGGAAAGACACCCTCCCCGACTCCCTGAAGATCTTGGCTAGAGACAGAAAAGAAAAATTCATGAAGATCAAGCAGGACAGGTGTCATGATTTGCTGATTCCTCTACATGGGCACAGGCCCGTAACCAGCTTACACATAAAATGTCTCTAGCCAAAACTTCAGCAAAAATTAGACAATAAATCTCATTGGTTACAGAATTCCTAAGATCTATCATGCCATCCTTCACATGGCATGAAGATTTATTACAATTGGTTATTGATCAAATTAATTCATGAAAGACAGTTGTCTTTCACCTGCTCAAACACGGGAGAAAAATTCATCCTTAACTGACCCGTGCACCTTGAGCAATCCATATAAATAATAGAGTTAAAAGCTTGGTTGTAAGATTCATATTTCAGAATGAAACAGCAAGGTACAGCTCTAACAAGACTCCTGCTCGGGACACTGAAAGGGCCCGCTGTTCAAGCTGTCTCTTGATGCTGTTTCCAGAACAGCTTCTGGAAGAGCTGGTGATTCCCAGTGACCGTGGTTCATCCAGCCTTTCAGACAAATGCAATCAGAAGTTCAGTCAAGCCCTGAACCTTCTAAGCATAGAGGGATTGGATAATTGATACTAAAGTCTTCAGGCTGATTTTTCCAGTTTTCCTACCCATCCCACCCCTTAAAATCTCTCTCTCTCTCTCTCCTCTCTCTCTCTCTCTCTCTCTCTCTCTCTCACACACACACACACACACACACACACACACACACACACACATATATATATATATATATATATATATATATATATATATATATATGCCCTATTCAGCAGGAGAAAGCAATGGAGAGTCATCATCATCCCTATTCTTGGGTCTGAATGTCTAGTTACTGCTATTTTATAATTATAGCTAGGCTGTCATTTTAAGGAATAATTTGGAAATGGTCATAATTCTAGACAGGGATTAAACGAAATAGAGAGCTTAGACTTGGGGATTTCTGTCTTTCCTTTCCTTTTCTCTATCCTTTCTTTCTGAGGCAAAGGGAAGAGGGCTGAAAGAAAAAAAGAGGGATAGAGTTGTAAGAAATTAGATATGTGGGAATGGATTACTAAATTTATTCTTTTTTTTTTTTTTTGATTCTTTTTTTCGGAGCTGGGGACTGAACCCAGGGCCTTGTGCTTCCTAGGCAAGCGCTCTACCACTGAGCTAAATCCCCAACCCTACTAAATTTATTCTTAAGTGAAGCATAGCATAGCCATAATCTTACCTTGGTAGAAGTCTATACCAAGTCTATAATTATGTATATGTGTATATATTACATTTATATTTAGTGCAAAATTGAAATTTTATTTTCTTACATTGGTACAATATATATTAATGCAGATTCAAAATTTTCATTGGTATAAATTTTTGTATATTAATACAAAATTTAAAATTATTTTTGTTAGTCTTAGATAAGCATTGTGCCTATGCAACTCACTTAAGATTACAAGGCTCAGACCCAGTCCTTTTAATAACTGCTATTACAAATGATTTAGGGTGATTAAGAATGCAAGTTAATAGTGAGATAGTGAAACTCATGGTCGTATAGGATTCTAGTTTAGTTAGTTGCAACAAGCATTTTCAAGGGTAAATAGTAAGTAGTTAAGAATAATCAATGTTTAATAATTATGTATATGTGTATATATTACACTTAGTTTTCACAAGTGTCGGAGATCCACAGAATACAGCATTTAATGTTATTTCATGAATCTTTATTCATCTGACCATGAAGCATGTGTGCTCCTGACAGAGCCCCCATTCCTCTTCAAGGAAGATACTGCGCATCGTCACCTCCAGGTGCAGTTGCTTCAGCTGTGGCAAAGCAGCCACTGAGCATGATTCACTCAGCAGGCCACTGCCCTAATTCATTTACAGACAAAATACTATCCAAAAAAGGACAAGCAGAGGTGGGATAGTCGACTGCTAGCCTCTGCCAAGGCAGGATATGCTAGTCTTTCACAATTCCTGCTTCACCTAAGGTCTGACAGATGGCTCTGGGCCAGAAGGCTGAAGACATATGCTGTTATATGAAATTAAGGGACCGTCCAGGCAGTCAGCTGTCTCTTCAACTTGTATAATTTTGGAAGCTAGGTCTTTGTGCTTCCTAGATAGTCAGGTAATATTTAATACCTTCTCAGATTTCTGATGGGGTTGAAGACTAGTTATAGTCTCTTGACTGAACTTAAGTTGTTTAGCATTAAAAAAGTTTCAGATTTGAAAGGATAGATTTCAGATGATAACACAAGTTAAAGTCAACATAACTCAGGCACGGAATTGTAGACTCCTTAAAGTTAGGATAGATGGTAGAGTACTTTATGTAAACTGACAAATATGACAAACTGGATATTAAGTGTATGTTATAATTTGCATAACTGTTATAGTTATGCTCAATTTATATCTGAAAGAGCCTTTTTGATTGGACCAAAAGGGAGAAATATTGGGGGTTGCACAGATGCTTTTTGTGTTCTGTTAATTCTGCTTCCTCAAGAGGGGTTATCCCCAATATGCAGTCGATCATGTACTCAGGTGATCTCATGTGAACCTTCTCCCCGTTTTAACTGGTCAACAAAGGCTAGAGCCTGTGATTGGGCAGTGGAGGAGGAAAGTGGGACGGGAGGTCTTAGAGAGGAAAACAGATGGAGAGGGAGAAGAACGGGAAGGAAAGGAAAGAGGATAGAAGAGGAGGAGGAAGCCATGATGGAGCAGAACCACATGGCCAGGAGAAACCACAAGTAGCAAGGGGTCTCATAGCTGGGGAATAAGTTAGTATAGTGTTCGATCTGCCCAATCTAGGCATATAGCTTATAATTATAATAACTGGATTGTGTTTTTTATATGGGATTATTGGGGTTGGAAATTCCAGCAGCAGGTCTGAAGCTAGCCTGGGCCAAAAGAGGTCAAAATAAGTCTGGCATACCTGGGAAGATCCTGTCTCAAAAGATAGAGACCAAATCAAACAAAAATACTCCCCATGGCCAGACCCTAATTTAAAATTTAAAAAACAAAATCAAATTTAGTGTGTGTGTGCGTATGTGTATGAGTGAGTGTGTGTGTGTGTGTGTGTGTGTGTGTGTGTGTGTGCGTATGTGTATGAGTGTGTGTGTGTGTGTGTGTGTGTGTGTGTGTCAGAGGTTATGCACAGGTGTGCAGAGGTATCAGATCCCCCTGCAGCTACTGGAGTTACAGACCATGGTTAGCGAACAATGTGTGCGCTGGGAAAGGAACTCAGGTCCTCCTCAAAAGCAGCATGACCTGTTAACAGCTGAGCCATTTCTCCAAGCCCCCAGACCCTGATGTTCAACTGTCTGACTCCAATAAAGCTGTTGGAATCAGACCGAAAACCAAGTTATAGTCGGGTTCTCTGGGCAACCACCTTTCTGTTTGCAGTCATTTGTACCAAGATGAGTACATTAGGATTCTAGAACCTCATCGGGTTTTCATCTGCAGCTGAGTACACAGCAGAAATGCAGGAAAGAAGACAGAATCCACACTCCCCTTTCATGAGTCACTTCTCCCATTCTGTAGCATAAGCGGTTCTGCCCAGGTGGCCTTGGGCATGACACCCTAGGAACAGCACGGCTGTGCTTCTGTACAAGACTGCCAGCAGCAGACTCATGGGAAGTCAGAAAAACAAAATGTCCCAAGGCGCACTCCTCTGTGCACTGACCATTTACCGACCTCTTAGGATAAACTATCAATCACCAATAATGTTTCACATGCTACTCCGAACCAAGACAAGAACTTAACTGTCACTAATGGAGAAGAATGTGTATAATCTTTCCATATAAATACAAGTGGCCACTTCAAATAAACAAAAACACCCTTCTCATCATGAACATAACACCAACCAATGAAACTGTTCAATAAAGCATTTGGGGGCCAGCAGATTATTCAGAAGTGACAGGGCTTGCCATCCAACCTGATGACCTGAGTTGGATCCCTGGGACCCATATTGTAGCAGTAGAGCACCAATTCTTACAAATTGCCCTCGGACCTACACACACACACACACACACACACACACACACACTTCTACATGCATACACACACATATTTATTTATATTTTTTAAAGATTTATTATGTATACAGCGTTGCACCTGCATGTAACATGTGCAGGCCAGAAGAGGGCACCAGATCTCATTACAGATGGTTGTGAGCCACCATGAGGTTGCTGGGAATTGAACTCATGACCTCTGGATGAGCAGACAGTGCTCTTAACCTCTGAGCCATCTCTCCAGCCCCATATTTATTTTTTTAACCTAAGAAAGGATGTGGGGATAACTACCAACAGACATCACTGCTGGGAATCTATCTCCAAGGCTTAGTTAAACACCATCTTAAGGTAAATAAAAGGCTAGGGAAAACCAGAAGGAAAGATGCCTTCTTACCTTGTCAATGTTTCTCCCTTCTTTTGATTCAAACATCCATATACAAAGGAAGGTTTTCAGCTTTTATTTTTTAATGTAGTATACAGAGCCACAAACATCATTTCTCTCTCAACTTATGGGAGGTAGTACATTCAAATATATTTGGATATGACAACTTGCTGTCACAATACCAAGAAATGTTATTAAAAAGTTATTTTTTGACAGGTGATGGTGGCACGTGCCTTTAATCCCAGCACTTGGGAGGCAGAGGCAGGCGGATCCCTGTGAGTTCAAGGCCAGCCTGGTCTACAGAGCTAGTTCTAGGACAACCAAGGCTACACAAAGAAACCCTGTCTTGAAACAAAAAGTTACTTTTTTAAAGATAATCAAATATCTATTTGTTACATGGGCCTGGGCCAATGTATTGACTGAAAGTTGTTTACATATATAAGGTTTTGAACTTCCTATTTTTAAAAAAAAAAAAAAAATGTCAGATTATGTAGATATACACTCTATCTTCCTCAAATTCATCCCATTTTGAGAGCTGAAGATAAATGTTACACAACAAAACATTTCCCAAATGGTATTTCTTTGCCCTTGACTAAAAAGATCAAAAACTGAACTGCATTTTCCTAAAGACACAGCTATTTCTAGAATACATGGATGTAACTGACAGACTACTAGAACTAAATTATTACTTCTGTGCTAACACTTTTCACTACAATGTAGCGTTCCCAAAAGATAAAAAGGATTGGGAACTTAGATTTCTCCTAATGAACCGAACACAACAGAGTCTCTTCCTTTCTGGCTTCAAAAAACATCAACTGTCTAGGGCGAAGCTGCCCGCACAGCACTCTGGACAATCAGCCCGGTGAGATGAAGATCTGGGCTCACAATATCATCTACCCAGGGGTGTCATACAGATTACAGCAAGTAAAAATGCTAAGAAAGGCCACAGTGGACAGAGCCAGAAACGGACAACAGTAGGGTTACAGGGACCACTGAGGGTCAGGGAACACTGGAGACATCAACTGCCTTTTCAGCAATGGAAAGAACAAACTGTTTGGAGAAACTTAAGAGTAAAATATTTAACTCGCTCATTGATAATGTGGTTTTCAAATACCATTTCCTTCGTCATATGAACAATTTAGTTTAACTTGAGATTGGAGAAAGAGAACAAGATCACAGGAAAGCCTCTCCTTGTCTTCTCGTCAAAGGAAAGCGCTCGGGTTGGCGCGAGGGTCTTTCTGGTTGCGGTATCTGTATGTCAGCCAAACACCCAGGATCTGGAATTAAAAGAAGGAAAAACAAATTTTGAATTGATTCAGTTACTCAACAGAATAAATGAAACTTCTGAACTACTTCTGCCTGGTTTTTGTTCAAAGAGGAGATTCGGGCGCATCAAAGGACAGGCACTAACAGATCTGAAGTCTGAATACTGTGCTAGGTGTTAGACGCACGCTCCTTCCCGAAGAAGCCTGGAATCTGCAACTGTTTCTTCAGGAGGTAAAAGGCCTTTGAAGGCGTGGTTATGTTAGGGAGAGGTTATCCCGGGGGCTCAAAGGTGCAGTCTCCGCAGTGCTGATAAGAAGGAGACAACGTGGGCAAAGAGAGACAGAGAGATAAGGTGTGCTGACCGGGCAAGAAGAGCGAGCGAGTACTGCAGGTTCCCCACAGACGGCTGGATCTGAAGTTAGAACAGCAAGAAGCTTGACTTTTCCATTTTGATAAATAGCCAAATGTGAACTCTGTGTGGCTTTCACATTTAGCTTTATTGATTTTAATTACGTGTGTGCGCGTGTGTAGGAGTGCCCCCAAGAGGCACTGCAGCCCCTTGTTACAGGTAACTGTTAGCGGTCTGGGTGCTAGAAACTAAATTTGGGTTGTGATCCTCAATTTTCCTCTATGGGATGATGTCCTAAGCAACAGAAACTACTAATCCCTGAGCCCTGTCAAATATTTTTAATAACAAAAATATCTAGAGTTAGTTATTAAATCAAATGTTGGTAAATTTTTCTCGGATGATAGAATTTAATTTATTGTTTTGTTGTGAGTGTGTGTCTGTGTGACACCAGGCTATGCACTATGTACACCAGGCTAGCCTAGAACTCAGAGTGAATCACCCGCCTCTGCTTCTAAAGTGCCATGAATAAGATGTGCAGCAGCAACCCCAGCATATCAAAATCTCTTGGCATTTCCCATACCATGTCTGAGTGCATCCCAGGGGAAGGTGGGGTGGATGGGAATGACCATGCATAAATAGTATCACATTAAAAGGAATTACATGATACGCCTGACAAAATGACTCAGCGGGCGTTAGGTCCTTGCTAGGGTCTCCTGGCCTGAGCTCTTTGACTTGATTCCCAGGACCCGCAGGGTATAAGGACTCCCCAAAAGTTGTCTTCTGACCTGCACACGTACATCATGGCACAAGTGCACCCACACGAAGTAAATACACAAGTTTAACTTTTTGAAAAGGTGGGGTGAGGTGGCTGGGAAGGTGAGGGCATGTGTCACAAAGCCAGATGACCTGAGTTCACCGTTCAGAAACTATAAGGGGGGGGGGGGATGAGAGAACCAGATCCAGAGGATGCCCTTGTGTTCCTGACACGTCCACTATGGCACAGGCATGCTGCCCCCCAACGCACACACGATAAAGAAATGTAATTTTTAAAACAGAAAATTAAATGGTCAACAAATTAAGTGATCCCAGTTATGGTTAAATTCTAACCATATAAAATACAGGATTTTCCCAATTTTGTAAGGACATCTGTTGCTCTTAGGCCTCTATGGTTTTACATACAAACTCTGCTGAAAGAATTATGATTCATATTCCTGTTACCTGCTTACAGAAGTGTGATGTGGACATCTCATGTGTCAGTGATAAGACCCACTGTCTTTTTCCAATAGGGCATAATATGTCATATATTAATAAATTCATCAGTAGCTACATTCAATAACTAAACCCCCCCATATATCGAGTACTGCTCAAAGCATTCCAAGTTTTACAGGCGCTGGCTCCTTAGTCCTAACACAGGAGAGCAGCTACCTGCTGCTATCCTTCTCTGAGGGTGAGACACAGATTTGAAGGAGACGTGCGAGGGTGAGTAAGATTAAATACCGTGCCCCAGAGGACACAATCAGTAAGCGAGTGCGCTCAGTTTCCCACCCTGCTTCACGTTCCGCTCCTGCATCACACATCTCCACCTAACCGGCATATTGTCAAGAAGTAAAAGGGACTCAAATATTTACTATAAAAATAAATGTCTTGAGGGCTAGAAAGACTACTAGCAGTTAGGAGAGGACTTGCTATTCCTGAAGAGCACTAGAGTTTGGTCCCCATATCTAGTGACTCACAACCATCTACACATCCAGATCCATAAGTCCTGACACCCTCTTCTGGCCTCCCCTAATATCCATACTCATGTGCACATACCTACTACACATAGCCACATATTCATATGTATGTATATATATACACATATATACACGTACATATATATATATTTCTTTAAAAATAAATCTTTAAAAGTTGCTTATAAACAGCTTTGTGTATCCACTTTATGTTGTTGTACAACTACTTCCATGAAATGAATACACATGGAACTTTTTTAGTTAAAACAGAATTTTTAGACCATCATGGCAGCTCACAACTGTAACACTAGCACCTAGGAGGCTAAGAGAAAGGGAATCGAAGACCAGCAGGGGCTATACATAGTCAGACCCCATCTCAAAAACAAAAACTTCTCTTGATACATATTACAACCCAGTATTGAAAATTTAATATAGAATACAAAATTAGCATTCTGGTTTTGCTTACAAATATATAAAAGTCTACTCATTAGTATAAATATACTGATGGATATAAACATACACAAATAATAACAGTACTTACCTACAGGTTCTAGAAAGGTAGTGAGAAGAAAATGGGGATGATTTAAGAGCCCATTTTTAATGTTGACAGTAACGTATTTTTATACTTCTTTTCATTTTACTTTTATTAATATTTTATAATTACAACATTTTTTCTTTCTTTTCATTCTCCAAATCCTCCCTTATCTACTTCAAATTCATGGCATTTTCTTACATTCATTGTTACGGCATGCACAAATATATACATGTATATTCCTAAATAGACCCTTCTTGGTCCGCATAATATTATTTCTGTGGATGTTTTCTGGGATGTGGCTGCCATTTGGTATTGGAAAACCAATTAGTGTGCTTTTTTTCTAGGAAAGACCACCTCACCTCACCTCTCCTGCTCCCAGCTTCCTCAGCTCCCAGCCTTTTATTTCCTAGGACAGGGTTTCTCTATGTAGCCCAGGCTATCCTGGTACTTGCTTTGTAGACCAGGCTGGCGTTAACTCAAGAGATCCACCTGCTTCTGCCTCCTGAGTGGTGAGATTAAAGGTGTGCACCACCACTGCCCAGCAACAAAGGCAATTCTTAAAAGTGAATTTTTACACGCACACATGCATGGTGTGTGTATTATATGTTAACATATATTAACATATATAATACATTATATATTAACATATATAACATATCAACATATATTAACATGTTCTCCATAAACAAAACTTAACTATAATTTATCGTGTAACTCTAGAAAGAAAAGTCCAGAACTATTCTACGCTAATCTGATTTTATTTATTATAATTTACACAGGTCCAGACAGATCAAGAATGTCACCTCATCATAAAGTTCATGCCAAATTTGTCAGATGTTCTGATTCTGAGCTAAGGCTACTCCCATCACATCAAATGACCTCAAGGAAAATGAGCACTGGTACCTTTCGAGTATCATGTTTTATGCTGAAGTACAATGCTATGTCTTCTAGGCATACAGACTCCCTATGAGTGTGGGACATGGGGCTGCTTCAGACTGTCTGCAGCAGCTGACAGTGATTTACCTCCTGCTCTAGCAAAGGAGGCACGATCCTGCCACCTGCAGCTGCAGACGGTTTCTGGGAGTGTTTGACATTTAGAATTCTAGGGACTTTACAGAGGGTACATAAATGCTAGGGCCCTGAGAGGCAGCGTGGGTTGTTGGTTGCTGTGGTTGTGGTTCGTTATGTAGCTGTGCACAAAGGAATGACAAGAAGAAAAAAATTAGACATCCTGAGGGCAAAGATCAAATTTGCCCCAAGGAAACTGACACCCTGATCAGCAGGAAGTAGTCTAACGATAATGTCGCTGATAGGTATTCTCCTCCGATAAAATGAGCCAACTCAAACCGAATTTAAAAAGGCAGGTTTGTCAGTCCCAAGGAATGAGGCCAGGAAGTCACCATGGAGACAGAAAGGATAAAGCAAGAGCAGAGATAGGGAAAGAGAGGGGGTATCTAGGGAGAGGGAGAGAGAGAGAGAGGGAGGGAAAGATGGAGGGAGAGAGAGAGGGAAGGAGGAAGGGAAGGAGGGAGGGAGGAAGGATGAGAGGGAGGGAGGAAAGGAAGACAAAAATGTCTAAATTATATAAGGAAGAGCTTCTGAGGGAAGCCTAGGCCCTGGGCTGGAAAGTTCAGCATAGAAGGTAGGGTATCAGTCAGTCCTGTAACAGGTAGGGCCTGAGGGATGCTGGGGAACCTGGAGGTCAGGCCCACTTTGGTGTGTAAGGTATGCACCTCAGTCAACTTGTCCCAGGCCTGAAAAGAGTCACCCCCTTTCCCCTCTAACCTGTTTTCCTCTTCTATCTAGTATTGGGGGATTGAAAGAGTGAAAAGGGGGTGCAAGAAAGAATCACCCACAAATTAGCCCAAGCCCAGCCACCTACCTCTGTAAAACTGAAGAAGAGGCCAATGCCACCAACAAATCTCAAAACCTCTCCAGCATACTCTCCGATTATGGGGGCACACGAGGAGCACTTCTGGCTACTTTTAGCACAGCTCTATATCAATAAAACAAAAGATTTGTTACCTCAGAGTTCCTAAAACACAGCCAAAACTCAGGCCTAGTAAGCTCCATCCAATTCGGGCATGAATTTTAAATTGTGTGCAAATTTCTGAGATGGTCGTTTCCTGTATGTGCTCCGTAGGATCCACCAGCCCATCCCCTTCTAGAAACCGGGAAATGACTGGTACAGGTCTAGAAGGCCCTGTGTAAGATTTCCTTCAAGGAACAGGGATTCTCATGTTAACATGTTTGCATTGTTCAGTGAGATGCCCAGCTGTGGTGATCTGAACAAGAATGGCACCCCAAGGGCTCAGATATTTAAATGTTGGTTACCAGGGAGTGGAACTGTTTGAAAGGATTATAAGGATTAGGGGGTGTGGTCTTGCTTGAGTAAGTGTGTCTCTTGGGGTGGGCTTTGAGGTTTCAAAAGTCCATGGGTTGGTTCTCCCTCTCCCTCTTCCCTTCTCCTCCCTGTGCCTCTCCCCACTCTCCTCTTCCCCCTCCCTCTCTTGCTCATACACACACACACACACACACACACACACACACACACACACACACACACACACACACACACACACACGCCTGCCTGTAGATCCAAATGTAGCTCTCAACTACTTTTGCAGCACCATGCCTGTATGCTCTGTTGCTCCCCTCTGTGGTGACAATAGAAAGCCTCTGATCCTGCAAGCAGGCCCCCAATTAAGCGCTTTCTCTTGCAAGAGTTGTCTCAGTCACGGTGTCTCCTCACAGCAATACTGGTTAATTGGTGACAACTAATGGTCACCAAGACGCCAGCTGACTGCCACTAAGCAAACAGGGCTTGTAACCCTACGACTGCAATGAGTCAAGGTCTACAAACAACCACCAACCAAGGTGGAGGTCAGCAAGCCTTGGGTGACTTTCAGAATCCACTGACTCTGCTGGGCTAGGCACTGTCAGCGACCACCATGATGAAAATCTAGAGTCACCTGGAGAGAGGCCTCTGTGTGGTGGTTGTTTGTTTTACAGTGTATTTTTACAGGCAAAAAAAAAAAAGGTAAATATGATGTGTTTCAGTGGACACAGATGAACAAATGTGGCAGGACTACATGTGAAAAATATAACAGAGGCACATGCCAAACAATTTCAAAACATAATTCAGCATCGGAAAGATCACTTCTGTGTTAATCATTATTAAACTGTATGTATAATATTAAAAGAAAAAGTTTTGGACTTACAGCCGGGCAGGTGTCATTTGGGTTATAATTTCGGAAGCCACAGCAGTTCAAATTCCTCTGGATGTCATTTCTAGCACTTGCTGTATTGTTCCATCCAACCTCCAGGAGCTGACCCTACGGAATTAAAGCATGGCATCCCTATGTAAAATACAGAGGCGAGCCTGCAGCTAGTAGAAGAGCATGTACAAAATCAGAAGCCTCACAACTGTGACAACTTTTCAAAGGCTTATCTCTTGATCTGGAAAAAAGTTAAGGTACTATTTCTAGCCTACAAATGAAGAGGTCCCGGTTTCCACAACCAATTTAAAATCAGTAGTTGGCTCAAAGGCATAAACGTAACAAGGCAGAGGTTCAGTTGCTCTGAGACAGAACTCGTATTTTCTTTATAAATTAAGAGTCTGAAAGGAGTAGTTGATAGAAGGAAACCACAGACCCTCCAGTGACTGCACAGTGGTGGGGAAAGACAGAAACTGTCTTTTAACAACAGCAAAGTTTACTCACTGAGAGTTGTCTTGTTTGTGGATACAAATTACCAAGACCCGATGTCATGTTTCCCTGCAATCATTTCCACCAGCCACTTAGCAGTAAAAGACTTAGCGAAGGGAGTAAAATGGCATCCTTGACAGGAAGAAACAGTTTTATGCTCTAGTCATTTGCCCAACATTTTCATATTCATGCTCTGTGGCATAATAAAGTAGAATCAAATAAAAACGTCACTTAGCTGGGCATAGTGGCGCAGGCCTTTGATATCAGCACTCAGGAGTCAAAGGCAGGTGAGTTCGAGGCCAACCTGGTCTACATAGTGAGTTCTGGGACAGCCAGAGCTACACAGGAAGACCCTATCTCAAAACCTAAACAAACAATAGCAAAAAACCCTTTACTTACCTGTTGCTCCCGATTCAGAGCTAAACAAGCACAAGATACCGAAAACTGGACAATAAATACGAGTAGGAGAATGATCATATACTGAGAGTGACCAGTTAAGGACTTTTTTATTATTACACTTATTTATTCGCTGTATGTGTGCATGTGTGTGGGGTTGGGGGTGTGCACATGTGAGTATATATGCATGTGCATTAGGGTACATATGTGCCATGGTGTTCATGCAGAGGACAACTTTCAGGAGTCAGTTCTCTCCTACTACCATGTAGGTACTGAGGCTTGAACTCTGGTCATCCCACTCGGCAGCAAGTATCTTTACCTGATGCCAGGGACATTGCAAACG